>NW_018745105.1:3010913-3610913 GCF_001683475.1 Chenopodium quinoa
CAACATTGTAAATCTAAAATGTAAATTGTAAGTAGATACCTACTTTAAATTAGCATAGTAAGTCATACAACCATTTAAATATACCAATACAAAGATCTAAATTGAATTATAATCATCATACTACTCTTATTGTGTTCTTAAAGCTTAAACAGATGATCATTTTGAAATACTCAAATTAGGACTAGACCTACATCAAACTCTGGAGGATTTCCTTCTCGGTACTTAATCAGTGCACCTTCGTCCTTTTGAACACTATACCGAGAAGCAAATTCCTTAACACCACTATATAATTCACACATAGTAATGAGGCCATCCTTCTTCGTAACTTTCAACCTAGCAGCAATCTGTTCACCAGAGTTCTGGAGGAGTACATTAGCTGAATCACTAAATTCACTCAACCAATTATTAGCAAAATCAACAAGAACTTTCTGCAAACAATGAAATGAAAGAAAACAAGAATATTTCATTAGAAAAAAGGGTCTTCAAACACAGTAACACTTCACCACAAGTATTACTTATTAGCATCACTTACAATTGTTCGTAACATAAGGTAAACTGCAGTGAAAATGAATTTAAAATGTGGCTCAAGACAGCTATGTGCAAGGTCATTAATCTATTCATTTGTCTCGATCATCTTTGCAGAACTACCATGGTAAGCAGGTGTGCGTCCACGCCTCTTGCTAAAACCACCAGTGCTCTTGCCACTTCCAGATCCTTGTGCTTTCTTACTTCCTGATGGCCTTAAAATCTGCACAGAGAAAGAGATATCCCCTATGTATGTAAACTTTAATCCATTATATCCCCAATACTTATCCTATTATCTTTTACAAATTCAGCCCAACCATCTTCTAATACAGTTATCCAACCATCTCTATCCTCTTCATGTGCCATAGTAGCTTCCCAAACTCTACCATATTTATGCAATTACAGATCAACTCCTTTAGAACCATCATTCAAGATGTTCTTAAATTCATCAAGAATACGCTGTAAGTTAATACACATTAGCGAAATATCAGTTTAATGTATAAGCAACAAACAAACAAGAGCAAATAAGAAGGAAGTCTAACAAAACTAAATAACTACAACTACTTTTTTTTACAAACATAACAACAGTAATAAATCAATAATTATAAATTTCATACCAGCTTATTTTTGTGATGATCTTCATGTAGTGAATAGTAAATGTCATTGCACACTTTGCCATTGAAATTCCTATTCAAATCACTAAAGTATGTGTCTATTCTTAGCTTATAATAACAATTTAATGGCTAATTTATAGAATAGCAAACACTGCCATATATATATATATATCAAAACTATTGCTAGAAATTTATAGCATATTAATTGCAATTAAATATTACTTTGACAAGAAAAGACTTGAACAAATTTGATTTTCGGAAACTGAAACAGATCTTAATTTCAAGATACCTTTCCAATGGTCATACTAGCAATAATTACAGGACAAGTCAATTCAAAAGGAACATAATAACCTACACAAATACCACAATAACTTATTATCCTCTTCATACACCAACTGTTTACTTTTTATATAGCCAAAGTTAAAACCAAACATAAGTAATATTTAATGAAAATAGCCAATTACTAAATAAAAAAGCTAATCAGTAATATAGCAAATTAAAACCAAACAGAATTAGTATTAAAATGTAGTTGATCTTAACATATTAGAGTGATTATGAAATTAGAATGAAGATCAACTCTTCTAAAAGATATACTGCACAACTTAGCCAACTAGTACAACACATAAGATTCTAAACAAGCTTTCATTTCATGAACTTAGAAAAATTATTTATTACAAGCAACTTCCTACAGATATTGCTAATATTCTGATAGGTTAACTACATGCATTTCTTTATCAAACTATTAACTTGATCTCCTCCATCAAAAGCTTCACTTATTGCATTATCCCCACCATAAGTGTCTTATTACCATGTCACTCTCCACTTTCTAGCCTTAAGCAATCTCATCCCCTTCATCTTTTTAATTATCACATCATCTTGGCAATCATCAGCCACCATTGCACTTTCACAGGCAGACATTCATCTTGATGGCTTGCAACATTCTTTTTAACTCTCTTCCTTTTGCCAAAGCTCCTGGTCTCCAAAATCTCATCTGATAGTTTATTCAACTTTCTTTTTAATTCAGCAATCCTTTTCCCAACATAAAAAAAATGGCTCTTAATTTGCCCTGTAATTTAGCTTTCCTATGGTCTAGAACCCGAAGCCTATCTTGAATATCGCGTTCTTGAACAACTAAACATTCACTGCCATTTCTTGCCATGTTATAATGTAAACTAAAGGCAAAAGAAAAAAAATTGCAATTTTTGATAATTATAAAAGAATACAAAATACACTGATCAGTGTAAATTAAACAAAGCTAATACACCTATGCTTTATGGAAAAGGAATGTCAAAGAATACCTAATTACATAAACCTCTTCATTTATATATTGAAATAAACTTCTTGCAGTTTAAGTTAAAGGCTAACTAATCTACTAAAATGCAAACAAAAAAACTCAAGTGCAATATAAAATCTAGCATACACTTAATCATCAACAATGCAAAAACCACAACGTAATAGCATTCCCAAAAAAAGGATTTTATAATGCTACCATTACCTAGCCTTGATTCATACATCATATCATTGTGTATAAGTCAAAAGGTCGCTCTATAAATTATTCACATAATCATTCTAAAAATAAGTAAAGGCTGTCTACATAGAACTTTCTAAAAATCAATATGTAAACACTTGAAATATGTTAATATCTTAAAGGTAACATTAAATAAACTTTCCAATCATAAGTGACATCTTTACTATGCAAATTTCTTAACCTTGTTATTGCACTTTAATTCTTCCATGATAGGAGAGAAAAGCAAATTAAAACACTTAAGATACCAGCCATTATCGACTTTAATCATGTTCTATATTGATCTTCCTACAGGGGTATGTAGTTGATGTATTTCAGCTAACACATGTGTTTTTTATTAATGTTGAATGGCTTATAGCTCTTTTAATTCTCCTGCTTCTCAAAATTACTTCTTACATTAGTCTAATATAGAAAACTTATAGAAACCTTAAATAGACACTGCCAAGTTGAAATTTTATTAAATTTGTTTCTATACTCTATAAGAAGGATTTCATTAGGGAAGTTAACAAGATTTTAAAGCTTATGCTCTAATCTGCAATAAGATTGGTACTACAAAGCTATACAAAAATTAGGCTTCCTCATTGAATTTAGTTCGAAATATATATAAAAGATTCGTTATGTTCTTTACTCATGATTTTATTCTAATTCTCCCTTTTTTCTTCACAAAACAGAACAATTATAGCATATATGAACAGGCATAATAAAATATTAATTTGTCTAATAATCATAATTACATATTAGTTAAAATGCTATCAATTTTACCCTAAACAAGTACAGAGTTTATCCATTAATTAAATTCAACCAAGCCAACACTATACTCATTCAAGTAAAGAACAAATTATAACAACCAAAATATATCAAATATTCCAAATTAAATATTTCAGCCAACATATTTAATCCAAAAACATTTCCAATAAAAAATTAATTAGCAAATTTCAGTCAAAAGATCCGTACAACATATATACTATTAAACATCCAAAGTAAAATATTTATATAAGCTACAACATCCAAGTCATTACAGACATGACCAAAATATATAGAAGTCAATACTTTAGCCAATAAAATAAGATAAAAAGTACTTTAAACAACTACATAACTTATAAATTACTATCTACTTAAAATTATAAAAACTCATTAAAGACTCTAATCAGAGTCAAAGCCATAAGCACCATCATCGTCGTGAGAAACCTCAGGGGAGTGATAATGGTATGGAACACCAAGATTCTCCTCTGAGTTAACATACCAAGAATCCTCTGTATCCTCTCCATTTTGCTGCTCCCCATCTTCATCCTCTTCATCTTCTTCATCCTCATCCTCTAGCTCCCCTTGCTGCGGCTCTTGTTGCCCCTAATGCAACACATTGGCATGACCTTCACCAACTGCAGGGTGTTCTTGAACTTGTTCAGCCCGAGCAATAACCGATGAAGGGATGTCCTGCTTCTCTATAGGCTCATCATCACTAATATCCATTTCCGCTTCCCCGCTTTCAACGCCTTCACCTTTAACTTCATTAAACTTGCTACACTCACCCTTGCTTTCACATGTTATCCCTCTTAAACCAAAAAATTTTCTCATCTTCACCGGTTCCTCATTTGTATCGCTGTCAACTTCAATCGGGGAATCAAAATTGCTTCTAATTTTTTATCCCTTACCCTTCTTTTGACTCTGGCCTACCTCATCACATTTAGGATCCTTAACCTTGTTTCTGCTTTTTGCTACCTCATCACACTTATCAATTTGAGCATCAATGTCTTTCATCTCCTACATGAGAATTTCAAGCTTAATCTTTAAGTGAAACTGAACTTGACTGGCTTCCACAAACTGTCCCCTTATATTATCTATTGTTGTTAGGTTTTGATGATAAATGATAAATGATGATTATCTAACTAATATGTGTATTGAGATGTGCATGAACAAGCCATGAAGCATGAAGATTGTTGATTACAAATTAGATCAATATTGTAGATTACAAAGTATGAATCGTGCTTGAGTTCCTTAGGGGAACACAAATAGAAGAGTTCCTCAAGGGAACATAAAGAGAAGAAGAGTTCCTCAAGGGAACACAAAAGGAAGAGTTCCTCAGGAATGGATTTTAAAAGGTTTGTTGAATTAAATAAAATTTTTTCAAGGAAGAGTTGTTGATTTTGAAAATTTATTATTAATATGAGATTTTATTTTCAAGTATTTATTTACAAGGTTTATGGGATTACTTGGAGAAATGAGTAAAAGAATTAAGGAAAGTTTGGATATTAAGGTGATTGTGTATACTTGAATATGAAAGGTATGTATGTCATGAAAAATAATAAGAAAATTAGAATTACTTGGGGAATAATTAAGAAGAAAGAATGGCAAGAAAATATGATGATTTGATATTAAAAGATGGAAAATTAGAATTAAGGAAAATAAGAGATTTTGGGAGATAATTAAAAATATAATTTTACCAATTAAATTCCCTCAAAATAATTCAATAGGGCCGAAAATATTGATCTTACAATAGCTCGATTTTTCTCGATTTTTAAGGAATAAAATAATTGTACAAATAATATAGAATAAATAAATAAATAATTATTTAATTAAATACCAATTATTTACCAATAAATAATCAAGAAAAATCAGATTTTCCATACATGGAAAATCCGAAAATCCTAGCTAATTATTGGAAAATTTCGGCCATAATAAAATAATAAATAAAATATTATTTTTCTTTAATTAAAATATCCAAAATATGTAAATAGTCCGGTTTTAAAATAGGATAAATGGATAATATATCTTATCCAAAAAAACTGATTAATTTTCAAAATATTTTGGCGCCAAAATACAAATATTATTTTGGCTCTAAATAATATATTTACTAGAATACCCTATTTATAAAATAATTCTTAATTAATTAATTAGAAAATACGTATGAAAATACGGGGTATTACAGTTACGTACACTATTAACAGTGTACCAACTAGGGTTAGTGTGAGTGGTTAAGGGCCTTTGCTCCTTGACCAAGGTCTCGGGTTCGAGCCTTGGGTATGGAAAAAATCCCAACTGGGAGGGATGCTGCCCATCGAAGTACCCATGCAAACTCCTGCAGGAGATTAGTCCACTTGCCAAACGCATGTCGGAACTCCCCATAGTAGATTAGTAGTACCAAAAAAAAATATTAACAATTTCAAATACATGATATGAATAGATATTAAAGTAATATTGTAGACACCTAAAAATGTCTCCCCGAAACCAAACCCGATGATGAACAATCTTTCACTGCCATTATTAGTCGGGTTCAGTATTTAATCTCGAGAGTGCTTAAAAATTCATATTTAATTAAATTCATTTTTTAAAATGGTCGACAAATCAGTCTTGATGTTTAGTCAAAGCATAGTTTAATTTTTATTTTGGCCCAAATCTTTTTATTCATTTTATTTATTTATTTTATTTGTTATTTTAGCCCAATTAATAAATAATAAACCATAAATGACCCGAAATTATGAATCGGCACTTAAAAAGGCTTAATTAATTAGGGCAAAAATGTATTTAGACGAAAAAAGAGACACAGGGTGTGCCGCGTCACGGCAAACTGTGTCGTGTCACGGGATAATCTGTCGCGCCACGACATTGTTCTCTGTGACACGGTGCCAGTGCTGTGACACGGGACAGTCCCGTGTCTTTTCCGCGTAAACCCTTCGCGCGTTTTACTTCATATAGGTCAGATTTCTCCCGCGTCACTCCAGTACATGCCACGTCACACAACAGTTTCCCGTGTCACGACAATTTTGGCCGTGTTGCGACAGTGTTTTTAAGGTTTTATCCTTTTTAGGGTTCCGTGTGTTCCCTCTACTCATTTTCCCTATAAATACCCCCTCATTTCTGATGTACGGGGCATCAATTAACTCTCTTTTCTCTCTTCTATGCTCTAGCCTAATCACTAGCCACCCTCTTCTTTCAAAATTCCTTCCTTAAGCACTCCAAGGAGTCCATACTTTACTCGAGGTTCTGTCCTTAAACCAAGGCGTGAAAGGTAGCACTGTTTGAGGGTTTGGCCCCAAATCAACTCTATTCAATTTAATTTTATTTTATTTTATTGTTGTTTTATTAATTTTTCTTGAAGTAAGAATTATGTTCCTTTTATTTCTATTATTTTTCTAACAATTTTATATTGTTTGATTTATTGTTAAATTGCTTTCAATAGTAACGTTTATTCTATTATTGTTATTATTGATCACCATATTGCATGTTAAAGGGAATATGTAATTGAAAATCACGCTTAATAAGATAATTTGGACGTCCGGTTTAGGTTCCTTTTTAATATTGTTGTTAATTAAAGTGATCACTAATATTTTAGAATTATGTGTTGCATAAATATTCAAACAATTAGCATAATATTAGTTTGGAGCAAATTGAATCTTTGTTTGCATGCCTTTGCGATCGCAGGAATCACTTTTTATTATAAGAATCAAGTAGAGGCCAATACGAGCGATTATGACTCTATGACTCACTTCGTACCATCATCCCCGATCCTCCTTTCGTGGTCCAAACCATATGAAGTTAGTGATCTAATAGATTATGAATGGGGTGTAACATTCACGGATCAATCGTTGTTGCCTTTCGTTGTCCCTTAATCGTGGTTGCCTTTTATGATCTGTGAACGGTTTACAAGTTCCTTAAAAACTTGTTGGCGGCTCCCTACTTTACTTTGTCCCTAATCTTATTTTTTCATTTCCCACTTCCTATGAGGGCCAAGCATATTCACATATACTTTAACGCAAGCGCACTTCAAACGACGCCTACAACTTGGCGACTCCACTAGGGACCATTCTTGGTTATTTTTCGATTTGAGTGATCGGTATTTAATTAAGATGAGTGGATGAGACTTGAAATTTTCTTGAAAAATATTCATGTGATTAATTTGGCATTTTTGCATAAGAATAGACGTTTTAAGGTCGCATTTAGGTCTATCCTGTAGGAAAAATTGAATAACTTGATTGCAAACGAAGGAAAAAGGGCACCAGTCAGATTTTCTGACTGTCGCGCCACGACAAATGTTGTCGTGTCACTGCGCCGTAAACCGTCACACGGTGTGCAGCACTATGACAGGTTACATTCTGTCGTGTCATGGCAGTCCTTAAATCTGTCCAGTGGCTTATTTTCTCTTTTCACAATCAACTTCCATCGGTTTTTCTGAAAAAAAACGCGTGTGTTCTACATAAGTCTTAGCCCTGGGGGATTTAATCTCTATCAACCTAAAAATGCGCATGGAAATAAGGGTTCATACGAGTTATTAAATCCACCCAAACCATGAAGTCGAGTTCGATTTCATCACGAACTCGCGGAGCCGCCCATTGGCATACACCCTCAAGAGAGGCTGCCTTGCTAACTAACGCGTCCAAACTCTTAACCATGGTACCCTTTTGAAAACCAAATCTTGACCAATAGTTGAACATAGATCTTGACCTTAGGTTTTAAACTTTTTTGCATCATCGTGACTAAGTGCTACGTGGTTTATTTGGTGCTATCCCACATGTGTTTGCTCATTTTGTTTAATCTATGACCGAGGGTTTTTATTTCCACATAGTAGTAAGTACGGACTTAAAATTGATTATAACATGGAAATTAAACAAAATTATCCCGGAAATTGTGCACCGTGTCACGGCTGCTCTGCTGCGTAACGGTGTGCAATGCTGTGACACGGTGCACTGTATCGTGTCACGATAGTCAACACCGTGACACGGTGCCCAGGAGTTTTGTCCAATCAGTCTTTTTTTTGTCTTTGTGCGTGCTAATGTGGTTCCTATGTCCGGTTTGATGTCATGTCTAGTTGTACGGTCATAACAAGCGTCCATAACCTCACTTAATCACTCACATGTCGATTCAAGTTCACACACTTTTCCTTGAGTCGTGCACCATTTTATAATCGTACTTTAGGATGGTCTTGTTTCGTTTTTTTTTTCGGAGTAAGTCGGATGGTATCCTCCCATACATACTTTCTTCTAAAAAAAAATTTTGAAAAAATTTTCCTTCCTTTTCTTTTCCGGATGGGTCAAGGTTAAGTCTAGTCATTAAAGGTGTGTTTGTTTCGATGTCACAACACTTGGTCAAGAAGCAGGGGTAGATTGTTACAGTTTGAGTCACTACCTCAACAACCTCTTATATCAAAGAGGCATCCAAGGAAACCACCACAATCATCTCCACAAAGTCCATCTCCAGTTTACTTTTAACCAATGGCTTCTAAGGAGGATATTGAGAACATTAACAGGTCCATCGAGAGGTTTTCTACCATGATGCAAGCGCTCACTACCAGAGTCAACACGGTAGAGCAAGCAATCAAAACAATGTCATTGTGGCTGCAATGGACAAAATCAAAGACCAAATGAGTAAGATCTCTGAAGAGTTCACCTATGTGGAGCAACCTGTCACCTCTTCGTACATAAGGGACAAGCTTCCTGAGAAGTTTTCCACTACTGACATTCTCAAGTTCAAGCCTACTAATAATCCGATGTTCCACTTGAAGACTTTTTCTGCGACCATGGCTCTTAAGGGATTAGATGTGACACTCTTCCCTACTATGTTCCCTCTTTCCTTGGAGCATGCCTGTCAACTATGGTTCTACTCTCTGGAATCTAAGCAAGTTGCAACTTGGGAGGATGTTACTGAAAGATTTATGAACCGTTACAAATGTAACATCCAACCCAAGACTTCTGAACGTGAATTCTCCATTCTCAAACAGAAGGAGAATGAAGGCTTCACTACTTATCTAAGCAGGTGGAGAGAAAGAGCTGCACTCTTGGTGGATCATTCCAAGGAGAAAGAGATTGTTTGCCTCTTTATTGCAAATCTGACTCATAAGTACAAGCAGCATTAGAAGTTTCTTCCTTTGAATACCTTCAAAGCTGTGTACGATATTGGGATTAATATCGAAGATGAATTGATGAAGTCTGCTGGTAGCAACAACAACAACAACAACACTTGGTAAAACAAGAAGAATGCCACTCCTTTTTCTTTGTCTTCCTAGCCCAATAATGCTACCAATAACATCAACGTCAATGATGTGTTAGCTCTTAATGCTCCCACTTAGAGATTCCAAAGGAAAAGAAGGGTTTACACGACTTTGGGTATGAGCTATGATGCTGCTTTTGATCGCTTGCATAGTTAAGGATTGATTATGCCGATTGGACCCTTTCCAAAACCTCGACAAGAGAACAGAATTGATAGCTATGACCCCAATGCTCATTGCAAGTTTCATCAAGGCAAAGGTTATACTACTAAGAAGTGTTGGATGTTGAAGGATGCGATCCAAGACCTGATTGATGCTAATCAACTTCCTGTCCCTCCAGGGGGCAAGAAGCCTAATATTTCAAACAGGTCCCCTTTATGATGTTTTGGCTATCATGGGAGATGAAGTCTCCTTTTATCCATTACTACTCATTCAACCTATGAATAAACCTCTACCAGAAGTTGTCTTTGTTTCAAGTTGTGAAGAAGTGAATGGAATTTGGGATAGTGACGATGAAGACGTCTATCTCAAGGATATAGCATGTTCATATCTTGGCACTAGTGAAGATGTTTGGGGAGACCTTGAGGTCAAGGTTCTCACCAGAAATGGACGGATGCAACAACCTAGTCCACCTCCACCGCAATCACAACCAATAATTGATCCCATCGACCCTGTGAACAATGATGTGATCAAACAATTACAAAAGACTAAGGTGGAAATGAATGTATGGAAGCTTTTGGACACCTCCCACGAGCATCGAAAGGATGTGATGAATGCTCTGGTGAAAATAGGAATTGAAAGTGATATGACTCCTCAAGGGCTGGTCAGCTTTCTCACTACTGAGTTGCTAAGTACCAATAATATAATTTCCTTTTTTTTATAAGGATCTGCCCCCAGAAAAGGACCAACATAACATGGCCTGACACCTCACTGTAGTGTGTAGGCAGATGAATGTTCCTATGAGCCTGGTTGATAATGGCTCAGTAATCAATGTATGCCCACTGTGCACTGCAAAGAAGTTGGGCATAAAAAATGAAGAATTGGCTCCCTCTACTCAAGGGATTTGTGCTTACGATAATACTCGTCGTCAAGTCATGGGTACTATCATGCTAAATATAACTACTAGAGTCATTGAACGTCGCACCAAGTTTCAGGTGGTGGACATTAAGGCTTCTTTCAATCTGTTTTTAGGTCGTCCTTGGCTTCATGAGTTAAAGGCAATTCCGTCGTCGTTGCACCAAAAGGTGAAAGCTATAGTTAGAGGGATTCCAATTACAATTGATGCCTCCCCCATGCGCATTCAAGTTATTGATACTCCCATTGTCCATGTCGAACATGATGAGGAAGATGAGGATCTTTGGAGGTTTTCACTAGATGATGTTCTCATGATCAAAGAAGAGGAGAAGTGTCACCTTGACTTTGATCCTTATTTGAACACCAATGTTAATGCCATTATAAAGAAGCAAGGGAATTTCCCTAGAATGACCCTTGGGCTCAAAAAGAAAATGGCTGAACTTTGGGGCCATCTCGGTGCACCCAAGAAGGATACTTTTGGCTTGGGATTCAAGCCAACAAAAGAAGATATGAAACAGGCAATCCTAAAGATGAAGGCTCGCAACAATGCCCGAACCATGAAGACAGAAATGGCCATGAATCCATATCCCTTCACTCTCAACGTCCAGTACATCAAAGAAGGGGAAAACTTCCCATGCTATGAACTCCCTCAGCCTTTCGTCCACGATGGAAAGCGTGAGCCAGGTTTCGAGATGTTCCTTGATTGTGACTTCGTCGACGAAGGCGATGAGTTCTTCATAGCTAAGAAACCAGCTAGTCCAAGCTCTAATGATATGAACAATAATCTTCTTTTTGGACTAGAAAAGAAGGAACCCAAGCCTATCCGCAATGATGATTCCGAGCTCATTCAAGCTGTCATATCAAGCAAATATTTTGACCCCTCTGAGTTAATTGTCCCGGCTGATGGTGTTTTAAAGGGATGGCGCAAGACGAGGAAGATCACTACGCCAAGTGGAGAGAAGTTGGAAGTGACTGCTGGCGAAGGTCTTATGTTTGATGAATCTGAATCGTCTGGGTCCGAGTCCGAGTCTAAGTCTGTAGACGAGTCTTTAGGATCTGAGACAGACCCCCATTCTGCTATTGAGTCTAATGTAGTTCCTCCTAATGTTGATTCTTTTGTTGAGTCTCCTCCTTGTATCTCAAATAATTCTGGCAAGGTTGCATGTGACCTTGCCCTCCTTGATGTAATGACCAATGAATTCAATAAAATGAGTACCTTTTCTTACAATGTGTGTCATTCCCCTAACCCTGATCAACATTACTTTAATAATGATAAAAATGACAAAGAAATAATAAAAGCAATGGAAAACATGAAAATAAAATAATAATCATCGAAGATACAAAAACACTTAATATTTTTAATGATACGATTATCAAAGAAGTTAAAATTGGATTAACACTAAGTCAAGACGAACGCAAAGAGCTAATTAACTTGCTTAGTGAATTTGTTAATGTATTTTCTTAGTCATACCAAGATATGCTAAGGATTGACAGGGATATAGCTCAGCATACGATATCACTTATTCCAGGTATGAAGCCTGTCAAGCAAAAGTTGCGCCGTATGAAACCAGATGTGGCTCTCAAAATCAAGGAAGAAATCAGAAAGCAATTGGCTGCAAGTTTCATCAAAGTATCCAAGTATCCGGAATGGATAGCTAATGTGGTTCCATTTCCAAAGAATGATGGAAGGGTCAGAATGTGTGTTGATTATAGGGATCTCAACAAAGGAAGCTCGAAAGATGGGTTCCCTCTACCTCATATTGACATTCTTGTCGACAACACAACAAACCATGCACTCCTATCATTCATGGACGGCTACGCTGGATATAATCAAGTATTGATGGCTGAGGAAGACATGGAAAAAACCACATTCATCACACAATAAGGTACATATTGCTATACGGTAATGCCATTCGGGTTGAAAAACGCGGGTGACACCTACTAAAGAGCGGCCACAACATTGTTACATGATATGATGCATAAATAGGTGGAGGTGTGTGTTGATGATATGATCAAGTCAAAAGATCGGCCAGGCCACATCATTGCACTTCGCAAATTCATTGAAAGACTCCGAAAGTATAATATGAGGTTGAATCCAGCAAAATGTGCATTCGGAGTTACATCAGGCAAGCTACTTGGCTATGTGATCAGTTCTCGAGGAATTAAAATTGATCCCACAAAAGTCAAAGCAATCATGGTCATGCCACCATCCAAGACAGAGAAGGAGATTCGAGGTTTTATCGGAAGATTACAATATATAAGTAGGTTCATATCCAAACTTACTGCGATATGTGAATCTATATTCAAGAAGCTCAAGAAGAACTTTCCAGTTACATGGGATGAGGACTGCCAAAAAGCTTTTGACAAGATCAAGGAATACTTGGCAAACCCATCCGTGCTAGCCCTAGCAATGCCTGACTTTCCTCTTCAACTCTAACTTACAGTCACAAGAGAAACGATGGGTCGGGGCAATGCTGGCACGGGAGATCGAAAGTAAGGAGAACGCAATATACTACTCGAGTAAAAAGCTTCAAGGTTATGAGACCAGGTACACACCACTTAAAAAGTTGTGTCTTGCACTCGTGTGGACCGCGCAAAAATTTAGACATTACATGCTCACTCATACAGTCCATGTTATATCCAAGATGGATCCTCTTAAATATTTGTTCGAAAAGGCAACACTCAATGGCCCCGAGGTGGATAGTCAACCTTGCTCAGTTTGACTTTAAATTCATACCACAAAAGGCTATCAAAGGTTCTGCGTTTTCTGACTTCCTAGCAGAATTCCCACTAGAAGAAGTTGAGAAAGAAGGAGAAAAGTATGATTTCCCTGATGAAGATCTACTCATGACCGAAGATGATAGCTGGACACTCTATTTTGATGGATCTTCGAACCAAAAGGGTTGTGGTGTGGGAGTCTTGCTCGTATCACCCAACGAAGAATACATCCTGATTTCCATGAAGCTCGATTTTGATGTCACCAACAATGCTGCAAAATATGAAGCATGCATCTTGGGATTAGAAACAGTTGTGGCCCTTGGAATTAAGAAACTCATAATCTACGGCAAATCATCACTGATCATCAACCTGATCTCCAAAAGATGGAAAGTGAGAAGTGAAAGTCTTTCTATGTATCAAGCTCATCTGGAAACTCTAACGGATCAACTAGATGAAGTGGAATATATGTACTTGCCTAGAGAAATCATTTTGCCGATGCGCTGGCTAAATTAGCATCAATGGTGCAAATTCCAACAGACACAATCAGAATGCCATTGACCATAGAAAGAAGATATGAGACGACTTGTGTTCATGCACTTGATGATGAATAAGAATCACAAGAAGAAAATAAAGAGCCATGGTATACATATATCCTTAATTATGTGACAAAGGGAGAATACCCTCCCAACACGGATAAAAGGGCACGTCGTGCTTTGAGGCTCCTAGCCTCACATTATGTGCTCATCAGGGGAGAACTCCACAAAAGGACTGCCTAAGGGAGAAATCTCTTATGCATAGCAAAGACCGAAGAGCATAGAACCATGGAAAACCTTCATGCCGGAATATGTGGAACGCATATGAATGCTAAAATGTTAGTCCAAAAGATTCAACGACAAGGTTATTATTAGACTACCATGGAGAAAGACTGTCATGAGATGTAAAGAAATGAATGAAGTGTCAAGTCTACGCAAATTTGCAGCACATTCCACCTTCGCTTCTCTACACATGTACTTCTCCATGGCCTTTCTCTACTTGGGGTATCGACATCATTGGAAAGATAACGCCACCAGGGCAAGGGGGTCATGAGTTCATCTTTGTAGCAATCGACTACTTCACCAAATGGGCTGAGGCGGTCTCATATGCTAAACTCACAGCAAAACATGTAGCTCAATTCATTGAGAAAAATTTTATATGTCGCTAAGGGGTACCTCATGAAATGATCAATGATAATGGAACGCATTTCCAAGCTGAGTGCGCAAAACTATTAAAGAAATATCATATCAAGCATCACAGATCATCACCCTACAGACCACAAACAAATGGTGCAGTTGAATCGGCCAACAAGAATGTGAAAACTATCATCGAAAAGATGACGGAAAATTACAAGGATTGGCCAAGTAAACTACATTTCTCCCTTTGAGGTTATCAAACTTTCGTTCGTACATCAACGAGGGCACCCCTTTTTCTTTGGTCTACGGAGTTGAAGCTGTACAACCAATAGAGCTCGAAATCCCTTCTCTCCGAATTGTGTTGGAAAGCCAGCTAGATGAAGTGAACTGGATTAGAGCAAGATATGATGAACTAGTCTTACTTGATGAAAAACGCTTGGCAGCTTTACATCATGTCCAAACCTACTAACAGCGTATGGCATGACATTTCAATAAAAAAAATCAAGACTAGGAATATCAAGGAAGGCGACTTGGTGCTTAAGGCACATCGCAAAAATGAGTTAGATCTAAGGGGAAAATTTATACTAAACTGGTCATGTCCATACATGGTCAAATCCATTTTGTTTGGTGGAGCGGCACAATTGATAGACGTGGATGGAAATGGTTTCTACCATTTAACCGATTTGGATCAACTCAAGAAATTTATGCCTAGTTTCATTGGTTCATGACCTGATAGAACTACGTTTGGCCTGATTCCTTTTTAAGGATACGTAGGCAACCCCTCAAGGGGGCTCGGCCACTTTAAAAAATAAAACCCCTCCTTCGTCGACCAAGCATGGAGCTAAAACCAAGGAAATCCTACAGTAGCTACCACCATGCCACGCATCAGCCACCACGCCACGCCAGCTTCCACCGCGACACGACAAGTTCCACCGTGGCACGGGAAATTATTCAAAAAAAAAGACGCGCCACTCCAGGTTCTACCGTGCCACGACATCTGTCACCGTGTCACACCAATTTCCATTGGGACACGGTGGCATTTCCAACTTCAAAACGCAGCAGACAATCCCCGCGCCACGGTATTTATAAGCGTGACGCGACAAAATTCACCGTGGCGCGGCATGACGGGATTTTGCTAATCATGTAACTTTATTGTTTTACGAATATTTTATTCGACGATTATTATTATTCCTCCATTGCTTCCGACTTCTTGACTCGGATAATAAAATTAATTAAAAAAAAAGTCATTGTAATTTTTATTTAAGACAAAAATAAATATGCTATTATTATTGAAGTAAATGTGATTACAATTATTGGCATCATATGCCTTATTCAAAAATTAAAATTTAAATCATATAAGCAAAGCAATATTGATCTAATCCTTCTTTAATTTCGTAGCTTCATCCTTCTTTTCCACTAGGTTGACCTTCACCATTAATGTGTCTTTTATAGCCCGAACCGTCACACCTCTAGTTGAACTTTCACCTTTCTTATAGTTCGTAGGTTATTTCTCTCTATAAACCGTCTTTTCTTTACCCTTTCCTTTCACATAATTCTTCTTTTTAGGCATTATAAGAGTCTTAAACTCAATCCCTTGTGTTCTCGGACCTAGACAATCTTTAGGAGGCACCTTCTTACTTCCAAGACGTCCCTTCACATCAAAGTTGCGTGATCCGACTCGATCCCTTCTACTTCGAGGATTCAACCATGCCTTGTATGCACTAGACAAGGGTGGAGGAGCTTGGTTACTCGCAGAAACGGTCCACAAAGGCCTTCCAATCCAATAAGTCTCGTACTTGTGAACATTACTTTCATGCAATGATACTTCACGAGGACTATCATTATAGCGTGGAACCACTTATTCAAGTCCATATTGTCGCATCAATCGGGAAGGACAATAAAAAGTCATCTTTGAAATACTAGGAATGCGACAATACGTAGTATCATTCATCCCAACCATCCAAGTAAGCCTCTACCAAGGCACCACCCACCGAATGGAAAATTCTCTCTTTGCAAAGAACACCTTCTAATCATCATACGACATGTGTGCAGAGTATTTTTTTTCTTCCTACGGACTAGATCATTGGGACCATATTTTTCAATATCATCGGGGGCTTTAAAAATTTCTAAACGCTCCATCAACCAAATCTGTATAAAATAACAGTCGGGAAAAAAAAGTGCAGAAAAGCATCGTGACACGGCATAATGCACCATGTCGCGGCAACCCTATACTGTGACACGGTGCCTGCTACGTGTCACGGGGGCTGATCAGACCACGTTTTTACCTGCAACAGTACTAGAGAGCCCTTCCTGATGGCTTTTCGGTCAGATTTTGCTTCGTCAAGGCCACAAAAAGTTTCTCCAAGGCAAGTAGGCATAGGGGATCTTCCAGATTCAACATGTTCAAGCACAGACGCTAAACAAGCATGTCCTACTCTACCGTTTGCAAATAAAAGCTAAACATGCAAAAAATATAAGCCCTTCTACGGCATACACGATAAGACTCAGAGACAAGACGATTGAAATACAAATTTGCAAGCTTTTCTAGATCTACTTCATTACCACACACAATTTTATTTAAATCTTGATCTGTTAGATTCAGATAACGTTCAAAATCTTGGTAATAATATTCACATAGGGTGGGCATTGCGATGAGATTCCTAGCAGGAAAGCCAAAGATAGCAACAAATTCCTCCGGCAGAGGACATATTTCCTCATAATCAAACTTGAAACAATGAGTTTCATGAATCCAATAATCTAAGGTTGCCATAAGAAAATCATGTTCAATTGCTACATGCCTTAAGGCCAATAAACCGCTGACATGAAACAATTCCAGCTTTTTTTATCAGCATTAGTCAAAGAATAGGACCTGTCACGCAATGTATTTTTAAAAATTCTGAGACATTATTATTGAAATATGAAATTCTAATTATTTTATGTTTCATAATTTGCATATCACGAATAAACTGGTCGTATTTTATAGCCAAAACGCTAAAATTCAGGAAAAATCTATCCTTCTATACGCGCAAAGTACACCGCTGCAGCATACACGCACCGTGACACGGGATGTCCCACCGTGTCACGGGAAAAAATGTCGTGACACGGCAACTTTTGCCGCGACACGGTATATCTTGCCGTTTTACAACGCTCACGCATTTTCATATTTTTATCCTTGACCTATTTTTATCCGGATTTTTATTGTTTTTCCTTCACCGTCTATCTTCCAATCTCCTAATAAAATTCTCCCTATTTTTTTACTTTATTTTTTTTTAGTTTTTTTTAGTTTTTTTCAGTTTTATTTTTATTTTTATTTATTTATTTTTGTTTATATTTTTATTTTATTTTTCTTTTTTGGGGAAGTTGTAAAACTTGTCCCATTTTTTTTTCATTTTTTTTCTTTTGGGGACGTTGTAAAAATTTTCCCATTTTTATTTTTTTATTTCTTTTTCTTTTGGGGAAGTTGTAAAACTTGTCCCATTTTTTATTTTTATTTCTTTTTCTTTTGAGGAAATTGCAAGATTTTTCCCATTTTGATCTTTATTTTATTTTGGGAAAGTTGTAAAACTAGTCCCATTTTTGTTATTTTCTTTTTCTTTTGGGGAAGGTCGGTACCCTCCACTTACGAAAAATAACGATTTTCTTAGCGTCATTAATAAATACACAATCACACACAATGAGTCTCAAGCACACACTAATAAAGTATGAATAAAATATACAAAGTGAGTCATGATACATATAGAGTGTCAAGTGTCATCAATCAAAGTACATAATAAAAACCCTCGGTCATAACTCTCTAGAACAAGAAGAGTTAGGATCAGTGTCATCTCGAGCCTGCGAATATGGGAACAGCGGACCAAAGAGTCCCTCTATCATTCGGATAAGAGGAGTAGTATCCCTACTAGTCCCCATTGCTCCAGTAGAAGACAAACTCAAAGCAAGACCTGTCCAGCTGGTTAACAGCGTAGGCTGACTCCAAGATGTAGGAAGCATCGGTGGAGGCATCGTCCTAGACAATGAAACTAAAAATAAGCCCTACACCGGTGGAGGCAGCGTCCCAGACAATGGAACTGAGTATAAACCCTGTTCCACGGGGGTAATGACTGGCCTAAACTCAGTCTGTGAAGACTGGAATGGATGGGAAGATGAAGGGAGGTACCACTGAGCCTGAAAGTGATGGAATGGCTGAGAAGACTAAGGGTGTTGCCACTGAGCCTCCTGAAATGGCTGAGAAGGCTGAGGCTGCCGCTGAGTTTAAAACCCCTGAAATGGCTGAGAAGTCGAGGGTTGCTGCCACTAAGACTGACAATGCCGACGAACCTCAGGAGATCATCTACGGTGACTAGGCTCCCCCTCGTCCGAGTCTCTATGCCTCGAGCGCGAGCGAGACCTCCGTCGCCTTTGTCGCTCCTGAAAGACACAAAATGAAAAAATGTTAATAGTGCAAGATAGAACAAATGGTAAATATGGGGAAAACAATTGAATATACCGCGAGAACATCGCTAGATCACCCCCGACAACACGCACCAAGTCGTAGCTTGATGACACAGTACTTCAAAGCATCAACCAACTTCATAAATCCCATCATGTCCGAGTGCGTAGGCTGAAAAACAAAAAATCAGTAACAAGCAGTATTATAAAGGATGAATAATGTGTCAAAAGCTTACCGGCTCAAACTCATCGGGCAGAGACTCCTGCACCTATCTAAAGCCCTTTGGTATTTCAGCAATATGATCCTCAACAATACTGATCGGACCCGGGTAACGGATAGATTGAGACGGGACCTCAATCTTCCCCCTACAGCGAGCGGTAGTCTAAAACATGATCGAATAATCAGGTTATTCGACGGTTTAATAGAGACTAACAAAATAATATTCTCAAAGAAAATCATACCTCGGGAAGATGGGGCAGAGGAGCCAAGAAAGGAAGCAAGTCTTGTGAATAATCGCCCTCTGTACGCACAAGCTCCTGCCTATGAAATGTATAGTTCCCCCTTGTTCAGCAGCTCCCCAAGCAAACGTGAGTCCAGCATCGATTCCGGTGGAGGCAAAGGCACCACAAAGTAGTCAGCTCTATGCTGACGAACAACGCGCACTCCAAGATACCAAACAAAGTGTACTGTACCGAAGAAAACAGTACGGCACGCCGAAAGCTCCAAGGTCTCGGGAAGATCGGTCATCCCAGCCCCAGGCCGATACTAAATCTCAAAAGCAACGTGAAAATAATAAAAAGTTGCAATGAATGCCAAAACATAACATCAAAGTAGAGAATAACATATTGTGAAATCAATTCTTACACCAACAGTATAAGTGTCTCGACGTAACAGCCCGCACAACATAAATACGGACTCCACTCGTGACTCGCCTCATTCATGCCAGCTGGCTCCAACTGGGAAATTTTGGACGCTCCGCGAAGCCGTCGAGGGGCCAATCCCAAAAAGTACTCATAAAATCACAGCTGCAACGAAAGTAATCTCTATGCACATGAGTTAAACTGGTTAAAACAAGACAAGAAGAAGAAAGATCGTCACCTCTACTACTCTCCATAAACCATAGACAACAATGGGGGCCTGGTCATTCAGCTTCCTGCAGCCATCACGCAGCGACAAAAGTAGATCAGCATATCTAATACTAGCCCAACTAAAGGATCATATCTTGCTGATCCTAACCAGAGAAGGTAGGTAGCAAACGAGCGCACGTGAACTCCTATGATGAGAAAGGGTCCCAGAAATGAGAATCAAGATAAATATCCGCACTCGTTGCTCAGGTGTTGTCTCATCTATGTCAAAGCCATGGGCAAGAACAGAAGCCAAATCTGATCGCCCACTCCTAGAACCCCCTCGAGGCATCGGCCGAGTCTTGATATGCTGAACGACAAGATCTAACAAATCCGCTACCTCAGCCACCCCCCGAGTGAGGTCCAAAATCTGCCGTATAGCCCGATCAGTGAAGCGTAAGCCGCTGATCATGCTGAAATCCAGAGGGATCACTGTCATCTCCCTCCAAGCAAAGTGGAAAGTGTTGGTAGTATCCCAAAAATACTCCAACAACACACAAACAATTGTCAAACCACAACCCTGGAGTTGCAAAATCCTACGATCGCTAAATAGAAATCTCCTAAACCAGCAGACTCCCACAAGGTGTTAGTGACGAAATCCCATGTGATGATCTTGTACAGCCGGGGAATCAAATCTCGAGCTCTTGATCCATGATAGCGAAGCATGCCATCGACTACGCCGGTAAGTGGACGGTGAGAAATATGGTTCTTACGACTAAAAACCAACTGGTTTGGTGTCCACGGAGGTGGAGTCCACCTACACCTACCCGTAGATGGGCGAGGCTCAGTCTCCAACGCATCATCGTCTATGCCCTTGGGAACTGTGGAAGTGTCCTCTCGAAAAGCCTGACGCCGGCCACGAGTAGAAATGTTGCGATCCCGTTGTCTAGGCATGCTATTACATTCAAATAAAAAAAATCTAAATACTTAGCATCATTTCCTGAGTTATTTAGTTATTTATTCAAGAAACGGCTTAACGACTGCCTCAAGTTGTATCTTCTGTTATACAAAAAAATTTTACCTCAAGGCTAAAAATTATCAAAATAATATACTTAGTTTTTCATGACGAACTAATACTACAGTTTTCCTAATTGCATGATACTATGTTTTTCATGACAATATAGTACATACACAAAACAGAGCATATTTTGAAATTGCACAAAAACAATAGATTGGCACATCATGGCATATTTTACAAAATCTACAACCAATACATCATCATTTCAAGTGCAAAGAAAGAACATGAACAACAAGAACACCATTTCACACAAGTAGTACCAAAAAATGGTGATTTGCTCGTTTCTTCACCAAATCACACAAACTTGGTCTCAAATTGCTCACAAACAAACATACATTCATATATAAGCTTATTCATGGCAATAATTTTGACATAGGATCTCAAAATAACAAAAACCCCCGATTTGATTTTTTAGGGTTTCAAGCAAAGATGGCATCCACGGAAAAATTTGAGACAAAAAGCAAAGAAGACTTACATGGATCCTTGTAATAATTCAAAAATGAGGAAGATAGCAAGAAATTGGAGTGAATTTGGTGAAGAATTGAGCTCTAAAAGCTCGACAAACCGAAGTAGCAGCAGCTCTAATGCCACAGCATGGCAAATCCCACCGCAACACAGTAACTCACGCCGTGTCACGGTGTTGTTCCAGCCAAAGCGGCGAAGCAAACGGCGGTAGCAGTTGATGGGCACCCAAACAGCAACAGCGGCAAAATCGAAACAATAAAGGGCGAAACAAAACTGCCGTGTCACGATTTCTGATGTCGCGACAAGGTGCGGATGTACGTGCGCCGGTGTAGCTCTGTCGTGACGCGGTACTTGGGAATAAGAAAAAAAAAAAGAAAGCAAGAAGAAAAAATGCTAGGTAAAAATGGCGAAAAGTACCAGCTAAAATGAAATGAAAATGGCAAAAGGCAACTCGAATTTAAATCAAAAGAAATAGTTACGCGGCTCCGTTCCCCGTGTCACGATGGCTGTTACAACTTAACGGTATTCATGACGTGGCGCAGCGCGTGTTTTGATGCGCGTTGACCAGATCAGCAAAGAACAAGTCCCGCGTCACGGGATTATGTACCGTCTGACGGGACTGGCCACCGTGTCCCGGCGTAATGCCACGTGACGCGGTGCATGGCTACGTATCTTGCACACTCGTAAAACTCCTAGCGAATATTCCGGGCATCTTTGACTAAGTCTGAATGGTTTTTCCGCAGCTTTTGGACAGTTATTTTCTCACCGAATTACGTGGAAAATTCTAATTGGCATTTAAAGGGAACCAAAATTACCAATTTACCCCTAATAAGCATCAGAGTCACATTTTTGGCATTTTAAACACCTAATATGGTCGGAAAGTCGAATTGAAGGTAAATCATTTGCGGCCCGCATTTGGAGATAATCGAACCATCATGGCACAAGGTTCTCGATACACAGAGACTTGCAAATATCATTGTACAAGTTTTTTCCTCAAGCATGGAAAATTGTCAGTCGTTGTCACCTCTCAAAGCAAAGAAGTCAGCGATTATATAAGTTGTCAGCTTTCCTCGAGCATGGAAAGTATTATCAGTGGATTTCTTCAAGTATAGAAAACCGCCAAGTCAGCTTTCCTCAAGAATGGAAAGTATTATCGGTGGATTTCTTCAAGTATAGAAAATCGCCAAGATGGCTTTCCTCAAGCATGGAAAGTATTACTGGTGGATTTCTTCAAGTATAGAAAACCGCCAAATTATTAAGTCGGCTTTCCTCAAGCATGGAAAGTATTATTCGGTGGATTTCTTCAAACATAGAAAAAAGCCAAATTCATATGTCGACTTTCCTCAAGCGTGGAAAGTATCATCCGGTAGATTTCTTCAGGCTTAAAAAGCTACCAAACTCATCAGTCGACTTTCCTCAGGCATGGAAAGTATATTTGTGAAACGTCATTCGGTGGATTCCTTCAAGCGTAGGAAGCTACCAAACATATTTGTCACCGATACATTGGTGTCAGATACACATTCTATCTCTTTACTCTTTTATCTGTATAACTAATATTTTTCTGTAGGTATCGGCACATAAAGAGTGATTTAGGATCGTTGAACGTCTGTAGACACCTAAAAATGTCTCCCCAAAACCAAACCAGATAATGAACACCTTTCACCGCCATTATCGGTTGGGTTGAGTATTTAATCTTTGGAGTGCTTAAATCCATGTTCTATCCAATACATTTCATAAACCAATCCATTTGCTAGCTCATTTCCCTAAACCATAACTTGTTATCCACTTTTCGTGTCCACATCGCAAAACCGAGAGAAACTAATTTTTTGGTCTTAAAATTTTGATCCAATTATTATTTGGTTGGATAGTCCTTGAAAAAATCTTTCCAACCATATATCATAAGCCCAATTCGGAGATATAACGAAAAAGTGAGCAAAACACTAAACTCGGCCCAAAACCAACACCCTTCCACTAAAACAGTAAAATGGCCATATCTTAAAATCTAAAAATGATTTTGACCTTATTTTAACAATGTTGGAAAGTATACTTGATAAGCTTTCCAATGATATATTATATGCCTTATTCCGAGTTACGGATCAAAAGTTATCGTAATTTTAAAAACGTATAAAAAAACTGGAATTGCCGCGCAAACAACATATCATCAGCGTCACGGGAGATGATTACATGGCACGGGGCATGGTACCGTGATGCGGGATTTTCAGCGTGTCATGGTTCTTTCCTGTTTCTTTTCCGCATTCCTTTCCCACACACTTAAGAATCTGAACGCAAACATTTCACCGTGTCACGGGAAAAAGTGTCGCGCCACGAGGAATATTGTCGCGTCACGGAATATTTTACTATGTCACGGTGCACATCCCGTGACACGGGATTGCTGGTTTGTTTCTGTCCCGCGTCACACAAAATTACCCCGCGTCACACTAAAGTGTACCTGTAGACACCCATTTGTGTCTCCCCAAAACCAAACCCGGTGATGAATACCTTTCACGTCGAATCATAATCGAATGAAGTGAAAGTGTGGAAAGTCTAGTGTTGCGATTACTTTTTATTTCTTTTCTTTCTCTCTGTTTTTAAAAATCTATTTTAAGAAAACAGCCAATCCAGTTTAGTTTGGTCCATGGTGAGGGTCCAATAATAGTGTAGTTGGGTCGGGTTCGAAAAGAGTTTTCCAACGATATATTATAAGCCCAATTCCGATGAATAATGAGGAAGTTATGCTAAATTACTAGACAGGACCCAGATTGATATTTATATGCGGCCCAATGATCTAGGGGAGTGCCTAATATGATTTATCATTCCTAAGGCAATTAGGATTGATTATAGTCTTCTAGATTCTTCTAAAATGTTCTTTTGAATCCTAATTAGATTAGCATTGATAAATTAACTTTAATTGACTTTTAAGAGTTTTAATCAGAATAGAAGAAGTGTTTTTAAGGAAAATAGAATTTTACCCTCTCGTACGGTTAAATTTTATCAAAATAAGAAAATGCGTGTAAAATTATTTCTAACGCCATACGACACCTCTGCCGCTTGGTGACAAACCTGGCGTCTGGCGACAGATCTGTCGTTTGGCGACGGGTGCGTGTTTAGCGCTGCAGTCGTGTTTTATTCTATTCAAAATTTTGATTTAATTTTTTATCATATCCGGCTGATTTTCTCTATAAATAGCCTCCTAAAACCTCCGTTTTCAATCATCAATTTTTATGAATTCTCTCTACCATCAACTCTCATCAAGCATCTCTTCATTACTCTCTCTCTCTCTCTCTCTCTCTCACTCTCTCTCTCGCTCTCTCATTCTAAACTAGCCTTTTGCACACAAAATTCCGCATTCACAAGATCTAGACACACCTAGCCAAGTTTGAAGTTACCTTCGCCCTAGACGTAAAAGGTTTAATTTATGAGGGTTTGGTCCTAAATCCCTACTTCAATTATTTAATTTAATTGTTTAATTTTAATATTTTCCTTGAAGTTACTAACGCGTGTATTTTGTTATTAGAAAGAGATACGAGGCATCCAAGTAAGTGCTTTAATTGCTTTATTGATCTTTTGATATAGAAATCATGCTTAGATTGTTATTTTGATTCCCAGTATCATGTTAGGATGTTTTTCCTAGTATCATGTTTAAGGTAACAACTAAAAATTCCTAATATCAAGTATAATTTTTGTGATGCTTCCTATTTTCTTTCCTAATAGCATGTTAGTATCATGTTAGGGCTAAAGCTTTGATATTTATATGCTTAGTGACATGCTAGGGTTTGCTATTAATCTTATTAGTATCATGCCTAGGATCTTGCTATTATTATTATGCTTTAACATGATTATTTTGATTATGATTATTGTTATGATTAATGATTATTATTATGATTATTATTATGTTGCTTGATATATATTATATATCTATTGTTATTGCTTGATCACACCTTTTATGCATGTTTAAAGGGAATTTGTACTTGTAATCACGCTTAATAAGATAATTAATAATTTTGTTTAGGGTTAATACGATTATAATTCAAGTGATCGCCAATAATATATTTATTTGTGCATTAATATTCAACCAACATAGATTAAACAGGTTAAGGGTAAACCTATTGATTGCATATTAGTCAGAAAGCGCACATGAATACGAGAAGAATAAAGTAGAGGCTTATTATTAGGGCATGTTCAGTCTCTTTTAGGTTGGATTTTTACCTTTATAAATTGCTTTTAAACCGATGCCTTGGTGCTTGTAATGAGCCAATGTTTTAGGCGCTTAAGCTAAGTGAGACGCTTTTTTTTTCAGGTCAATCACTTACTACGATTGTAATCGAGCCGACTACTAATCATGTCAATTTGCTTATAGGGGCTAACTGGCGTACCAAGGAACCCGAAATTGCTGTATGAAGTTGAAATAACCGTTCTGAGAGGCTTCGAGCTCTGTCGCTGCTGAAATATCTCTAGCGTCAAGAATTGGCTCTGTTTCCAGACGATGGGATCTAAAGCCATGCGCTAAACTCTGTTGCCAGACACCAGATGTTGTTGCCAGACGACAGCCTTGTTGTCTGGTGCTGGAGTCGAGTCTTCCCTATTCTGCTCTTGCTGCCGCTGTTGCTTGGTTTCGCTCCGAACTTTGAACTTGGTCGTTTCCTTTCAACCAATTCCGCTCAAGTCTTTTGTGAATTAAAGCTCTTCATCTCTAATTTACCGATCAATGTAACTCCTCTTATCTTGGAGGAATCTCCTGTGTCATATTCGCGATTTTTTCAAAAAAATCCGGGAATGTCCTCGCCTGCTGGGATGCAACTGCATTTATATTTTTGACTATAGGACTTTTCTTGTCTTTCTTTAGGGTTAACCTAAGATTTATTGTTGCTTGACTCATTGACTTGACATGACTCAAGGTATAAACTTGACTCGCTGTGATCGAGTCGAGGTTGACTCGACTCAAAGTGTTTGACACATGTGTTAGACTCAAATCAAGGTGATATGACACGACATGAATCAATGTGTACATGACTCGTGTGTGCATTGTAATGTGATCGTGCGACTCGAAAATGCAAAAAAGAAAAAATTTTCTGTCATTTTTGTGGAGGGTACCGACTTTCTCCCGAAAAAGAAAGACGCGAAAAAGGATTGAAGTTTTTGAACGGATGTTGAATGAGCTTAGTCAAATGTTGTTTGATACTATCTCTCAAGGTGCAAGGATTAATCCATCCTAGGCTATCTCAATTGTTGACTCAATGATGAAAGCATTTGGGTAACTTAGGCACGGAGGCTAAGCACTTCATACTTTGTGATGCAATGATGAGTGATGAGCGATTTTGACATGACAAGGCATGCTTCAGCGTTATGTTGAGATTTCATGACAAAGGGTTCCTAAGGGAAGGACTATTTGGCCATGTATCTGTGATGTGTGTGTTTGGCTGCAAGGGCTAAGTGTGTGGGAAAATATTATTTCAAGAAGAGTCAAATGATGGTGACTCTTTAGGCTAGGTAAGCTAATGATGTAAGGATCAAGCCCCCAAGTCTAGCTCTACATGAATAGGGATGAGCATTGGAGATCCTTTGATATGATCATGGTGTGAGTGTGTGAATGTGAATATGAACGCATTTTTAGTACGGCCGCACCTCGATGTGAGGTTGCCTACGTATCCGTTTGGAATCAAGCCGAACGTAGCTCTAGCCGAACCTCGGACAAGTGTGTGTATACCTCAAAAAAGTCTTTTTAAGGTTTGTAACGTGGTTAGGCTAAAGGTTATAGAAGAAGGGGATAAAGGCTCAAGACCCTAGATAAGCCCCCAAGGTGTGCAACTTTGCTATTGAATATTTGTATTTTTATGCTTGAGGCTTTTGACTCTTTTTTATCTCTCTTTTCTCTTTTGCTTTAGCATCTATTTTATTTTTATAAGTGTGGGAAATCCCGATCATGCGGTCTATCACTCACTTGGCATTCATGTTTCTCAGGCATGGTACTGAGCACTCGATAAGAGACGCAATCTGAGACGTGTTCATATCAAAGACATGTTCATGTCAAAGACATTGGAACACTTGCCCTTTTTTCCACTTTTATTTATTTATTTATTTGCTTTTTTTTGCTATTTAATCTTATGAAGTCACTCAAGTTTTTGAAATTGCATAAGTTACACACCATCCTATCCCAAGGTTAGGTAGATGTAGGTTGAAAAACGAAAGGTCTATCGTTAGACGAGACTCAAAGTGGTTTATGAAGAAAGGATTGTAAATTACAAGGGTGAAAGGCAATATGATGTGGCTACAAGGGGTGCCTCAAATCATTGGTATACTTTGTGCTTAATTCGACAATGATTTTTTTTTTTTTTTTTGCAATGTAATGAAATGATCATATGCAAGAAAATAAATGCTTATTTTATTAAAGGAAAAAGAAAGAATCTACAAAATTAATCTAAGGAGAATAAAAAGGTGCCTGTGCTAGACTTATTGGGGACAGGGTAAATAAAAAAAGAAAAAGAAGAGGTCATGAAATCTTGTCGTTGAAGTTTGCCTCTTGTCTTGTGTTGTTTTCTTCATCATCACCCAGTCTTCTCGCTAGCTAGAGGCAATGGGATCTTGTTTGCTTCTATGAGATCTTGAATGAGATTTTGAAAACTGTAGCATTCATTAGTGGTATGACCGTTTCCTCGATGGTTCTTGCAATAGGAATTGGGATTCCATCTCGAAGATCGATTTTCTGGCGTTAGATCCTCGGTAGGGCCAATAGATTTGATTAATCCTCGATCATAGAGACGATCGAAAGCAGCATCGTAGGTCATTCCAATGGGTGTGAACACTCTCCTGGGTTTCCTTTTAGATCCTTGATTGTCCATGGCTAAGACACCATTATGGTTAAAGGTACTAACATTATTACTAGAGTGGCCGTTTTCGGAAGAAGAAGGATTGTCGTTCTTCTTTCCTTTCCAGCCACTGTGGTTACTATTGTTAGTAGATTTTTGTTTTGCGAGGTCATCTTCGATTTCAATTCCGATGTCATAAACGACATTGAACGTATTCAGATTGTGTTGATATTTTAAATGCTTCGAATACTTCTCTTGGAGATTCTTGATAAACATCCTCACAGATTCTTTTTCAGTGGTGTAGACACCCATTTGTGTCTCCCCAAAACCAAACCCAGTGATGAGTACCTTTCGCGTCGAATCATAATCAAATGAAGTGAAAGTGTGGAAAGTCTAGTGTTGCGGAAAGTTTTAATTTTCTTTTCTCTTCTCTCTGTTTTTCAAAACTTATTTTAAGAAAACAGTCAATCCAGTTTGGTTGGTCCATGATGTGGGTCCAATAGTAGTGTAGTTGGATGGGGCTTGCCAAGAGCTTTCCAACGATACGTTATAATCCCAATTCCAATGAATATTGAGGAAGTTATGTCCAACTTGCTAAACTGGGCCCGGTTTAAGCCTTATATGCGGCCCAATGATCTAGGAGAGGGCCTAATATGATTTATCATTCCTAATGCAATTAGGAATGGTTTTAGTCTTCTAGATTCTTTTAGAAGGTTCTTTTCATTCCTAATTCAATTAGCATTGATAAATTGACTTTTGTTGACTTTTCAGAGTTTTAATTAAAATCAAAGAGCATTTTTGAGGAAAAGATACGATTTTATCCTCCTGTACGGCAAAATTTATCTAATTTGAGAAAACGTGTCAAAAACAGGGTTAGCGCCAAACGCCAGGCATTGGCGCCTGGCGTTAAGCCTGACGCCTGGCGCCAATAAGCCAGCGTTGGCGCCAGCTCTATTTCAGTTGCGCCAATGTTCAGTTTTGTTAATTTTATCTTTTTGGCTGATTTTCTCTATAAATAACGTATTAAAAACTCCGTTTTGATTCACCTACAACCAGTTTTCATTCACAATCAATAATTCTCTTTTTAATCCATCTCTCCATCTCTCTTTTCTAAACTAGCTTTTTACATACAAAATTCCGCATTCATTAGATCTAGAAACGCCTAGCCATATTCGAAGTTTCCTTCGCGCTAGACGTGCAAGGTTTAATTTCTGAGGGTTTGGTCCCAAATCTCTCTTTCAATTATTTAATTTGATTGTTTTGTTTATTATTTTCCTTGAAATTACTAACGTGTGTATTTTGTTATTAGAAAGAGGTACGAGGCATCAAAGTAAGTACTTTAATTGTTTTTATTGATGTTATGATGTAGAAATCATGTTTAGATTGTTATTATGATATTCCTAGTATCATGTCTAGGGTAACTTTAATATTAAATATGATTATTGCGATGCTTCTTATTCTCTTCCTAATATTTATGATTATTAGTATCATGTTAGGGTTAAAGATTTGATTTTTATTGCTTAGTGACATGCTAGGGTTTGTTATTAATCTTGTTAGTATCATGCCTAGGATCTTGCTATTTTTATTATGCTTTAACATGAATATTATTATAATTATTATAATTGTCATTATGATTATTATTGTTTTGATGATTATGAATATTATTATTATGATTAATATAATATTTATTATGATGATTATAATTATTATTTATTATTATTGTTTTGATGGTAATGATGATTATTATTATGTTGCTTGATATTATTTATTTTTACTGCTTGATCACGCTTTTTATGCATGTTTAAAAGGAATTGGTACTTGTGATCACGCTTAATGAGATATTTAATAATCTTGTTTAAGGTTAATATGATTATAATTTCAAGTGATCGCCAATAATAGATTTATTTGTGCATTAATATTCAACCAACATAGATAAACAGGTTTAGGGTAAACCTACTGATTGTATGTTAGTCAGAAAGCGCACATGAATACGATCAGAATAAAGTAGAGGCCTATTATTAGGGCAGGTTCAATCTCTTTTAGGTTGGATTTGTACCTTCATTTCCGAACCCTTATTTGGTTCTAGACCTTATGGAGTTGACGATCTCTTGGATCGTTAAGGGGTGTAACCTTCACCCTGTGAACGGTTTACAAGTTCCTAAAACTTGTTGGCGACTCTTTTGCTCCATCTTCTTTCCCTTTGGACGCCACCGTACTTTAGTGTATGATCACAGTGGGGTTCAAGCTAGGGGTTTAACGCTTGAAATTTATTCCCTACAGTTTTTTGGCGACTCCACTGGGGAGGATTTCTATTTTAATTCTTGAATTTGTTTCGGCAATGATTTAGAATGAGTGGATGAGACTCGAAACGTTCTAAGTATTCATATGCGTAATTTTGATTAACATTATTGTCATATGCATAAAAAAAGATCTCATTGGAAAGACCATCCGTAATCAGTTAAAAACATAGGATTTTACACGTAGGAAATTTGAGAAATATCTTTCACAACTAGGACCGAAATAACACCGCGCGAAACTGGAAAATTTTATCGAGCACAGAAAGCTGCAGAGGCATGTTGGAAGTAGCGCCAGGGGCCAGAGCATTGGCGCCAGACTTTTAGCTGTAGCGCCAGACGTCAGCATTGGCGCTAGGCACTACATTTAAAAACTAGCGCCAGTCTCTGTTTGTTGGCGCCAACCTCCCCCATTACCGAGCCAGAAATATGCGTTCTAATTTCGACCGGTTTTTCGTATTGTTTGCTCAATCCTACTTCATGATTGAATTTTTTCTCACTTTTCTGAAACCCATATGTGTTCTACATATGGACATAACCCTCTGGGAATTCATGCTCCATCTACCTGATTAAACGCTATGTGCAACAAAGGGTACATCCGAGATGTTGAATTCACCAAACCATGGAAGCGAGTTTTTTCTAAAACTCGCGGTGTCCCATGCACTCGCGCCAACCCTTCACGGTTAGGCTTCCGCACGGTGCATCCGGACAATTAACCATGGACCCTCTGTTGACTAAACCATATCCCGAACTTTAGAGAACTAGAGCCATAGTTAGGTTACGAACTCATTGCATCATATTGTGTCTACTTGACTGATTGTGCATTATTTGTTGTGCATATGATCTATGTTTCTCTTAACCGTTTGTTTGACTTGTGTTGAGATTAAATAAATTAATGACTTAAAGAACTTTGCCTAATTAATTAATTAATTCGAGTCAATAAAGTCTAATATTTTAATCAGAATTGACCTAGTACAACTTTAGGCATACCCTAGTTGATTAATAACACCGAAAACAGTCTCAGATTGAAGCTCCACCATTGGCGCCAAAATCTGAGCTGTAGCGCCACACTGTGGAGTGTGGCGCCTAGCGACAGCTCTGTCGTCTGGCGCCAAGCTACACAGTGCAACGCCAGTCCTGTCGTTTGGCTGACAGTTTGGATTATTGGTCGAGTCATCACCTAGTGTCTAATTAACCAGTTTGCTAATTAATTCGGTTGATTTTCGCTGTCAATAACACCTTGTCGAGTCATTAATTGAGTCTAGTCACATAGTCTAGCCACATGGTCATGATACGAGTCTTAACATGTCACCTACACTCACTAGTCTTAGCACACACTTTTAGTATATGTCACCATGACCATGTCTTAGGTTCATGCATGAGTCGGTATTTTCCGTCATTTGAGTTGGGGGTACATTCTATTCCTAATTCTTCATATCCCTCCATCTAAATCTTCTTTCACATTCTATTCCAATCCTTTTTCACTTCCTCCATCCATTGCATGTTGAATAAAGTTTGAGTCAAATAATTAACGATGAATATCCCCAAATTCCTTTTCCACAGTACTTGGTCGAGGAGAGAAGGGCGATTAATTAAGGACAACCTCTTCATTCAAGTCTCGCTTTTTGATAAACCGATTCGTCAAAAGAGGAAGGCTAAAAAGATAATGGCAAGCAAAGAAGAAGTCAATGAGCTTAGGAACCAATTGGTTACCGTGACTGAGACACTGAAGCTACTCACACTCTAGATCGATGATCCCGTGAAGCAACAACAAATGAACCTCATGCAAGAAAGTTTGAGCAAGCTATCTAGTGACTATAAATTTCAGGGCATGAGTTCACAAGGGGTCTCGCTGGACAAGGAACTTCTTTCGCATAAGTTCAACGCCACTGATAACCCTTATTTTCATGTAAGAGCTTTCGAAACTATAATGAACATTAAGGGTATCGATAAGAAGGTTTTCCCTTCTCTGTTTCCACTATCTCTTGAAACCGTTTACCAACAATGGTTCTTCTCCCTTGACAAGGAGAAAACCTCTACCTGGGAATCGATAGTAAACGCTTTCATAGATAGATATAAGTGCAACATCCAAGACGAAATAGACTATAGACAACTTGAGATGTTAAAACAAAAGGAAAACGAAGGGTTCACTTCTTTCTTCAACAAACGGAGGGAAACTTCTTCTAATATGGTCAAGGCTCCTACCGAAAAATAATCTGTGAGGATGTTTATCAAGAATCTCCAAGGGAAGTATTCAAAGCACTTAAAGTACCAACACAATTTAAATACTTTCAAAGCCGTCTATAATATAGGCATTGACATTGAAGATGACCTCCTGAAAGAAAATAGTGCGAGAGGAAAGAAGAACGACCATCCTTCTTCTTTCTCTCCCATTAACAAGGTACATGCCACGAACGTCTCTAAACCACAAATCCAAAAATCAAAAAGGGTGTTCACTCCACTTGGTATGAGTTATGAAATAGCTTTCGAGAAGCTACATAAAAAAGGACTAGTCATGCCCATAGGGCCCATCAAAGATCCAGTTCCAGAAGGCAGGCCACCTAAGTGGGACCCTAATAAGCACTGCAAATATCACCAAGGAAAGGGTCATGACACTTAGGAGTGTTGGAAACTCAAAGAGGCTATTCAATATCTGATCGATAACAATGAAACCTTCGAGCTTCTAGCCATCGAAGATGACCAAGCATCCTTCTATCCATCAGTTCTTATCACACCTGTAGGTGAGCCCATGATCGAGACAACTTATATGACCTCTCGATGAAGTGGCCATTATTGAGGAGGATGAAAGTCTTTTCTTAGATAATACCAGGGAAGACTCGTCAAGTCTAAAAGAGGACGTTCGAAAATTGCAAGATGTCGTTGCCATGCTCTTGAATGTGGTAGAAGGATTAGCAAATCGGGTGATGGCCATCGAACAAAATTCTCGCCAAGAGTTTAATGAAGAACTCAATGCTCCTAAGCCACAGGCAAAACGGACCATTGAAGAATACACACCAATAGGAATGACTTACAATGAAGCTTTTGACTGTCTACATGATCAAGGTCATATTTGCTCCATTGGTCCCAGTCAAGACCCTCCATCTGAAAAACGTTTTCCCAATTGGGATCCAAATTCCTATTGTCGATACATAGAGGTCGTGGTCACACTACTGAAAAGTGCCTCGCCCTCAAGGATCGTGTTCAAGACTTCATTGATTCAAATCTCCTTCATGGTCCTCCGCGCTACAAGAAGGCCAAGATTAGTAACGATAATAACAGTGGCTGTAAAGGGAAGAAGAACGACTATCCTTCTTCTTCCGAAAACACCTACTCTGGTAATAGTGTTGGTACTTTCGACCTTAGTGAGATCCTAGTCATGGGTAATCGAAAGCAACCAAAAAGAGAATTTACCCCTATTGGAATTAACTACGATGATGCTTTCGATCGAATCCATGCCAAGGGAATCATTACTCCCATTGGACCTATTCAAGATCCCCCACTTAAAAAAAGATTTCATAGTTGGAATCCAAACGAACACTACAAGTATCACCAAGGTAAGGTTCATGCTACTGAGAGCTGTTGGAAGCTAAAGGAAGATATCCAACATTTGATTGATAATAACAAGCTTCCCATACCTCCAGTTTACAAGAAGAGCGAGTGATGATAAAGGAAATAACACAAGACAAGAGGCGAGCTTCAACGACAAGATTTCGTGACCTCTTTTTTTTCTATTCCTTTTTTATTTTTTCCTTTCCCCAATAAGTCTAGCATAGGCACCTATTTATTCTCCTTAGATTTATTTTGTAGGATCATTACATATTTTCTTTTAATAAAATGAACACTTATTTCCTTATATACGATCATTTCATTACATTGCATTAAAAAAAATCCATGTCGAATTAAGCACAAGGTATACCAATGATTTGAGGCACCCCTTGTAGCCACATCATATCTCCTTTCACCTTTCAAATTTACAATCCTTTCTTCATAAACCACTTTGAGCCTCGTCTAACGATAGACCTTTCTTTCTTCAACCTACATCTACCTAAACTTGGGATGGGATGGTGTGTAACTTATTCTAAAAAGCTTGAGTGTATCAAAAGATCAAAATAAAAATAAAAGCAAAAAATAAATAAGTAAGAGTGTACAAAAGGGCAAGTGTTCCAATGTCTTTGATATGAAAATATCTTTGATAAGAACACGTCTCAGATTGCGCCTCTTATCGAGTGCTCGGTACCGTGCCTGAGAAACATGAATGTCAAGTGAGTGATAGACCGCATGATCGGGATTGCCCACACTTATAAAAATGAAATAAACGCTAAAGAAAAAAAAAGAGCTAAAAAAGAGTAGAAACTCAAGCATAAAAATACAAAGATTCAAAGCAAGATTGCACACCTTGGGGGCTTATCTAGGGTCTTGAGCCTTTATCCCCTTCTTCTTCAAACCTTTAGCCTAACCACGTTACAATCCTTAAAAAAACCTTTTTGAGATATACACACTTGTGCGAGGTTCGGCTAGAGCTACGTTCGGCCTGATTCCTAACGGATACGTAGGCAACCTCACATCGAGGTGCGGCCGTAATAAACATGCATTCATATTCACATTCACACACCATGATCATATCAAGGGATCTGATATGCTCATTCACTTAGAGCTAGACTTGGGGGCTTGATCCCTACATCATTAGCTTACCTAGCCTAAAAGTCACCACCATTTGACTCTTTTAAACAATATCTTTCCACACACTTAGCCCTTGTGTCCTAACCTTAGTGTCACTTTCACACACATCACAGATACATGACCAAATATACCTTCCCTTAGGAACCCTTTGTCATGGAATCTTAACATAAAGCATGCCTTGTCACATCGCTCATCACTTATTAATCATCGTTGCATCACGAAGTATGAAGTACTTAGCCTCCGTGCCTAAGTTACCTAAATACTTTCATCATGGAGTCAACAGTTGAGATAGCCTAGGATGGGTTAATCCTTGCACCTTGAGAGATAGTATCAAATGACATTTGACTAAGCTCATTCAACATGCATCTTCAAACTTTTGATTTTTTTTCGCGTCTTTCTTTTTCGGGAGAAAGTCGGTACCCTCCACAAAAATGACGGAAATTTTTTTCTTTTTTGCATTTTTGAGTCGCACAGTCAATACAATGCACACACGGGTCATGAGTCACATGTGTCATTACACTTCGAGTCGATTCAACCTCGAGTCAATCACAGCGAGTCAAGTTTGTACCTTGAGTCATGTCAAGTCAATGAGTCAAGCGACGTTAAACCTTAGGTCAACCCTAAGATGATTAAAGAAATTGGCAAAGTTCTATAGTAAAAAAAAAATACAGGTGCAGCAGAATAGGGAAGACCCTATCACAGCATTCGGCGACAGAGTCAATTCTTGGCGCTAGAGATATTTCAGCAGTGACAGAGCTCGAAGCCTCTCAGAAAGGTGATTTCGACCTCATACAGCAATTTTGGGTATCTTGGTATGCCAGTTAGCCCCTATAAGCAATTTGACATGATTAAGTAGTCAGTTTGATTGCAATTGCAATAAGTAATCGACCTAATGAAAGATCGTGTCACTTAGCTTAAAGCTCCTAATCACAGAGACACCGACGTACTGGTTTTAGCGGAAGCAAAGTTCTGGCGAGCTTTAGAGATCGATAAACGTTGGTCTTTGGAAGTTTTTCTTAAGAATATTATCGCAACAAACGTTCAAGTACCGAAGCTCTATTGTTCAGAGACGCGTGAACATCTCCATCAAAGCTCTTTGCTCCAGAGACGCGTGGGCATATCATCAAAGCTCTATTGTTCAGAGATGCGTGGCCAATCCTCATCAAAGCTCTATTGTTCAGAGACGCGTGGACATATCATCAAAGATCTCCTATTTTCAAGCTCTTTTGCTCAGAGACGCGTGGGCATCCTATTAATCAAGATCTTTGTTCAGAGACGCATGGACACATCATTTAGAAGTTCATATTAAAAAAAAGCTCTTTGTTCAGAGACGCGTGGACACATCATTTAGAAGTTCATATTAAAAAAAAAAGCTCTTTGTTTAGAGACGCGTGAACATATCAAAAAGGAGCTCTTTGTTCAAAGACGCGTGAACATATCAAAAAGGAGCTCTTTGTTTAGAGACGAGTGAACATCGAAACAGCAAGGTGGCGTTCCCTAGATTGTGGAGAATTGTCACAAACAACTGAGGATTGTTTCAAGAGAAACAATCTTCGATGGTATTCCCTTGGACGTGGAATATTATCAAAGCGGAGGAGGATCGTTTCAGGCGAAGCAATCTTCTATATTGGAAGCAGTTGCGGGCGTAGAGGTTTTCAAGCGGGATGGCATCTCTAGCTTGCAGGAGGTCATCACAACAATCGGTTACTTTCAGAGACGTGTGCTCGACGGTGCAAGATACGCGTTTCTTAACTCTTTTATCTATTTAACTAATGCTAGTTTGCAGGTATCGGCGTTACAACAATGATTTAGGATCGCAGAACGTTCTGAATTATTCTCCGTCCTTATCGCTACTTTGACTTTTGTTTTTGAAACTCGCGTTTCTCCAAACTCAGTCAAAGTGGGGGCTTCTGTAGACACCCATTTGTGTCAACCCAAAACCAAACCCAATGATGAGTACCTTTCGCGTCGAATCATAATTGAATGAAGTGAAAGTGTGGAAAGTCTAGTGTTGCGGAAAGTTTTAATTTTCTTTTCTCTTCTCTGTGTTTTTGAAAACTAATTTTAAGAAAACAGCCAATCCAGTTTGGTTGGTCCATTATATGGGTCCAATAGTAGCGTAGTTCGATGAGGCTTGCCAAGAGCTTTCCAACGATAAATTATAAGCCCAATTCCAATGAATATTGAGGAAGTTATGGCCAACTTGCTAAACTGGGCCCGGTTTGAACCTTATATGCGGCCCAATGATCTAGGGGAGGGCCTAATATAATTTATCATTCCTAATGCAATTAGGAATGGTTTTAGTCTTCTAGATTCTTCTAGAATGTTCTTTTCATTCCTAATTCAATTAGCATTGATAAATTGACTTTTGTTGACTTTTCAGAGTTTTAATTAAAATCAAAGAGCATTTTTGAGGAAAAGATACGATTTTATCCTTCGGTACGGCAACATTTATCTGATTAGAGAAAACGCGTCAAAAACAGGGTTAGCGCCAAACGCCAGGCATTGGCGCCTGTCGCCTGGCGCTAATGTTGGCATCTGGCGCCAATAAGCCAGCGTTGGCGCCAGCTCTATTTCAGTTGCGCCAATGCTCTGTTTTGTTAATTTTATCTTTTTGGCTGATTTACTCTATAAATAACATATTAAAAACTCCGTTTTGATTCACCTACAACCAGTTTTCATTCGCAATCATTAATTCTCTTTTTAATCCATCTCTCCATCTTTCTTTTTCTAAACTAGCTTTTTACATATTAAATTCCGCATTCATTAGATCTAGAAACGCTTATCCATATTCGAAGTTGCCTTCGCCCTAGACGTGAAAGGTTTAATTTCTGAGTGTTTGGTCCCAAATCTCTCTTTCAATTATTTGATTTGATTGTTTTGTTTATTATTTTCCTTGAAGTTACTAACGTGTGTATTTTGTTATTAGAAAGAGATACGAGGCATCAAAGTAAGTACTTTAATTGTTTTTATTGATGTTATGATGTAGAAATCATGTTTAGTTTGTTATTATGATATTCATAGTATCATGTCTAGGGTAACTTTAATATTAAATATGATTATTGCGATGCTTCTTATTCTCTTCCTAATATTTATGATTGTTAGTATCATGTTAGGGTTAAAGATTTGATTTTTATTGCTTAGTGACATGCTAGGGTTTGTTATTAATCTTGTTAGTATCATGCCTAGGATCTTGCTATTTTTATTATGCTTTAACATCAATATTATTATAATTATTATAATAATCATTATGATTATTATTGTTTTGATGATTATGAATATTATTATTATGATTTATATAAATGTTATTATGATGATTATTATTATTATTTATTATTATTGTTTTGATGGTAATGATGATTATTATTATGTTGCTTGATATTATTTATTTTTATTGCTTGATCACGCTTTTTATGCATGTTTAAAGGGAATTCGTACTTGTAATCACGCTTAATAAGATATTTAATAATCTTGTTTAGGGTTAATATGATTATAATTTCAAGTGATCGCCAATAATAGATTTATTTGTGCATTAATATTCAACCAACATAGATAAACAGGTTTAGTGTAAACCTACTGATTATATGTTAGTCAGAAAGCGCACATGAATACGATCAGAATAAAGTAGAGGCCTATTATTAGGGCAGGTTCAATCTCTTATAGGTTGGATTTGTACCTTCATCCCCGAACCCTTATTTGGTTCAAGACCTTATGGAGTTGACGATCTCTTAGATCGTTAAGGGGTGTAACCTTCACCGTGTGAACGGTTTACAAGTTCCTAAAACTTGTTGGCGACTCTTTTGCTCTATCTTCTTTCCCTTTGGACGCCACCGTACTTTAGTGTATGATCACAGCGGGGTTCAAGCTAGGGGTTTAACGCTTGAAATTTATTCCCTACAAGTGGGCACCTCAATCATCTTAGCGGAATTTCCCTCCATTTATTAAAGAAAGTAGTAAAGCCTTCATTCTCTTTTTGTCTTAGCATCTCAAGTTGTCTATAATCGGTTTCAACTTGAATATTGCACTTGTACCTATCGATGAAAGCGTTTACTATTGATTCCCAGGTAGAGGTTTTCTCTTTGTCAAGGGAGAAGAACCATTGTTGGCAAACGGTTTTAATAGATAGAGAAAATATAGAGGGAAACACTTTCTTATCAATACCCTTAATACTCATTATTGTTTCAAAAGCTCTTAGATGAAAATAAGGGTTGTCAGTTGCCTTGAATTTTGGGATTTCGTGGGCATTGAACTTATGCGAAAGAAGTTCTTTATCCACTAAGACCCCTTATGAACTAATGCCCTGAAATTTATAGTCACTAGATAGCTTGCTCAAGCTTTCTTGCATGAGGTTCAATTGTTGTTGCTTCACAGGGTCATCAATTTTGAGGGTTAAAGCCTTTAACACCTCAGTCACGTTATTCAACTGACTCCTAAGTTCATTAACTTCCTCTTGAGTTGCCATTATCTTTTTAATCTTCCTCTTTTGACGAATTGGTTTATCAAAAAGTAAGACTTGAATAAAGAGGTTATCCTTGATTAATCGCCCTTCTCTCCTCGACTAAGAACTGTGGAAAGGGAAATTAGGGATATTCATTGTTAATTATTTGACGCAACTCTATTCAACATGAATAGATAGAAGAAGGTAGGAAGAATTAAGGTTGTGATATGGAGAAAGCATGTAGAGAATGGAAAGATGATGTAGATGAAGAGATATAAAAAAAATTAGGAATAGAATGTACCCCCAATTCAAATGACGGAAAAGACCGACTCATGCATGAACATAGTCATGGTGTGAAAAGAGTGTGTACAAAGTGTGTGCTAAGACTAGTGAGTGTAGGTGACATGTTAAGACTCGTGTCATGACTATGTGACTAGACTCAAGCAAATATTAAGTTAAGACTTCACGTATATGCATTCAACTGGACAAACTGTGGTATTTTAGTCATAACTTTTGATCTGTGACTCTGATTGGGATGAAACCAACGCCAAATTAAAGATAAATCTCGGGGCTACAGATCCATAGTTTTTAAGACTCGTAGTTCTTCCTAAAACTCAGTCTATGACCAAAACAAGTTGACATTTGTGCAGTATACGGGAATAAAAATCCGGGTTGACTTAAAGGGACTATGACTCGATTTTAGACATATTTATAATCTCAAATTAATTAACTAATTAATTAAAAAAAATTCCTTTAGTTATTAATTAGTTTATTTAGGCTTAATCACAAGTCAAACCAAACGGTTAGGAAGAAACACATAAAGTATGCACAACAAATAATGCATAATTAGTCAAGTAGGCACAATATGATGCAATGAGTTTGCAACCTAACCATGGATCTAGTTCTCTAAAGTTCGGGATATGGGTTAGTCAATAGAGGGTCCATGGTTAATTGTCCGGATGCACCGCGCGGAAGCCTAACCGTGAAGGGTTGGCGCGAGTGGATGGGACACCGCGAGTTAAGAAAAACTCGCTTCCATGGTTTGGTGAATTCGACATTCTCGGATGTACCCTTTGTTGCTCAGAGCATTAAATCAGGTAGATGGAGCATGAATTTCCAGAGGGCTATGTCCATATGTATAACACATATGGGTTTCAGAAAAGTGAGAAAAACTCAATCAGGAAGTAGGATTGAGCAAACAATATGAAAACCTGGTCGAAATTAGAACGCATATTTCTGGCTCGGTATTGGAAGAATTTGGCGCCAGCAAACAGAGCTTGGCGCCAAGTTTTAGCTGTAGCGCCTGGCGCCAATGTTGGCGTCTGGCGCTACAGTTAAAAATATGGCGCCAATCCTCTAGTCGTCGACGTTAATTCCTACATGCCTCAGCAGCTTTCTGTGCTCGATAAAATTTTCCAGTTTTGCGCATTGTTATTTCGGTCCTAGTTGTGAAAGATATTTCTCAAATTTCCTGCGTGTAAAATCCAATGTTTTAACTCATTACGGATGGTCCTTCCAATGAGATCTTTTTTATGCATATGACAATAATGTTAATCAAAATTACGCACATGAAATACTTAGAACGTTTTGAGTCTCATCCACTCATTCTAAATCATTGCCGAAACAAATTCAGGAATTAAAATAGAAATCCTCCCCAGTGGAGTCACCAAAAAACTGTAGGGAATATTTTCAAGCGTTACATCCCTAGCTTGAACCCCACTGTGATCATACACTAAAGTACGGTGGCGTCCAAAGGGAAAGAAGATAGAGCAAAAGAGTCGCCAACAAGTTTTAGGAACTTGTAAACCGTTCACAGGGTGAAGGTTACACCCCTTAACGATCCAAGAGATCGTCAAATCCATAAGGTCTTGAACCAAATAGGGTTCGGGGATGAAGGTACAAATCCAACCTAAAAGAGATTGAACCTGCCTTAATAATAGGCCTCTACTTTATTCTGATCGTATTCATGTGCGCTTTCTGACTAACATACAATAAATAGGATTAGCCCTAAACCTGTTTATCTATGTTGGTTGAATATTAATGCACAAACAAACTATTATTGGCGATCACTTGAATTATAATCATATTAACCCTAAACAAGATAAATAATTATCTTATTAAGCGTGATTACAAGTACAAATTCCCTTTAAGCATGCATAAAAGGCGTGATCAAGCAATAACAATATATAATCAAGCAACATAATAATAATAATAATAATAATAATAATAATAATAATAATAATAATAAGTTATAATTAAAATAATAATTATAAAAATAATCATGTTAAAACATAATATTAATAGCAAGATCCTAGGCATGATACTAACAAGATTAATAACAAACCCTAGCATGTCACTAAGCATATAAAAGTCAAAGCTTTAACCCTAACATGATACTAACAATCATAAATATTAGGAACAACATAGGAAGCATCATACTTTTTAATCATACTTGATATTAAAATTACCCTAGACAAGGAATCATAATAACAATCTAAGCATGATTTCTATATCATAACATCAATAAAAACCATTAAAGTACTTACTTGGATGCCTCGTATCTCTTTCTAATAACAAAATACACACTTTAGTAACTTCAAGGAAAACAATAAACAAAACAATTAAATTAAATAATTGAAAGAGAGATTTGGGACCAAACCCTCATAAATTAAAACCTTTCACGTCTAAGGCGAAGACAACTTCGAATTATGCTAGGTGTGTCTAGTGCTAATGTATGAGGAATTGTGTTTGTAAAAAGCTAGGCTAGAAAGAGAGAAATAATCAAGAAATTATCGATGAGAGTTGATTATTGAAAAAGGGTAGATAAGACCTCTATTTACAGAGAAAAAAGAGGGTCAAAAAATCAAGAAAAGAATCCGAATTCGAATCGAAATAGAACTCGGTGGACAACAGTTTTTGCGGATTTTGTTTTTATCATATCTTTTGATCTAGAAATCCAAATAATGCATATAATATGTAGTTGAAAAGCTATTAAAGTCTACTTTCCAAACCAATTCGAATCAAACTAAAATCTTTTATAAATAAAAATAAATGGCCGAAATAGTAGGACGGTGTCAGTTTTGGATAGAGTTTCATATCTCATTCATATCTTTTTCGTTATAGCTCAGATTTAATATTATAATATATCATTGGAAATATAATTTCAAGATCTATCCAACCATATAAAATTTGGATAAATATTATGAGGCACGAAATTAAAATCAGACTTTCTTTGAACATCTTTAAATTCGAATAGAATTAGGATTTAAGAAAAAGGAAAGTTTTTATTTAACTCAAATTCTTTGATTTTATCTTTTTAAAAAGGATAATTAATATCTTTTAGAAACTTATAGAAGCTTCTAATTAATCCTAATTAGTTTAGGAATAGGATTAAACCTTTGGACCCTCTACATGATCATTGGGTCGTAGGTAAAATCCGGTTTGGGCCCAGTTTAGTATTTTGGCCATAACTTCCTCATTATTCATCAGAATTGGGCTTATAATATATCGTTGGAAAGGTCTTTTCAAGCCCCATCCAACTACACTATTATTGGACCCATATCATGGACCAAACTAAACTGGAATGCACGTTTTTCAAAAAATAAGGTAAGAAAAGAAATATTTTCAAAAACAGAAAGAAGAGATATTTTAATAAAAACATCCTCATCACTAGACTTTTCACACTTTCGCTTTGTTCGATAATAAAATGACATGAAAGGTATTCATCACTGGGTTTGGTTTTGGGGAGACACATTTGGGTGTCTACACCTACACTCACTACACTTACTAGTCTTAGCACACACTCTGAGTATATGTCACCATGACCATGTCTTAGGTTCATGCATGAGTTGGTTTTCTCCGTCATTTGAGTTGGGGGTACATTCTATTCCTAATTTTTTTCATATCTCCCCATCTACATGAGTTCTCCATATCACAACCTTCATTCCTTCCTACTTTCTTCTATCCTTGCATGTTGAATAGAGTTTGAATAAAATAATTAACAATGAATATCCCTAATTTACCTTTCAACAACACTTGGTCAAGAAGAGAAGGGCGATTATATATTAATCAAGGACAACACATTTATTCAAGTTCAACTTTTTGATAAACCGGTTAGTCAAAAAAGAAAAGCTAGGAAGATAATGGCAAGTCAAGAAGAAGTCAATGAACTTAGGAATCAATTGACTAACGTAACTGAGGTGTTAAAGGCTTTAACCATCAAAATCAATGATCCTGTGAAGCAACAACAAATAGATCTCATGCAACAGACGATATCCAATGACTATAAATTCCAGGGCATCAGCTCGCAAGATGTCTCAATGGACAAGGAGCTTCTTTCGCTGAATTCAATGCCACTGATATCCCTAAATTCAAGGCAATAGATAATCCTTATCTTCACTTAAGAGCCTTTGAAACTATAATGAACATTAAGGGGATTGATATGAAGGTCTTTCTTTCCTTGTTTTCTTTATCTCTTGAAACCGTTTGTCAACGATCGATGGTTCTTTTCTCTTGATAAAGAGAAAACTTCTACTTGGGATGCTATTGTAAGCGCTTTCATTGATAGATATAAATGTAATATTCAAGTCGAAACCGATTATAGACAACTTGAGATGCTAAGATAGAAAGAGAATGAACGCTTTACTTCCTTCTTCAACAAGTGGAGGGAAACTTCCGCTAAAATGATTGAGGTACCCTCCGAAAAAGAATCTGTGAGGATGTTTATCAAGAATCTCCAAGAGAAGTATTTAAAGCATTTGAATTATCAACATAATTTGAATACTTTCAAAGCCGTCTATGACATAGGAATCGAGATTGAAGATGACCTCGCAAAGTAAAAAGCTACTAACAATAATAACCACGGTAGCTGGAAAGGAAAGATGAATGACAATCCTTCTTCCTCCGAAAACGCCCACTCTAGTAACAATGTTAGTAACTTTGATCTCAGTGAAGTTTTAGCCATGGATAACCAAGGATCTAAGAAGCAACTAAGGAAAGACTTCACTCCCATTGGGATGAGCTACGATATTGTCTTCGATCGACTCCATGCCAAGGAACTCATTACTCCCATTGGACATATTCAAGATCCCGCACCTGAAAAGAGATTGCCTAGTTAGAATCCAGATGCACATTGCAAATATCATCAAGGTAAGGGTCATACTATTGAGATCTTTGGAAGCTAAAGGAGGGTATCCAACATTTGATCGATAATGACAAGCTTCCCATGCCTCCAGCTAGCAAGAAGAGCGAGTGATGATAAAGTAAACGACACAAGACAAGAGGCGAGCTTCAACGACAAGATTTCATGACCTCTTTTTTCTATTTCTTTTTCATTCTTCTTTTCCCCAATAAGTCTAGCATATGCACCTTTTTATTTTCCTTAGATTTTTAGTTTTGTATGTTTCTTTCTATTCCTATAATAAAATGAGCATTTATTTTCCTACATATGATCATTTCATTACATCGTTTTGCCATATCATACCTTTCATCCTTCAAACATACAATCATTTCTTGTCAAACCACTTTGATCCTCGTCTAACGACAGACCTTTCATTTTTCAACCCACATCTACTTAACCTTGGGATGGGACAGTGTGCAACTTATGCAATTTTTAAAAGCTTGTATGATTTCAAAAGATTAAAATTGATACAAAAATAAGCAAAAAATAAAAGTGTACAAAAAGGGCAAGTGTTCCAATGTCTTTGACATGAACATGTCTTTGATATGAACACGTCTCAGATTGCGTCTCTTATCGAGTGCTCAGTACCGTGCCTGAGAAACATGAATGCCAAGTGCGTTATAGACCGCATAATCGGGATTCCCCACACATATAAAAAAAATAAAATAAATGTTAAAGCAAAAAAGAGAGCTAAAAAAGAATAGAAAGCGTCAAGTATAAAAAAAAATATAAAGATTCAAAAGCAAGGTTGCACACCTTGGGGGTTTATCTAGGGTCTTGAGCCTTTATCCCTTTCTTCTATAACCTTTATCCTAACCACGTTACAACCCTTATAAAGACCTTTTTGAGGTATACACACACTTGTGCGAGATTCGGCTAGAGCTACGTTCGGCCTGATTCCTAACGGATACGTAGGCAACCTCACATCGAGGTGCAGCCGTAATAAAAATGCATTCACATTCACACATCATGATCATATCAAGGGGTCTCCTATGCTCATCTCTATCTACTTAGAGCTAGACTTGGGGGCTTGATCCCTACATCATTAGCTTACCTAGCCTAAGAGTCACCGCCATTTGACTCTTTTCAATATATTTTTCCACACACTTAGCCCTTGCGGCCTAACTTTAGTGTCACTATCACACATACATGACCAAATATACTTTCCTTAGGAACCCTTTGTCATGAAATCTTAACACAACACTGAAGCATGCCTCGTCATATCGACATCAATCATCATTACATCATAAAGTATGAAGTACTTAGCCTCCGCGCCTAAGTCACCTAAATACTTTCATTATCAAGTTAACTAGGATAGTCTAAGATATTATAAATCCTTGTACTGTGAGAGACAACATTAACAGATTAAGCTCATTCAACATGCACCTTTAAAAAATTCGCTTCTTTCTCTTTTCTCGTCTTTCTTTTTCGAGAGAAAGTCGGTACCCTCCACAAAAATGACGAATTTTTTTTTTTGTATTTAACACAATCACATTACAATGCACACACGAGTCATGCACACATTGATTCATGTCGTGTTATCGCATTAAGTCAACACTATGCACACACGAGTCACATGAAGTGAGTCATCATTGAGTCAAGTTTATACCTTGAGTCATGTCAAGTCAATGAGTCAAGCAACACTAAGCCTTAGGCCAACCCTAAGATAATTAAAGAGATGAGCAAAGTCCTATAGTCAAAATATAAATGCAGGTGCATCCCAGTAAGCAAGAGCATTCCCAGATTTTTTCGAAAAAAACCGCGAATATGACATGATATTCTTCTAAGATGAGCGGAGTTTGAGCAAAAATACACGGACCGGTAAATTAGAGATGAAAAGATTTAATATACAAAATATTTGAGCAGATTTGGGTGAAAGAAAACGACCAAGTTCAAAGTTCGAAGCAAAACCGAGCAACGAACAACATCAGCATGGGCAAAATAGGGAAGACCCGACTCCAGCGCTAGATGACAAGGCTGTCGCCTGGCGACAACATCTGTCGCCTGACGAAAGAAGAAAAATGCGGCGCCAGAGTCTTCCAGTGGGCGCCAGTACGATGACACAATGTGTGGCCCCTATATTGGATTATGCGGACCTCATACAACAATTTTGGGTTCCTTGGTACGCCAGTTAGCCCCTATAAGCAATTTGACATGATTTAGTAATCGGCTCGGTTACAATCACATTAAGTGATCAACCTGATAAAATATTGTCTTACTTATCTTAAAGTGCCTAAACATTGGCTCATAGAAAAATCACCAACATAATGGTTCATAAAGTGATAGAAGCACCGACATACATGTTGATAATTCAAAAGCACCGACATAATGGTTCACAAAGAATTCCTATGATAGAAGATTTCCAAAAATCAATTTGAAGACTTTAAGAATCATAGATATGGGTTCTTAAGAAAGATTTTCCAAAGATGGAAAGGTTGATTTGAAGATTTAAGATAACAAATCTTTCAACAAGGGGGGGATTTAAGAAAAGTCTCTCACTTAGATTTGAGAAGGGCAGTTTGAGATAAAGCGAGCTCGATAGCTTTCACTATGATTGAGGAGGTTAATATTTGATTTGAGAAACGAACGATTCAAGATGAAGCAGTCTTTGATAGCTTTCTCTAAGATTATGGAAGTTATCACTAAGATTTGAGAAGATAGCACGAGATGGGTGGTCTTCGACAGCAATCGCTAAGATTGTGGAGGCTGTCATCAAGATTCGAGAAGATAGCACGAGATGGCGGTCTTCGACAACATTTGCAAATATTGTGGAAGTTGTCACCAAGATTTGAGAAGATAGCACGAGATGGGCGGTCTTCGACGACATTCGCTAAGATTGTGGAGGTTGTCACCGAGAAGAGTGGTTCGTTATGAGGAGGTCTTCGATAACTTTTGCTATGATTGGGAAGGTTGTCACTATGGTTCAAGAAAAAGGCTCGAGATGCAGAAGCAATGATTGATAGCATTCCCTAGCTTATGGAAAGATGTCACAAAAACAGCAACAAACCAGTTACCTATAGAGACGTGTGCTCGACGATGCAAGATACGCGTTTCTTAACTCTCTTATTTGTTTTAACTAATGCTAGTTTGAAGGTATTGATGTTACAAGAATGATTTAGGATCGCAAAACGTTCTGAATCATTCTCCGTCCCTATCGCTACTTTGACTTTTGTTTTTGAAACTCGTGTTTCTCCAAACTCATTCAAAGTGGGAGCTTCTGTAGACACCCATTTGTGTCTCCCCAAAACCAAACCCGGTGATGAGTACCTTTCACGTCGAATCATAATCGAATGAAGTGAAAGTGTGAAAAGTCTAGTGTTGCGGTTAGTTTTTATTTTGCTTTTCTATCTCTCTGTTTTTGAACACCTATTTTAAGAAAACAAGCCAATCCAATTTGGTTTGTTCCATGGAAAGGGTCTAATAATAGTTTAGTTGGTTCAGGTTCAAAAAGAGCTTTCCAACGATATATTATAAGCCCAATTTCGATGAATAATGAGGAAGTTATGGCCAAATTACTAAACTGGGCCCGGTTTGATATTTATATGCGGCCCAATGATCTAGGGGAAGGTTCTTCTGAATCCTAATTTGATTAGCATTGATAAATTGACTTTAATTGACTTTTAAGAGTTTTAATCAGAATAAAAGAAGTGTTTTTAAGGAAAATACAATTTTACCCTCTCGTACGGTTAAATTTTATCAAAATAAGAAAACACGTGGAAAATTATTTCTAGCGCCATACGACAACTCTGTCGCCTGGCGACAGACCTGGCGTCTGGCGACAGATCTGGCGTCTGGCGACAGATCCGTCGTCTGGCGACAGGTGCGTGTTTGGCGCTACGGTCATGTTTTATTCTATTTGAAACTCTGATTTCATTTTTTATCATATCAAGCTGATTTTCTCTATAAATAGCCTCCTAAAACCTCCGTTTTCAATCATCAATTCTTATGAATTCTCTCTAATTCTCTCTATCACCAACTCTCATCAAGAATCTCTTGATTACTCTCTCTCTCTCTCTTATTCTAGACTAGCTTTTTCCACACAAAATTCCGCATTCACAAGATCTAGACACACCTAGCCAAGTTCGAAGTTGCCTTCGCCCTAGACGTAAAAGGTTTAATTTCTGAGGGTTTGGTCCTAAATCCCTATTTCAATTATTTAATTTAATTGTTTAATTTTAATATTTTCCTTGAAGTTACTAACGAGTGTATTTTGTTTTTAGAAAGAGATACGAGGCATCCAAGTAAGTGCTTTAATTGCTTTATTGATCTTTTGATATAGAAATCATGCTTAGATTGTTATTTTGATTCCTAGTATCATGTTAGGATGTTTTTCCTAGTATCATGTTTAAGGTAACAACTAAAAATTCCTAATATCAAGTATAATTTATGTGATGCTTCCTATTTTCTTTCCTAATAGCATGTTAGTATCATGTTAGGGCTAAAGCTTTGATCTTTATATGCTTAGTGACATGCTAGGGTTTGTTATTAATCTTGTTAGTATCATGCCTAGGATCTTGCTATTATTATTATGCTTTAACATGATTATTTTAATTATGATTATTGTTATTATTAATGATTATTATTATGTTGCTTGATATATATTACTACCTCCGTTAATTGTTTTGTGCAACTTTGAGTGGGTTCAAGGTTGCCAATGCAAAAAAATGGAGGGCATTGATTAAAAGATAGTTAGATGGAATTAATTAAATGTGGAGGAGAGAGAATAAATGGTCCCCCCATGTGCTTTAGTGGAGAAATCTGATTCCCATGGTAGGAAATCAGATTCCGTCCCTTTTTTTATCAAAATTTCAAACATTTTGAAAAATTGGGTGGGTTTAAAATTCCCTCCACCTTTTAAAAAAAAACTAGCATTCAATTCTTGACATGAACATAAATAGAGCAGCAATCGGCATTTAAGAGGATTATAAAAGGAAGCCCCCATTGTCAACCAAGCTTTGATAGTTCAAAGCATTAAATACAACCATCATCAATGTTTTAACATAACAACCAAATGTTTATCCCAAAAGTTAGACCCTAAATCCAAAAATTAGCCCCCATTAACCCAAAAAATTACAACCGAGGCTACATTAGTCCTGCACAGAGATATCCACCATCATCAAGAGTGTTGTTGCTCGTTCTCTATGTACACAAAAGTGTAGGGCAGCTTCATCTTCACAAAAAACTTCATCTGATCTGCCACCCCTACAGCATCATCAACAACCTGAAAAAGGAAGGAACCCCAAAAATGGCAGATTTCGATGAATCTTAGCAGTTTGATATCGATCAATTACTGACAGAGGAACTAATGGCAGAAATTTATTTTGAAGAGGAAGAACAAATTCAAGATGAAGACATAGATTTCTATGATTCTGACAATGAAAACATGCAACATGAAAAAGAGTCTACAGAAGGGACTCAAGAAACAAATGAGCTAGGTTAGCAAGAGACCATCCATCAAGATCAAGATCAACAACAAGGACAGAATCATGTAACAACTACAATCAACAGAAAACAGCTTACCATGTATCAGAGAAAAGAGATTGTTGATGCAATGTTGGTGAAGATGCAAGATGGAGCTTTGCCAAGAGGATATAAAATGCAACTTTCCACACAATTCAGAGTGCATAAATGAACAATCACCAGAATATTCACAGACATAAAAAAACAGATGGCGGAAGGGAATATGATTGATGTCAGGACAAAGAAGTATGGCTAGACAAGTCCAAAGCCAAGGGAATTCACATATGAATTCCTACAAGCAGTCCCTCTTTATTTAAGGCGGACAGAGAGGTCATATGCAGCAGCACTCAACATTTCACATGTCACTTTGTACTACTTGAAGAAAAAAGGAAGGTTGAGAACACACACAACAAGTTGCAAACCAGCACTTATAGCAGATCGCAAGATAGCTAGAATAAAGTGGGTTTTAAGTCATATAAACCCTGTTGAAGGAAATCAGGACCCCAATTTTGAAGACATGAGTTATTCCATTCACATAGATAAGAAATGGTTCTACTTGAACCCTGACAAAAGGAGGTTTTATCTCCTTCCAAGTGAAGAGGATTCATACATGGCACAACAGTCAAGAAGATTCAAGTTAAAGGCAATGTTCATGGCCATTATTGGTAAGCCATTGTATGGCATAAATGGTGAACTACTACATGATGGAAAGTATGGGATTTTCCCATTCACAGTCCAAGGCAGAGTAAAGAAATCAAGCAAGAATAGAGCAGCGGGAACAATGGTGACAAGGGCCCTTTAGAATGTAAACAGGGAGGTCATAAGGGACATGTTACTTACAAAGTAATTCCAGCAATCAAGGATAAATGGCCTGAAAGTCTGCCTAAGAATGTTGTCATACAATGGGACAATGCAAGGCCACATCAAATACCAAGAGATGAAGAGTTTGTTGAAGCAACAACATCCAATGGGTTTAGTATTCAATTTGTGTTCCAACCAGCTCAATCTCCTGATATAAATGTGTTGGATTTAGGTCTTTTCATGTCTATCCAGTCCTTACAGTATCAATCTTTTCCTAAGAATCTAGATGAGCTAGTTGAGAAGGTGATTGAGTCATACGACTCTTTCAAGCCAGAAGTCAATAAGTACATATGGGTCACTCTACAGAGATGCATGATCAAAATACTCAAGGCACAAGGAGGGAATAGATACAAAATTCCACACATGAACAAGAAAAAACTTGAAAATCTTGGCATTCTGCTAAATCAAGTGTATGTTCAGAAAGAGATAGTGCTAGAGGCTGTAGAGTACTTGAACACAATGTTCATACTAGCACCAGAAGAGACTCATGAAGCAGCAGAGACATGGAGGTGGATGCAGATTAGACAAGGGTACACATCAACTCAGGACAACAGCATATACTGCCACACATAACCATCTGAAGTTTTTTTTTTAATGTTTTGCAATCTAAATGAATAGGTGGTTAGGTGTATTTTGTGTGTTAGAGTGTCATATACCACTAAGGCAGTGATGTGAAAGCCCAAGTACTCATGTAATAGGCTTTTTGTAGCCACATTTTGAATGGAATGAAAATGGTTATAATGTGAAGTCAAAAAATCCATTAGAAGTTCATAAGTTTGTTGAATATAACAACTCAAATAAGTTTACCTCAACATCACTCACAAAATTGTGATTGATAGAGCAACATACTTGTTCAAATTGAAATTCAATGGAGTCCCTTCATATGGATTACACAATAACAACATACTCACAATAATAAAGGGACTCTACACCGAGTACTACAAAGGCAACAATGAGGGACTCACATTCAAGGTGTTCTCTTCCACAAAGGTCATTGAGAATATTATATGCAACACACAAGCCAAATTAGCCTCATCATTCATCAACCATATTCCCTTATAGGCCAAAACTAGTTCTAACATGGTGATCACACAAAAAAACATATATTTAGGGCCATTAACACACATCAGACCCAACATTTTGTCCACAAGCCATCATACACCAACAATCAACCAACAAACAGATACCACAACAAGAATAAAGCCAACAATTATACCAAAAATTAGCCAAAAATACTCCAGCAACAATATTCAGTCACCCATCAACACCCACAACCAGATTCAAGGCCAAAAATAACCAGATCCAACAAATTATCCACAACCCATCAACAAACACAAATAGCAACATTGAACACCAAAAATCAATCATTAAATTGGACTTCATCAACCACAATATAACCAGCACACAATCAAACAGATCCATCAATAAATAGGGACTCAAATAAAGTAAAGAATAAATTAGGGTTAGGAATCGTTACGAGAGCAGTCACTTAGAGGATTGAACCATAGGGTTCACCCGCCTCACGTAGCAGTGCACAACAGGGATAGAGGAAGAGGCAGCCTCTGGTTTCTTGGAGGGTGGTTCCTCATCAGCCTCCTCATCAGATGACAAAACGATGTACTCGTTGTCAGGGAGCCAACGCATCCTACGCAACGCCACACATGCCGCCTTCCTTGAAGTACGAACCTTTGGTAGTGGTCGTTCCCTCTCTAGATATGGGCTTAGTTGGGGCCACAGCACTCCCCTCTCCACTCTCAGCCACCAGATCTAGAGGAGCCTCAGAGAAATCGAGTGACTTCCAACGGGACTCACCCAGTCCTTCCTCCCTCTTCTGCCTTTCTTGCTCATCTAGGCTTTTAAGGACTTGACCCATAGCTCTGTAGGTGTATAAGGTACAGTAGGGACCTGTTTCACTTGACTCATAGAACTGATGAGGGAAGGGAGATCCAGTCTCAAAGCAATGGATGAGATTGGAGATCAGATTCTCCTCTCCTTTGTCGTTGGTTGCCATGTAAGCATCCTTTAAAGGATCCAAGTTAACCATTGTTGAGGAGGGAGTTGTGTTTGAGAAAGATCGAAGGAGAGAGGAAGTGGGAAATCGAAGAAAAGAGGAGAGAGGAAGTGCAGATCTAGAGAGAGGAAGTGGGAAATCGAAGAACACAGGAGAGAGAAAACCCCAATTGATGAACTAGGGTTCATCTGGAGAAATCTCCAGAAGAAATAGAGAAGATCAACAATCATCATTAATTGAAGGTGGTTGGGAATGTGAGTAAATGAGAGAGTTAAGGGGAATTGGGGGTAATAAATGGAGGGAATCATTAGATTTAGATGATGTGATTAGATTAGGTTAATGTGATTAGATTAGAGTAAGGGCAAAGATTTTAAAAAAAGTTAGTTAAGTAAGGGTAAAACTGTCATTTTACACATTTTTCCTTACAAAAATAGGAATAAATCTGAAAGTTGCACATAATACAAAACATCCCGAAATGACAAAAGTTTCACATAACATTTAACGGAGGTAGTATATATTTATTGTTATTGCTTGATCACACCTTTTATGCATATTTAAAGGGAATTCGTACTAGTAATCACGCTTAATAAGATAATTAATAATCTTGTTTAGGGTTAATATAATTATAATTCAAGTGATCGCCAATAATAGATTTATTTGTGCATTAATAATAAACCAACATAGATTAAACAGGTTTAGGGTAAACCTATTGATTGCATGTTAGTCAGAAAGCGCACATGAATACGAGAAGAATAAAGAAAAGGCATATTATTAGGGCAGGTTCAATCTCTTTTAGGTTGGATTTGTACCTTCATCCCCGAACTTCCAAGCATGGTTCCAGACCTATTGGAGTTGACGATCTCATGGATCGTTAATGGGTGTAACCTTCACCCTGTGAACGATTTACAAGTTCCTAAAACTTGTTGGCGACTCTTTTGCTCTAGCTTCCTTTCCTTAGGACGCCACCGTACTTAAGTGTATGATCACGGTGGAGTTCAAGTTTAGGGTAATGCTTGAAATATTCCCTACACTACCGTATCGTGGTGCATTTTGCCGTGTCACGGTGCATTTTGCCGTGTTGCGGCATTATTTTTAGGGTTTTTGTCTTTTTAGGGTTTCGTGTGTTCCCTGTGCTCATTTCCTTTATAATTAATACCCTCCTTTCCGTAGTTTGGGGCATCAAATCATTATCTCTTCCTCTCTTTTACACCAAAAATCATTATATTCTCTCTCTCCCATATTCTAAGCCTTAAATCTGTATTCCTAATTACACCATTCTTATCTTAAGCACTCCAAGGAGTCCATACTTAACCCGAGGTTCCGCTCTTAAACCAAGGCGTGAAAGGTACAAATAACTGAGGATTTGGACCAAATCAAATCTACATTTATTTAATTTAATTTTCATTTGATTTATATTTTTTCATTGAAGTTACTAATAATTTATTCATGATGTAGCAATTTTAAGGAACGCGCAGAATGTGAGTAATTATTTAATTTAATTACTCTTATTTTATTTTAATATTGCTAGCATCATGATTGGGTTATTTTATATTTGATTTGACTAACGCTATTATTGTTAAATTACTTCCAATACTAATGTTTATTTTATTACATTTATTGATCACCATATTGCATGTTAAAGGGAATATGTTATTGAAAATCACACCTAATAAGATAACTTGGACGACTGGTTTAGGTTTCTTTTTAATCTTATTGTTTAATCAATTGATCACTAATATTTTAGAATTATATGTTGCATTAATATTAAACCAACTTAGCATAATAGTAGTTTGGAGCGAATTGAATCTTTATTTGCATGCCTTTGAGATCGCAAGAATCACTTTTCACTATAAGAATCGAGTAGAGGCCAATACGGGCGAATGTGACTCCATGACTCACTTCGTACCATCATCCCCGATCCTCCTTTTGTGGTTCCGAACCATATGGAGTTAGTAATCTCATGGATTATGAATGGGGTGTAACCTTCACGAGTCAATCGTTGTTTCCTATCGTTATCCCTTTATTCGTGGTTGCCTTTTATGATCCGTGAACGGTTTACAAGTTCCTTAAAAACTTGTTGGCGGCTCCCTACTTTCCTTGTCCCTAATCGTTGTCCTTAATCGTATATGTCAATTCCAACTTCCTATGATTGCCAAGCATATTCACAACATGCTTTTAACGTAGGCGCACTTCGAATGACGCCTACAACGTCTTAAATCATTCTCCGTCCCTATCGACTACTTTGACTATCGTTTTCGAAACTGGCATTTCTACAAACTAAGTCAAAGTGGGGGCTTCTGTAGACACCTAAAAATGTCTCCCCAAAACCAAACCCGATGATGAACAATCTTTCACCGCCATTATTGGTCGGGTTTAGTATTTAATCCCGAGAGTGCTTAAAAAGTCATATTTAATTAAACTCAGTTTTTAAAAAGGTCAACAAATCATTCTTGATGTTTAGTCAAAGCATAGTTTAATTTTTATTTTGGCCCAAATATTTTAGTTCATTTTTTATTCTTTTTATTTATTTTATTTGTTATTTTAGCCCAATTAATAAATAATAAACCAGAAATTGCCCAAAATTATGAATCGACACTTAAAAAGGTTGAATGTAATTAGGGAAAAATTGTATTTAGACGGAAAAAGGGACACAGGGTCCGCCGCATCACGGAAAACTGTGCCATGTCACGGAATAATCTGTCACGCCACGGCATTGTTCCCCGTGACACGGGATAGTCCCGTGTCTTTTCCGCGTAAACCCTTCACGCGTTTTACTTCCCGTAGGTCATATATCTCCCGCGTCACTCCAATACATGCCACATCACACAACATTTTCCCGTGTCACGGCAATTTTTTCCGTGTCACGGCATATTTTGCCGTGTCGCGGCAGTGTTTTTAGGGTATTTATCCTTTTTAGGGTTCCGTGTGTTCCCTCTACTCATTTTCCCTATAAATACCCCCTCATTTCTGATGTACGGGGCATCAATTAACTCTCTTTTCTCTCTTCTATGCTCTAGCCTAAACACTAGCCATCCTATTCTTTCAAAATTCCTTCCTTAAGCACTCCAAGGAGTCCATACTTTACTCAAGGTTATGTCCTTAAACCAAGGCGTGAAAGGTAGAACTGTTTGAGGGTTTGGCCCAAATCAACTCTATTCAATTTAATTTAATTTAATTGTTGTTTTATTAATTATCCTTGAAGTTACTAACTCGTTTATTGTTTTATAGTTGCAAGCAAACTAAATCAAAGTAAGAATTATGTTCCTTTTATTTCTATTATTTTTCTAACGATTTTATATTGTTGGATTTATTGTTAAATTGCATCCAATATTAATGTTTATTCTATTATTGTTATTATTGATCACCATATTGCATGTTAAAGGAATATGTAATTGAAAATCACGCTTAATAAGATAATTTGGACGGCGGGTTTAGGTTCCTTTTTAATCTTGTTGTTAATTAAAGTGATCACTGATATTTTAGAATTATGTGTTGTATTAATATTCAACCAATTTAGCACAATATTAGTTTGGAGCAAATTAAATCTTTGTTTGCATGCCTTTGAGATCACAAGAATCACTTTTCACTATAAGAATCGAGTAGAGGCCAATACGGGCGAATGTGACTCCATGAATCACTTCGTACCATCATCCCCGATCCTCCTTTCGTGGTTCCGAGCCATATGGAGTTAGTAATCTCATGGATTATGAATGGGGTGTAACCTTTACGGGTCAATCGTTGTTGCCTTTCGTTGTCCCTTAATCGTGGTTGCCTTTTATGATCCGTGAACAGTTTACAAGTTGGCGGCTCCCTACTTTGCTTTGTCCCTAATCGTATTATGTCAATTCTCACTTGCTATGAGTGTCAATTATATTCACACATGCTTTAACGTAGGCGCACTTCAAACGATGCCAACAAATATTTAAATTTTTATCAAAAGACATTATTCTCTATACATTATTCTGATGTTGTCAAAAAAAATGGTTGGCTTCTTCCTTTAATTTTACAAGCTAAGAGGCACACGTTACACATGTATAATATAAGAAACTAGTGTGCGACCCGGGCGTTGCACCGGATTACCACTTTGATTAAATTGTTTCTTTGTGAAATATATTATCATCTTTTTTGACATGATGAAATATATTATCATCGATTATGTATGTTATGTATAAATGTTAAAAATTACGTTACTAATTGATAAAGAGTATAGAAAGATATTTTTAACACTCTATTGTTTTTGAAATGTTCATTTTATTTCTCTTTTTTTTTTAACTGCTTATCTCATATTTCCAATTTAATTGATGCATGTCATTTATAGTTATATTTATATGTATATAGATGGCATCAATTGTTATTGGCTAAGATGGTAAGGAAGTAGGTCTTGTTTCTTTGAGGTCTAGTGTTCGAAACCCATCAAAAGCTTTTTAATGCTATGAGAGGGGAATGACGTGGCACATAAACGATTTTAGGAACGCTTTCTAATATATATATATATATATATATATATATATATATATATATATATATATATATATATATATATATATATATATATATATATATATGTAGGGGGAAAAACAAAGAAATTAATAGACGTCCACCATCAACCTTGAATCACCAACCATGTGTAATATGAGTTGTGAAACTAAAAAAAAAAAGCATGGGAAAGAATGAAAAAAAAAAAAGAAAAAGAAAGAAAGAAAATCAAGTGTGTTTTAAATTTTTAGGGGGGTTGAGATTAACAGTTGAAGATATAAATTTATGTGGAAGAAATGGAGTGATTATTATAGGTTAGTAATGAACTTATGATATGATTTATTTATTTTGTTAAAAAAAATCTTAATTTTTAATTGTATTTGTAATAGTAAACAAAAAGTATTTTTGCAACTTGAGAAGGGGTAATTTAGGGATAATGAAATTTATCACCCAAAAGACGTTTTCATTTTATATAGGATATATGATAATATTTATAAGTTTTTATTATATTTTATTATTGTTTTGACAATTTAGTAATTGGATGTGGTTTGGTGACGATTTAAATTACGTCATAGAAAATAACTATCGGAGAAAATATTATATTAATAAATAAAAAAACATATAGCAAAGAAAGCTTGAAAAATCGGATATTTCTAATAATATACCAAAATTAGAATTAAATCAAAACTTATTCTTTTTTTGAAGGAAAATAAAAACTTGGTCGTAAATCAAGTTTGAAGTAATTGTGTCCTTGTCACTTGTGCAATCATTGAATATATTACGAATTGAATTATAAACATAATTAGTACGTTACTTTGAGTCTTCATTATATCTAAGCTAGAGGTAATAATGGTCTTTAGACTCATAAAATAGATCAAATTCTAATAAAACAGATCCTACAAGGCCAAGCTTCATTATAAGGGTTGAACATAAGAGGAAAAGCCCATAAAATGGGCTTTCCCTTGGTGTGACCAACCATATAAGGAGTAAGAGGGGTTTTGGGCTTTGGGCTTTAACCTAATTAATATTAAGAATATATAATTTGTTGTTGCCTAAGGTTTTATGCAAAGCAATCAATTATGCAACCCTAATTAGCAAATACTTTGCCTTAGCCTCTCCCCCCCCCCCCTCTCTCTCTCTCTTTCTCTCTCTCTCTCTCTCCCCCTCGCCCTCCTTGCTGATCATTTGTTTGTGGAAGGTGGTAGACATAGTGGTTCGTTGTCACTCGACCAATCCAATACTGGTAGATGTATGTGCATCACAAGCTTGTGTGTTAAGTAGAGGAATCGCATTTGATGCTTTATTATCCTTGGAGTCCAAGCTAATTGTAACATGGAATTCACAAATCAAAGGTATATATATTTTATGTGATTTATTATGTGTGTATGCCTGTTGATATTGGTTAGGTGATACGAATTAGATGTGTGAAATTCCTCTTTGAGTACCTAAATTTCTATAGGTTTGACAGCAACTCGAAAACAGTAGGTTACGATTAAGCAATTCTCAACCCGGGGGACCTAAGGAAACCCGACCAAAGTGACCTGTGTCCCAAAAGACCCGATCTTACCGACTTGATAAAAAGTAATAACTACAATACATTCAAAGTACCAACACGAGGCATCGCCTAGATCATACAATATAATACACCAATTATTATTTTGTATCAATTATGCAAAGGAATCAATATCATAGTTTTTGGAGAAATATATTGGATAAGATATTCAATCAATACATTTCCTTGCCGCGAGAATTTAAGGATTCATTATTCAAATAAATTATTTTTCTTACTTAATATTTTGGTCGCTTTAATTAACATGATATCATTTTTATTTTTACTCTTTTTCTAGATCACAAATGAATCAAGGTGATTCTTTCCTAATTGGATTACCCTTGACTTGTACAAATATCGAATTAAGATTGTTGTGTTGTTACCTCAATAGCTAATAAAGTTGAGCCTCATACAAAGTGTGGGTTATCAATAGACAAAATAATGATACGTGAGATGAGGAGAGAGAGATGGAGAGAATTGACGAATTTAATTAAAAAAAATAAAGAAATCATTTGTTACATATAATGTGTAACGACCAATTTTAGTAAATGTTGCACATAATATGAAATTGAAGTAGTTTATGAATATGTATTTTTCTATTTTTCTTTATTATTTTTATTACCAGTTAAGAGACAATCTATTATATAATTTTAAAAAAATAAAAATCAACTTTTCATACATCACTCTAAACCTTAATCATCTAATCATATTAACTTCCTTATTTTTTTTTATTTTTTTTAAAATAATACAAAATATCATAACTTCCAATAACAATACGGTAACTTCTCCTGAATATACAATAAATAACAAAAGTTACTATTCATATGTCCCATGCTTTAGCACATGTATGCTTTAGTATAAGTAATCTATCAAGCTCGATTTCTCTATTTTTTTTACAATATTATCTCTTTAATTCTAATTTAAAAACTATTAGTGGGTTAAATAATTGTTGATAAAAATATAATTAAAAAAATGTGTTATTAAAAGAATATGATGATGATGTCACATAGGCTAAAAAATTAAATTTGACTTCCCTAAAAAAAATTAAAAAGAAAAGATGGTAGTTTTTTTTAAAGATGGTAGTTTTTTAATTAATAAAAGAAAAGGAAAAAATAAAAGAGGTATTTTAAAAAAGTAAAATTTACCACCTAAAACCCCCTTTTCAGTTTATATATAAGACAAGCTAAGAGATACACGCTACGTACGCGTGTGTAAATTATAAGAAATTAGAAAAAACACGTCCGCCATTAACCTAGAATCACCAACCATGTGTATTAGAAGTTGTGAAACTCATAATACAGAAAAAAATATTTACTAATAGTATGATGAGAAAGAAAAAAAGAAAGAAAGAAGAACAACAAAAAAAGTTCCATAAATCCTTTATATAAAGTGAAAGGGGGGTTTTGGAAGATATTTTTCACTTTTCCAAAATACCCCTCTCATATTTTTAATTTTTTAATCCAAAAAAAAACCTACCATCCTTTACAAAATTACCATATTTTTTCAAAAAAAATTTCATCTTCCCTATTTAAAAAATTTTTTTTGAAATTTTTTTTTAGGGAAGTCAAATTTTATTATTCCTATACATGACATCATCAACATTTTTTTTGAACATATTTTTTATTATCTTTTATCAACAATTTTTGTTTTTTTATAACATACACTGATATTTTTTAATATTAGAATAATTAAGGAAATAATATTATTTAAAAAAGTAGAGATTTGAGAGCATAATAAATTACTTATATTGTGAGCATTATTAGGAGGAGCTTTTTCAAAAAGAAAAAAAAAAGAAAGAAAATCAAGAGCAATTTCATTTATTTATTTTTTAGAGAACATTTGAAGATAATAAATTTTTGTGGAAGAAAAGGAGAAGTTATTAAAGCGTAGTTATGATTGGTCATTTACAAAAATATATTCTTATTATTTATAATTGCGAATAAGAGAGATAATTTTGCAGCTTAAGAAGGGTAATTTGAGGATAGTGAAATCTATTACCCAAAAAGCCCTTTCAATTTATTATTATTATTATTATTATTATTATTATTATTATTATTTTATTATTATATTATTATATTATTATTATTATTTCTCAAAAACAAACGAAGTCATACAACCTAAAAAAATTAGTGGGAAATCGAGATACAATCTGGGCCCCCACTCTTCTAGCTACAGCAAATCCTACCCCAATAAATATATGCGCAATATCATGCGCCCCAATGTCTTGCGTCGTCGAGAAAATTTGAATTCCCTTAAGCAATGCAACAACCTTCTTCTCTAATTTCCCAAGTGAAAAAAAAGGAGAAGGGAATGAAACCATATCCAATCGTCTGACAACTAGATTCATATTTGACCCGCTTCCGATGAGCCGCATTAGCCACAACCTGGTTAAGAACAAATTCAGATAGCCCAGACTGTGTTAAAGGAGAAGACCTTGTCAAGTCAACACAAACATCGTGACCACGATCCCAGGAATAAAGTAGCACATGTGCAGGTCTGAGGGCACCGTCAATCCCTCCGGACAACCCAATGTCAGTCTCCTTTCTCGCTGAAATCCCAGATCGATACCAAACATCAGCAAGGGTATCCTGAACAACATTATGCTGATGCTTAATACCCACCATACCAACACACGAGACCGCATGATCACCTAAAATATCCCCAGGAAAAACCCTTGAACAAGCTGAACACAATGTCGATATAGAGAAAAATAGAACACCCAATCGGTAGCACAACACACATCAGTAAGTCTTTGGGTTCATCGTCTGACCCAACCCCAAAATAGGGACTGCCCGAAGCCAAGCAGAGGTGTGATCACCTGCTGTGATTTCCACAAGGCTGTTTGTCGAGGAGATAAAGAAAAGGTGGATTCTGCAAAAGCGGTTACCTTTGTAAAATATATATCTACCAACTTCATAAGTTTTGAGGCAACGACCTCACTAGGATTACTCAAAATGTCAGGCTCCACCGTTCGATTAAACAGAGTCGATGCATCCTCAAAATCTCGACCAAGACCAACAATACCAGCATGACGAAGAAGCTTAGTTTGCAATCCAGCAGACTATAATCGAGATGCAAGAAAAGCATAATGACGAACATCTCCTGCGGAATAAACACTAAGGCCTCCAAATGCAAATGGTAAGGTGGCAAGACTCCACTTCCAATCGCCAAACCCAGGCCCGAAGCCTTAACAATACACTCCAAGGAAGAACGAAGAGCCCCGTTGAAAGTGTGTTGAACCGCCTCAAAATTACTAAGAGGACAAGTACGCAAGGCGAAGTAAAGTTTATTATTATTATTATTATTATTATTATTATTATTATTATTATTATTATTATTATCATTATGATTATCATTATCATTATCATTATCATTACCATTACCATTACCATTACCATTACCATTATCATTATCATTATCATTATCATTATCATTATTATTATTATTATCATTATTATTATTATTATTATTATTATTATTATTATCAACAAAAACCTATAAAGTCATCTGAATTACAAGAAATTAGTGGGGAGTCGGATACAATCTAGGCCCCCACCCAAATAGTTATAGCGAACCTGATCCTGTTGAAGATGTGAGCAGTTGCACGAGCACTAATATCCTAAGTCTTAGCGAACGTTTGAACCCAGTCAACAATGCAACAACATCCTTCTCTAATTACCCTAACGAAGAAAAGAAGAAAGGAACAAAAACATAGTCAATAGTCGTACAATGCGACCCATACTTGTCCCGCTTTTGCTGAGTGCAACCGACACAACACGAACAGGAAGGAAGTCATACAACCCGGATTGTGTAAAAAGAGTAGACCCCATCAAGTCAACACACACATATCAAAACCTCTATCCCAAGAATAAAGTAACACATTTGCTGGTAGAAAAGTCTCATCGTTCCCTCCATTCAACCCAACGTTAACCTCTTTTCTTTTAGATTTCTCAAACAGAAAACAAATATCAATAAGGGTATTACAAACAATATTATGTCGATGTTTAATATCCACCATTCCAACACAGTACAAGTAACTGCACGATTCCCATAATTATAAATATCTCCATCAAAAATTCTTAAACAAGCAGAACATGGTGTCGAAACGGAGAACAAAGGAACACCCAATCGGTAGCAAAGAACACAACAATAAGTCTTACCATTCATAGGTCTTGTTCTTTTGAGATTCTGACATAATAGAGTAGGGATCCGCAGAGTAGAGTAGTCATACAGATGTCAATGGGGTAGGGCAGGGCGGGGCGGGGCTGAGGTTGGCCTTCCCATCTTCATGCCCACCTAAAATTTTCATCCCCATCCCCGCGACGAGTCCAAAATTCATCCATATCCTCGCCCCGATAGATGCAATTCCAAAACCATCCCTACCCCATCCCCACTTGGATATCCATCCCTACTAGTTTTTGCCCAGTGCAATGCACGAATTTATAATAATAAAACTTTTATATAATAAAAGTTAATTAAAATGAAATTAGTTTAAATAAAATGTCTTATAAATTATTTTTTCTAAAATTTGAATTTATTTAAGGTCTACCTTAAAAAAATTTTGTTAGATAACTTTATTCTTATCATGTTATTGTTTAATGTAAAAATAAAAAAATAAAAAAATATTGAAGGGAAAATTTTTGTCATGTGTGCGATACGTGTACTTTAGGAATAATGCTGGTGATTACTTTAGTATAGATTATTATTATTATTATTATTATTATTATTATCATTATTATTATTATTATTATTATTATATCTCAAAAACATACAAAGTTATACAACCTATAATTAGTGGGAAGCCGAGATACAATCTGGACCCCCACTCCTCTAGCTATAGAAAAGCCGATCCTAGTAAACATATGAGCTGCAGCAAGCGCCCCAATATCCTGAGTCTTCGAGAACTTCTGGATCCGCTTTAGCAATGCAACAACGTCCTTTTCTAACTCCCAAAGAGAAGAGAAAGAGAAAAGTAGGAAGCCATATCTAATTGCCGCATTAGTCACTACCCGTCCGGGAACAAAATCAAAAATCCCAGACTGTGTCAAAGGAGAAAACCCTGTCAAGTCAACATAGACATCACGACCACGATCCCATTAACAAAAGTAACACATTTGCAGGTTTGTGAGCCCTGTTGTTCCCTCCAGATAACCCAATGTCCACCTCCTTTCTAGCTGAAAATTCCTTACCGATAGCAAACATCAACAAGGGTATCCCAAACAACATTATGTCGATGTTTAATGCCCATAATACCAGCACAAGACACCGCGTGATCACCGAAAATATCCCTAGTAAAAACCCTTGAACAAGCATAGCATGGCATCGTGATAGAGAACAATGGAACACCTAACCGGTAGCACAACACACATCGATAAGTCTTGGAATTCATCGTTTGACCCAACCCCGAAATAGGGACCGCCCTAATCCAAGTAGAGTTGTGATCTCCTTGCTGTGATTTCCATAATGCTGATTGCCGAGGAGTTAAAGAATAAGCAGATTTTGCTAAAGCTGTAACCTTTGTGAAATACATATCTTCCAATTTCTTCATGAGTTTAGGGGCAGCTACCTCACTAGGATTACTCAAAATGTCGAACTCCACTATTCCATTAAACAGACCCAGCGCATCCTCAAAGGCTCGTCCAAGACCAACAACACCAGCATGCCGTAGAAGTTGTGTCTGCAACCTAACTGACTGCAAATGAGAAGTAAGAAAAGCATAGTGACGAACATCACCTGCGGAATAAACACCAAGCCCTCGAAACGCAAATGGTAAGGTGGCAAGCCGCCACTAGCAGTCGCTAAACCCAGGCCCCAAAGCATTAACAATACGCTCCAAGGAAGATCGAAGAGCCCCATCGAAAGTACACTGAGTCACCTCAAAAGTACTAGGAGGACAAGTACGCTATGCAAAGTAGAGTTTAGAAACTCCTGTACATGCCCTAAGTAACAATAGCTCAAACTGAAGATCATCCAGCATAGCGACCTTATCCATAAGGGCAATGGTCTTAGTCACCCTCTACATCACAAGCTCACCACTAAAACTAGAATCGGAACTAGCAGGACCACCAGGAAACTTAACACCATGCAAAGGTCGAGCAATTTTAGGTGGAAAGACACCATCATGTCTGCTTTGAGGGTCTTCAGTAGGCTAGAAAACTTCAGTTTTTTCCACGTTAAGATGTAACCCATAACGAGGCCCTTCCTCCATAATCAACTGTAAAACCTTCCCCATCACCAACGTGTCACCAATAATAGTGTCGTCATCCAAATACCAAGCCTGAAAACATACATCAAAAGTCTCTCAGATTTTACACACCAGGGGTTGTAAAACCAATGAAAAAAGCAAAGGACCAAGGGGATCACCCCTTGAGATGACCATAAGGTTTGGTCCCCATAATATAATCTGGCTAGATTAGAATAGCATAATTCAACCCATCGTGAAATGCCTGGACAACGGCGACGTACTTCATGTAACATGATCGAACGATCAACTAGATTGAAGGCGTTTTGAAAATCCACCAACAACATAGAAAGACCAACGTCAGAACCACGACCCTCCATCAACTGATTCACTGCATGATGAATTACCTCACCAACTGAAGAGACCCTAACACCAAATTGAAGACCATCAAAGTAACTCCCTAAAGATTGACAAACCATAACAACACCCACCTTCGAAACTAGACACCGCCAAACCGTACCCACAGCAATAGGACGAATACCACCACTGGGCTTATTAAGTGGTGTAAGAGGAGCATTAGCAATATACTCTCCTAATTCCATAGGACATCTTCCAGCTAGAAAGAGATTAACCACCCCGGTAATAGAGTATTATTATTATTATTATTATTATTATTATTATTATTATTTATCATTAAATTTAAATATTTGTAAGTATTATTATTAATTATTATTTTTACTATTATTATTAAATATTAAATATTATTATTATTATTATATCTCAAAAACAAAAGTCATACAACCTACAATAAATTAGTGGGAAGCCGATATACAATCTGGGCCCCCACTCTTCTAGCTATAGCAAAGCCTACCCTAGTAAAAATATGAGCTGTAGCACGTGCTTCAATGTCTTGCGTCGAAGAGAACCTCTGAACTCGCTTAAGCAACGCAGCAGACTCTTTCTCTAATTTACCAAACGAAGAAAAGGTGAAGGGAATGAACCCATATCCAATCGCCTGACAACGAGCCTCATACTTAACCCGCTTCCGATGAGCTGCATTAGCCACAACCCGTTCAGGAATAAAGTCAGATAACCCTTATTATTATTATTATTATTATTATTATTATTATTATTATTATTATTATTATTATTATTATTATTATTATTATTATTATTATTATTCATTAAATATTATTGTTATTGTTACTGTTACTATTAAATATTAAATATTTATTATTATTATTATTATTATTTTTATTATTAATAATTACTAATTATTATTAAGTATTATTTATTAAATAGTAATTATTAAATATTAATTATTATTATTATTATTATTATTATTATTATCATTATTAAACATTAGTTATTATTATGATTATTATTACAATGGTTTCAAATGTTAAGCCTCCAATAGTTAACTATTGTAATAACTCGCAACTTTAAAATCAAATTTGCATAGTAATGATCATGGCATAATCTGCAATCAACCCATCGTACCAGCCTACCAGGTGTTAGGAAATAGATGAGAATAAAAGATATAGGCTATGTTTTTCATATAGAGAACAAAAGTTAAGTCAAATTAGTCATTAGTTTGTAGGTTCATGTAGATATTTCCATTCTATTTGCATTTATAGGCAGCATATTGACTTAAGAGTTTCTAGTTAATGTAGGTTGTTTTTTCAAGTAGTACCTCATTTTCTTTGTCCCTTCAAAATGTATGACACTTCAATGTTTTGCAGGATATTGACATGTTCACAAAAGTAAAGGAGTTACAGAGATTTAACTCTCAGGACCTCAGTAAGTTGTTAAAGGACTCTGAAAACTTCTCAATTATCCATATTACAGCAAATGGTTTATCTCTGCAGGTGAGTTGATTATCTTAATTTTCACATTTTTGTAAAAGGGGTTTGGTAAGATGGGGTTTGATTGGTTAAAAGTGACAATATATATATATATATATATATATATATATATATATATATATATATATATATATATTACAATAAATGATTTATCTCTGCAGGTGTTGTTTGGTTGCACATAAAAAATGGCATGAAAGAACTGAAATTTTTTATGAATTTGAAAATGAGGGGCTTTGTTTGATAGACCATAAAAAGTGAAATCTGGAAAGTATACAATCATGAGAATTCTCAATGCCTATAAAACATGGAAATTTGATTACCAAGGTCTCGCTGGTAACTCAAAATTCTCATGATTTGTAAATACCTATATATAAATTTCACAAGTTTAGTTAATTCCTAGAACATTTAATGTGGGATTTTAAATTTCCATGAGATACAAATGCCCATAAGAAATCAATTCTTTTGTAAACCAAACAATACCTAAGTGAAGAAAATGAAGTTTGATTGATCACAAACTCACACAAATCAATGGTGACCCTCAATTTTTGAGACACGGAAATGGTGATCACCCTGAAAATGAATTATAAAAACGAAATTATAAATGGGCTAAAAACCCAGCTTAAAAAAAGCGCGCTAGAATTTATTTCGTGAAATAACGAATAACCAAAACGAAATAACATAAAAACATACCCTTATATATAAAAATACGGAGGAAAAGCATATCTATTTTTCAGTTTCAAAAAATCGCTCTTCTTTTTTCTCTCTCTATTTCACTATTTGAAACTCTTGAAAATTCTTAAATTGCATCCATCGAAGACAAAAATTCTCCTCAAGCATGCCCAAAACTAACCTAAAATACTTTAAACGACATCAAGAGAAGTAAGTATTTGATTAATTGTAAATTATTTTTTTATCAGCTTTATTGTTCTTCATCAATGGCGACTTTGAGAGCAATCGGAGGTAAATGCAGAGCTTTAATGGCGGCCGCGAAGGCTTCTACTGTTGCTTCTATTGAATCTTCAGCTACCAAGACGACTGCTGCTAAAAATTATTTTGCTAATTAGGGTTTAATTTTTGTTAATTTTTGAGTTGTTGCATTTAATTTGGTGTAGGAGATGATAATGAAGATGGAGATAAACAATGTGCAGCAAAGTTGAAAAAACAGAAGAGAAAAACTAACAATGATGATTACACAGAATGGGATTGCGGATTACAAACTAAATATGTAAGTACAACTCATGTTATTTTCATCAATCCTTTTGTTATTTTATTTTTCTAATAGATTTTGTGTTTTTTATTTTTCAGGAAGTGCAGCTCAAGCAGCTTAAAAAGCCATAAGTGCAGTAATATTATAATTCGTATAAAAATAAAATAACATGAAACTTTAAAATAAATAACATTAAAAAGATTCAACATAACATGATATATTCATGCATTAAAAATAACTTGCCCACATAAAATAACATGTAATTATACACGAGCTAACATATTCTAAAAATAAAATAATATGAAACACTAATCAGAATAACATGAACTAAATAATACTAAATATAATTACCTTGCCCAGTAATGCTCAAACTCTGCTTCTGTATCAGTATACTTCAAGACATAGTTGAAGATACTGTTAAATCCTTTCAAAGCTTTTAAGTGAGGAATATTCTTTGTTGCATTTTTACCAATATGCCAAGTACAAAGACGATGACAAGAATTAGGGAAAGCAATAGAAATAGCTTTGGCCATTGATTGACATTGATCCGTCATGATAGTTATAGGCTGAATTTGTCCCATAGATCTTAGAAATGTATTGTACAGCCAAATGAAAGAATCATGCTTTTCATTCAAAAGAAACCCAACTCCAAACATGACATTTTTATTGCGGTGGTTCATTCCCACAAACGGAGCACAAATCATGGCATATTTATTGGTTCGATAAGTTGTATCAAACACTAGCAAATCTGAAAAAATTTCATAATCTCGTTTCATAATCCCATCTCTCCAAAAGAAACTAATGATGTGCCCTTTCTCATCAAGCTCCAAATCATAGTAGAAGTCAGTCTCCTTAGCTTGCCTCTCAGCAAACATCTTTAACAACTGCTTAGTGTCACAACCTTCAATCTTCTTTCTCTTCTGCTTTCCTACTGCATTATAAACATATTTAACAACACAACCAACTGATTGAAAACCACCACTCTCTTTCCTAACAAATCGATATGCATCACTTACACCCATACCATTGTCTTTCCAAGAAGTGAACATATCCAATTGATCCTTACTTACATTTCTTTGAGATCTTAACCAATGTCTTTTATCAACATCAACCAATTTGTGGTTGTGGTCCATAACATGTCTTTTACAACGATGGACACCTGACTTATCAACAGCAAACAGTACATGAGCTTTGCATCCAGTCCTAAAATCTGTCTTAGTATATCGCTTTGGAAGACTTTGTTTTTTAAACCCTTCTTTTGAACAAACAAACTCCCTTGCACATACAGTCCCATCATTTCGAGGCCTTGTCTTCCCTTTCCGAATACTAAATCCAAGCCTATAAGCATAATTGTTATACAGATTATATGCTTCATCAGCATCCTTGACTTCAGCATCAAGCAATTCAGATGTATCTGCTTCTGAGTAAACGTGTTGACCAACTGAAAGAATCATCAAATATGCAAAATAACAAAAACTTCTTTTAGAATAACATATATACTTCATTAAAATAACATTTATTTGTTAATTAATCTGCATTACTAAAAATAAGATAATAACATCAATTTCTTAAAAAATGACATACGTTACTTACAAAATAACATCTAGTTCATGCAATTTAAAATTTAAGAATAACATATACTTTATTAAAAGTAACATTTAATTATTAATTGAAAAAAGAGAATAACATCAATTTCTTTAAAAAAAAAATAACGTAAGTTATCTACAAAATATCATCCAATTCATGCAATCTACAATTTTAGAATAACATATACTTCATTAAAAATAACTTTAATTTAACGTTACTGAAAAAAAAAGAATAACATCAATATCTTACAAAAATAACATATAATTAAAAAAGATAACATCCAATTCATGAAAATCACGATCAATTGATTTGAATAAAATTTAAAAGCTTCACCTGCTGATGATGAATCAAATTCATGGTCGTCCACTTGCTCTGCAATGATTTCCGCATCAAAATCAACAAGAGCAAATTCAGTACAACAAGCATCATCGGCCTCAATACCTAGCAAATTTCGCAAAATCATATTCAATTAAGAAAAGTAATTGATGAAAAGAGGAAAAAGAGTGATTGATTTGAGAGAAAAATCGGAGAGAAAAATTTGCAATTGAAAAAATAGAGGGAAAAAAGTATATCAAGAAGGGAGAAAATTGGGAAGAAGTGATAATGGAGAAAGAGCAGGTTGATTATATACTTAACGCCCCAGCAGCAGAAACGCCGTTGTTTTGGAACCCGGAGTACCATGCTGACGGTACTCCGGGAGTAACATAGAAATTGCGTAAAATTACCCTACTTATAACTTTATTTTCATCTTCATCCCTACCAAAACCCTAACCCCAGCCACCCCATCTCAATCGAAACCCTAATGGAGGTGGTTTGGGTCACGGGTTGTGGCTTAAGTCTTGGCAAAGGAGAGAAAGGGAGGGTCGTCATGGGTTTGGGTTTCGATCTAGGTGGGGGAGAAAGAGAGGGGGATCATGGGTTTGGCGTTCTGGGTTGGTGGTGGTCGTGGTCAAAGGACAAAGAGGGAAGAGTGATGACCTGGGTATGGGGTTCTAGGAAGGCGGCGGTCGGGAAATCGGAGGGGGTGAAGGGTCGAGGTGGGGGATAGGATATCGGGTAAGGTCACTGATGGGGGGAATGATTCCTGGGTGTTGGGAGTGAAGGGGAGGGGGAAAGAGTGGGCTAGCAGCAGGTAGGGGCAGAGGTGATGGTGGGGGTGGCTGGGTTGGTGGTTAGATTATTTTTTTATTATTTTTTTAAAATAAATCTAACCATAATTAATTAATTTTAATTCACTATTTATAAAAATAAGGTTATTAGTGAGATAATTTTCTTTTATAGGGTCAATTTGTACAGTTCATTTTCAAAAAGGTCACCATTTCCATTTCTCACAAGCTAAGGCTCCTCATCAAGAATTTCAATCAAAAAAAAATAGAGGTGAAATAAAAGTTTTATGTAGGGACAAAATTATTACTACCCCTGTTTCTTTTTTGTTGCAACAAATGATTTTTTTTTATCTCACAAATAATACCATTTTGTTACAACTAAAATGAAAGGAGGAAGTAGATGGAGTAATACTTATTTGGGGACGGATGGAGTAATATTCATAACCTCCCTTAGTTTCAAATTGTTCTGGGAAATTCAAAAGGGGCCTCAATGTAAGAAGTGATTCAATTTTCTTCTTAAGTTCTACGAGAGTACTAGTATAGTATATTACAGCTTAAATAAAGGATTAAAAGTAGGTTTGCATCAAAATTTACCATGATATTTATTGGTTTTGTCAAGTGACATACGCTACAAAATAGAAAGATTACTTAGCCTATTTTACGCTAGCTATTGCTCTGTTTGGTAGGTTGTAAAATGTTTTACATCATTTTCTCTTTCTTTACTTAGCAATTTTTTACCTTTCCTCCTATCTGTCCTTTCCCTTTCCCTTCCACTCTTTTTTCCCCAATGTATTTTTACAGTTTATTATAAAATGTTGTACATAAAATTTCATTTTACGCAAAAAAAGGTTTTACACCCTACCAAACAAAGTCTATAACCCTTTAGTATTGAATTTATTTATTTATTTATTTATTTTGCTGGAAATTTTCCCAGTTGTGATCCCTCTTTTTAAAAGTTACATAGTGTAACCTTCAAGTACAATTGAATATCAGTAGTAATCTTGACGTTATCCTACTGTTAACAGTCACCATTAATGGGTCCACTTTGTAGTTTTTTTTTCTCGATATGCTTGCTAGAAAATTCTGTTAAAGGTTTTAGGGACCACTTGACTCTTATGAATTCAAATTGAATCCATATTAGGAAAAAAAAAAGCAACCGTAAAAGCCTCAATTTCGAATTCAGATTTTTGCATTTAAAATTAAAATTCATAAAACAAGTCTTTTACGTTTATTTTTTTTATTTATTATTTTTTTTTTGTCAAATATGAGCTCAATTTGATTTCTTATGGTTTAAAATGACCCATAAAATCTTTAACAAAACATTTTTTTTAGCACTTAAATCGAGAAAAAAAAAATTTAAAGTGCAAAGGAGGCCCCACTAACGGTGACCGTTAATGATAGGAAAATGACAAGGTCATCATTGATACTCCCTCCGTTTTTTTTATTTGCATCACTTTTCATTTATGGATGTTTTTTTTTTAACAAAAACTTTTGCATGTCTCCGGTTTACAATAATTTTATTGTACATCGAACATTTTGCGAAAAGTGACCTTTTTTTTTTACAAAAGTGACCTTTTTTCACATAAAATGACTCATTTTTTTCATAAAAGTAATCATTTTTTCACAAAAGTGACCTTTTCTTGCATAAAAATTAGTCTCTCTACCCACAAAATGTACCCTTTTCATTCATAAAAGTTACCTTTTCAATTCACAAAAGATATCTTTTTATGCTCAAAAGTTACCCATTTTATACATAAAAGTGACCCATAAAAAAACTGAATTGAACCTTTAGCATCTAATGACTTCTTTGTACTCTTCTTCTTCACCATTGCAGAATCAAACACTATAAAAAAGTGAAAACAAAAACAAAATAAAAAAAATGGTTATCAAACCTTCATTACAAAACGCTGAACATGAGAAAAAACATTCTTCATTACAATCTTCAATAGGACACATTTTCACTATAACTTTTTTCTTCTTCAAAGATTTTTTATTTACCAATTGAGTTGATTCTACTAAAAAAATTAACATGAGAAAGAAAAAAGGAGAAAAGGTAAAATGAAAATGCAATGAAGAGGAGGGAGAGGATAAGGAGATTATAATTAAATAAAAACCACAAATATACTCATAGAAAGGAAAAAAGGAGAGAGAAAAAATTTAAAAAGAGTTTTAGGAGCAGAAGAAAAAATCAAAAAGAGATATAAATTAAAAAAAAGTAAAATAAAAAATCTCAAAAGCTGACAGTGAGAAGAGGGCAATAATTCCTCAAATTGGGCCGCGCCACACAATAAGTATTGTACACCGGCCATTTTTTAAAATTTGAGTTTTTTTAAATTCATCATTTCTATTTTTGGTGACTTTATACTACTCCTATTTTATCATTTATCTCTTTTACTTTAAACTCTACACAAATTATTTTATCATTTTTCTCTCTTTCATTTTCCCCACTTAAATACGTAGTAATAAAAATAAATTATCCACTCTCACATACTTCCTCCGTTTTTTTATTTGCATCACTTGTGTTTGCACAAAGTTTTTGGAGAGTAATATAATATTGTGAGTAAGTAAATAAAATATTATTAAAGTAAAAGTAAAATGGGTACCATGAAAAAGCAACTATGTGAGAGATGATATATATTTTTATTATTTAAGTGGAGACCATAGAAGAGAGAGAAATGGTTAAATAATTTGAGCGGAGTTTAAAGTAAAAGAAATAAATGAAAAAATATAGTATAAATTTACTAAGTATAGAAGTGATGCATTTAAAAAATACATCCATAAACAATAAGTGGTGCAACTAAAAAACAAAGGGCTTTTTCTTTTATGTCTTCATCTTACTTTTACTACGGTATAATAATTTATATAAAGAGGCACATATGGGAAAAGTCAATATTGTAGTTTTCTTTCAGATTAAAAATTTCCCACTCTTTGACAAATTTCCAAAGGTTGAATATGAGCCAAATTATGTGCTACATTTTTACATGAAGGGGATTTTTCTTTCAGATTGATATGCACAAACTCGCTCGACTCCTTCCTTCACACCTTACTGCTGTGCTATAGTCCTCCCAAGGAGACGAAGCCTCATTGAAACACTTATTATCTGGACTTCGGCTTTTATATTCTTTATGTGAAATAGCTACTCGACACTCTAAGCTTAAACAGGTCAGTAACATTTTGGTTAATATGTAACCTTTCAATTGTATACTCCTTTTGTATTGTCCCCTATAAATGTTCTTACTATTTTAAGAGTATGCCCCATTTTCTCGTAATGAGAAACTTGTTTTCATATGGCACGTAAATAAACCAACAATTTTGTTTAATTGTGGAGCCCATAATGATGAAAAAGCTGTTGATTTATTTACGAAAATACCCTCATGAGAAATAGGAAATTTTGTTGTGCCCACAAAATTCGTTAACAGGGAATTTCCCGAGCTGCCTAATAATCCTTTTGTTAGAAACTTAAAAAGTTTCCTTCATTTAAATGAGTTTTTGGAGGAAAACTAAACCGATTTTTTCAATAGGTTAAATCATACTAAAACATTGAGTTAACATGCATGGTAATGATTTCGTGTGTGTTAACAGTTGTTTCATTCTACAAATCTTGCTCGACGATATGAAAGTGTCAAAACAACTGCTTGATTTAGTGTTCTATGTACTCATTTTCTGCTGTAAACAGGTTCTCTACCTTCATTAACTCGATTAATTATGTTCATGATAATTCTACATCATATCCAAAATGCTGCAAGGAGATTCTTTATTGTTCCATTAAATCTTTTTACAAATTCTCAGTTTGGATTATGTTCCTTAATAAGACTTGTGGTCTATGTTCTGGTTATGTTATGATCATTTGGTGGCCCGATATCAACAGCAATAACATATATGATGTTTAGAACGAAAAAGAACTAAAGTGAAATACTTCCTCTGTTATATATTATTTGCAATTTCAGAGTATTATTTGTGAGACATAAAAAATTTCAAAGTTGCAACTAATATGTAACGTAGGAGGTAGAAAGAAGATCTAAGTCAGTGCATCTCAACCTTCTGCCTTCTTGTTGCTCCTAGTACTGGTTAATGTATATATTGAAATTTCAAATAATGAATAGCTGTTTTATAGGAAACAATTTTGAATTCTTGTATATATTTATTTATTAGACTATTCGATGATGCAACTGATATGTGAAATTGAATTTACTCTTGCATGATCTAGAGATATAGTTATGCTGGTGCTATACCACTTCTGTACTCGGCACTTGTACCTTGTAGTATGTATCTACTCACTGCTTGCATTTCGTCACAATGGAGTGATCTCACTTATGTTCTCCAGGCACATCCTAAGGTATAATGTTGTACTCCGTCAATTTGATGTTAAACAATTCAAAGCTGATAACATTTTGACATTAAGAATGGCTAAACAAGTCTTTCTTTAAAGGCTGACATATATATAGATGCAGCCTTTGGAGCAGTTCGCGTGAATATCAACTTCCTTCAAACAAAGTTGTCAGCAAAGGAGAATGAGTTTCACTCGAATTCTAGTCTAGGCATTGAAAAGGCAGTCAACTTCTGTTGCCAGCAATGTGAGGCTTCTTTGTAGTTTCTCCAGTCATTATTCCAAAATAAGTCTTTTCAAGAATGCCTTCTCAAGAATAAGGTTTTCACTATTTCTATATTTAAAAAAAAAACATTTATTAATCTATTATATTATCCTGTTCTCTTTCAATCATGCTTGGTGGCTGGCTTTTTTCAAGTAGAACCACATCTAAGAAGTACCATCTCACATGAATATGTGGCAAGGATGACTACACAAGAAACAAGGAGCTTTCCATTTGCATATCATTGTGTTTTCATTTTAAAGTAGCTATGGTGTTTTGTTCGAAGCACATATGAGCTTCGCTTGATTTGATGGTTCCTGACGCATGTTTAAACATTTAAATGTAAAGGACAAATTTCATGTGTCTAGCTTCTCTTTGATGTCACATTGGTTGTTTTCTTGGGTTGTTAAATATTGCAAAGGAAGCATGATTAATAGGCTCATTTTTTCCAGTGTTCTTCTCTAGTATACATTTTTTGTCAAGGTATGTATCCAGGGAGCTTTGACCGTGATGATATTTTATGTTATGACATTTAGATATGAATGGGGGGTAAGAGGAAGCTATGGTGAAGTTGCTGGTTGTCATAATATCTAGAAGGATCAGACATCAGTTTATTAAAAAAAATGAATGAAAAAGAAAGAAATTTCGTACTTGGCATTTGTAATCCTTATGATATTTGTTTGAAGTGATTTTCTTGCAGATAGGTATTATTTTTATTACTGGAATTGGACCACCATGCTTTAATATTTCTTACAAAGTTTTGTATTATGTATCAATGTAGGAGTTATATATGGGAAGGGAGGAGTCCTTCGGCTAGTTCAAGCTACCTTGAAATTGAATATCTCACCAATTCTCAAGGAGCCTCTGGCTGTGGTAGCTGCTGTTTCTAGGCTAAAAGCTCGAGTTCTATCAATTGTAAGTCCAAAAAGTGTAGATTTCTCCAAGTGATCCTCTAGAATTGGACTTATAATTCCACTTCAGTTAGTTCAGTATCTGTAGTTTGGCTGAAAATGGTAACCAGTGAACTTCAGATTTGCAATTGCTAAGAGGGCTATTGATTTGACTTGAGAAGCATTGGCTTTTTGCAGCTGCTGCATTTTTGTGAATCAGAAAGCGTATCTTATCTGGATGAGGTTGCCAGCATTCCCGAAAGCCTAGAGCTAGCAAAGTGTGTTGTTGTAGAGGTATTTTTTAAAGCAATTTACATTAGTCACATATGACTTTTAAAACCAAGGATCTACTATATTTCGCTAATGATCCATGAATTGACTAGGTTATTACATTGCTGAAGACCATGCTTAGCAGGGATCTTAAACTACGTGTGAATCACTCGGGTAAAACACACCCAAGGGGGCTTTTGCAGCTCAATATATTGCGCCTGACAGATATCTTCTCTGATGATTCAAATTTTCGTTCCTACATTACAACATATTTCGTGAGCTCTCTCATGCCTTATTGTTTTATTAATTATTCAATAGTACACTTAACATATGGTTTCCCCTTTACCCATAGTCGTTTTCAATTTATACTTGGCGATTTGGCATGTTTAATTTGTACATGGTTATTTGCAGAAATAGGGGCAAAATTTGCCATATAACATGTTTCAAACTTATTATACTTTTATATTAATTGTCTTATAAACCACTTTGCATTTATATATTCAATTTGATGCCTAATTTTCTCTATTCGTGTCATGCACATCATTTTTTGTCCAGGCTGAATTGCTGGCAGCAATCCTGTCAATTCCTTACCAACAGTTTTTGGCTAGTTGGTGTTCATCTGACTTGCCTATAAAGGAAGAAGATGCTTCACTGGAATACGAGCCTTTTAATATGGTTGGGTGGATTTTGGACTCGTCTTCAATACTAGATATGATAAATGTAAAAACATATGAATCTAACTATATTCCAACCAACAATGCCCAAGCATCTTATGCCCTTCAACGAACTTCTCTATTGGTTAAAGTGATTTCCAATCTTCATTGTTTTGTGCCTAAAATTTGCAAAGGTCAATTTTTCTTAATCTAATTTTTTTTCATGTACATCAAAACATTCATCTAAAAGTTCATCAACTTACTATTATTTGTAGTTAACATGTAACTTGTGCTTTCAATCTAAATTACATACAAGAGAAGAATTTATTTCTTCACAAGTTTCTTGAACGTCTGAAGATGGATTGGCGCGATCCAAAGGTTGGATTTACATTCATCCCTGCACCTCAAAAAGCTGCTACTATATGCAAGAATCTATGTAACTATAACTCCCTGACCACCTCTTTTAGTTTTTGATATAAAAACTTCTGCATAATTTATGAGTATCTGGTATAATTTGTGTAGGTTCATTATTGAGTCATGCAGAATCCTTAGTCCCCACTTTTCTTAATGAGGAGGATGTACAGCTATTAAGGTAATTTGGCGTCTTACATGCAGTGTGTTAAATGATCTAGTACCCTAGAATTTGCTCCTTGTGCTTCTATTTTCTTAACCAATTCTCTACATCTACATCTACTAAGCAGGTTTTTAACCTGAATGATCTATGTTAATTCTTCCTTGCGCGCTACTTTGGCTATCTTTAGTTAAGTATGCCAATGTGGAGATGAATTATAGCTCAAAGCAAAGAGTCATAAACCATGAAGACATTATGTTAAATAAATCATTCGTTCCGTTTTTTTATTTTCTGTTGCAGGCTTTTTTTCTTTCGATTGCAGTCACTTATTGGCCTGGTTGATTATGAAGTCAATATAGGACTGGTAAATGTCGTGTATCTTTGACATGAAATGGAAGGAACTGTTTGCAAACCTGACCTACCTATCTTGACTGCACAATTCTTGACTGCTGTTATAATTGCTTTTCGGAACTTCAATATTCGAGAGGTTGTACAGCTTCTCTTCGAGGGACTATTGGTTTTGATCATAAGTCTCGACACTCTAAATTGAGAGAAGGTAATTCAGTTTTTCCAGGAGTGGACGATTCTTGCATTATCAACGTTGAGGATATTACTGAAGCAGATGATGGTGCAAAGCATGATCAAAAGACAAGTAAAGGTAAAGCTATCAAGGCTCTAGCTGAGTGTATAGTCGAGACTGAAAAGGAGATTTATAATGTAGAGACAAGTAGTGGATCAGATTCAAGCACTACAAGAGGACAAAACCCCAATGAGAAAGTTGGTGATGATGAATATACATCGCCAAATGAGCATTTACATAGAAATGAAGGTGGAGGTGTTCAACAAGATGAAAGGGTTGAAAGTGTACATGGCGAAGAGAGTCAAGTAAGGAAACGTAAGAGAAATTTAATGAACAATATACAACTATCGTTAATTGAAAGGGTGTTGCAGGATGAACCTGATATCCATAAGAACATTGCTTCTTTACAATCATGGGCTAACATATTAAGTTCACATGTAAGAGAATTTAAGCTAGGTTTTTTAAATAATTATTTGATGTTATTATGCTTTTGATAGATGGTTTATATATGTGATTATTATCTTTGGTCCTTGAAGGGTTCAGAAATCACATCTTTACAACTTAAAAATTGGTGAGCCAATTTTCCCTTACGAGGTCTATATACATTATCGACTACCTTATTTGTTTCTGATTAAAACTTAGAGATGTCTGTTTTCTCTTCAGTTGTTTATCCTGCGTTGTTCAGCTAGATTATTAAGATGATGCCCCTCCTTACCTATCCTAATTCCACTCTTTATAATATGTGCTTGCTTAATTGCTGCTAAGCGTTGCTTAGTTCACCTTATTTTTGTTTATCTGATCTGATCTGAACTTAATTTTTCTAATTAATTCTAATCCGAACTTGAAAAAAAGTAAAATATAATGTGTGCTATGATCCATATCTAATAAATCCTTGGTAGACTATTAAGATAGCAATGCTTTTCATTAATGGTAAGCTTTGCATTTCTTAGTTAACAAAGGTGTAATTTCCGGAAGCCTAGGTTTGTGTAGATATGCCATATGCAGGATCTTATTTTAGACTTTGATATTTTGTTTGGATAAAATGATGAGAAAGAAAAGAAGGGGAGGGAAGAGAAAGGGAGAGGAGGGAAAAAAAATGAGTTTTCTATTCAAATCGCATCATTGTTGGAAAGATCAAATTTTTACAATTTCATCCCTTCATTTCTCTCCCTTCCAATTCCCCATTTGTTATCCAAGTGAAAGATAATTAATCCCTCCATTTCTCTTCCCTTCCTTTTCCTCCATTTCCTTCAATCTAAACAAAGTATGAAAGTGCTTCTAAGCCCAGCGATACCTCATATGGACTTCTTCATTCAGGACCTAACTACACAATAAGAATGTAAACCTTGAAAAAAAAATGAGGGTCAATTAAGAAATTATGATTGATGATTTTGTGATTTTTCTAATAGAACAAACCAAGATATTCAATCACATACTACGTAAGATTAACCACATAAATATTCAGCTTTAAAGTCAAAAAAATAGCTAGAAGAAAATACGGGTACAAATTTTATACTGAATATTAAGCAATTAAGTTACTCCCTCTATTCTCGAAAATTCGACTCACTTTCCATTTGCCAATATTTCATGTGCGTCTTAGAACATAAATATATTTAGTTATGTATAAGTTAAAATTTATTTATGTATAACTTGTGGCTTCTTGAGTAAGCCTTGTGCTGGTAACCCTTGGTGAAAGTAAGGATAAGTCAATGCAAAAAATCAGAAAACGCAAGAGAAAAACTATTTGTTGCCAAACATTCCACCTTTGGATCGTCCTCTAATTTGGAAAGCTTGTTTTTGACATCAAATGCTTCATTTTGGATGGTCGTACGTTGTTTTGATCATTGGTTTCAGAATTGTTGTTGGACGGTCTTGGCATTTTTAGCTGAATTTTACACCTTTTGTTCTCTATTTTTGATCTCTTATTGTTTGGTGATTGTTGGTGGGTTGTGAATCTTTGTAGACTGATTTGGGGTTATTTTTCCCTCATTTATCGATAAGAGAATTATAGGGTGGACTCTTAAATGATCCTGTGGTTTTTATCCTTCACATCAAAGGGGTTTTTCAAGTACAATTCGTGTGTGTTGTTATTATCATTTCTTGGTTTTGCTATTGCATTATCACTGTTTTTATGTGTTAATTTAGTCGTGTGAAAATTTGGGTTGAACGGATTAAATTGTTATGTAATTGTCTTGTGTGTGACATTGTGGATGTCATAGTGACCCCTTTCTGATCCTTACACCAAGGATGGTCACCCATTATCGGAGGAAAATTTTATAGTTGATACACAAGTTGGGCCCTTTGTGCAGACGGCTTTGGATTCTCTTGAGAGTCCTATGGAGGACCAGACTGCTTCTGCTGCTGCTAATGACCACAGTCCTGTATCGGTTGTACAAAGAGAGTTTAGGGATAAATATGAACCCAAGTCTTGAGACTTCCTACCCCAAAAGTTCAAGCAGATTAAGCATCCAAAACGAAGGTCTGGCTACATATACGAGTTGTGTAAACTTTCTGGAAGTTCGAGCTATTTTACTTATTGATTCCCTAGGGAAAGACATTGCAAAAGGAACTGTATATCAGAGTTCTTGTATAGCATCTTTTACGCTTTGTTTGGACAACAAAGAAAGAAGGAAAGGGAAAAAGGAAAAAGGGAAGGGAAAAGAAAGGAAGGGGGATGTGAGCTCCATTTTCCCTCCAAATCTCTTCAATTTTGGAAGGATTATGCTTATTAAATAGAGAAGGAAAATGGATCTTTCCCTCTCCTTCCCCTTCCTTCCCCCAATTCTTTATCCAAACAATAGACTTTATCCCCCTCCCTTTCTCTTCTCTTCTCTTCTCTTCTCTTCTTTTCATTTCCTTATGTCCAAACAAAGTGTTATTGAAAAGGTGTGCTCTTAACAATGGCATTTCGTAAATGACTAATGTTCGATTATATCCTAGAATAATTATCATGTATGCTTCAGAGTTCTGACCCTAGTGTACAGCTCTTCCATCTTATATCTATGATCATTACCATTTTTGCTACTACCTCCAGACCGTACTATATGTAACTTTGGGGGTATTATTTTTTAGATATAAAAAATTCCAAAGTTGCATAAAATACAATCTGGAGATAGTATTTATTTGTCGTTTAAGAGTATGTGGGTTAAATTGCATACTATGTTTTAGGTAAGATAATCAGTGTCAAACTGTCAAATGGCTGAAGAAAACGAGGAAGTATAAATGGAGTGTTGTGAGACATGGTGAAATGTCTCACAACTATTAAAATAACATAAAAGTATAAGGAAGAGAGAGAAAGGAGGAGAGAGATAGGAAGAGTAAAAAAGGTGATGTGTGCTCCACTAAAACTTTTCAGACATATATCACGTGCAAAAACGGACAAAAATTTATGAGGACAATACCACTGAGTTTATATTTTGTTCCACTAAAACTCTAGTGGAGTTTTTGAAGTAATACTGAGACAATATTTTTTACCACTGAGAGTGTATTTTGTACCACTGAAACTGTGATATTATTTGATAATTCAATGAGACAACTTTAAACTGGCGCCTAAAATGCCTACATTACCCTTGCGAGACATGACTTTATTGTCTCACAACCCTCTATTTGGAAGCCCTCGAAAAAAAATCACTTACACTCCTCGTTCTCCTAGAATCTTCGTAAAAGGCTAATGAAAAAAAAAAAATCAACTCTTAAAATTAGACAGTTGGTTAGGTTGGGTTTGGGTCACTAGTCATTTTGGAACAGATAATTTTAGATCCCGAGTCATAAATTGCTCAACCCTGACAGGTGTTTTGGGGTTCAGGTCAACCTTACGGGTGAATAATATTTTTTTTTAATATATAATTTATTTATGTGTTATTAGTAATATCCAATTTTTCAAGCTTGTTTTGCTATTTATTTTTCAATTTTTTAATTGAATCTTCTTGCCAATATTAATTTAGCCATTACATTTACTACATAATTTAAACATCATGTTTTATGTGCAGTGTGACCGCTCGTCAAAAAAGTAAAGTAATCTATGAAACACTAAACCAAGAAACCACTATAACAATGTCCGAGTAATCCCTATAACACTAACAAAGTAACCTCCCATTTTGTGTGTCCAGCCACTTATAAAAGTGGGTGTAATTTATATCTTGATATAATTCCTTGATATCACTAACTTCAAATTATATAGTCCGTATTTGATGATGTTACGAAGTAATATTTATGTGTATATAATATCTTTGATTAAGTAATAATATCCTTATAGATCGAGTTGTCTATTATCTCCCTAACCTAATTTAAATCATTATGTTATCTTCAATAGTTATCTTTTGTATATAGACTCGTATTTAAAGTTTATTAGTGTAATACAATCAACGATGTTGGTTATACAAAATCTGAATTAAACATCATCTGATAGCGAATAGTGGCGGTTTATGTGGGCTATGCGGTCAATGGCAGCGTGGGTAATCCTGGGCACCGTGCCGTGCCGGGCCGCCGCGGGCCGTGCCTGGCGGGCCGCAGGCTGGTTCGTGCCGTGCCGGTCGTGCCGGCGGGCCCAGGATTTCGTGCCGTGTCGTGCCGGCCATTTTCACAGGCCAGCCCACGGCACGGCACGGCCTCGTGCCTGGCGGGCTCGTGCCGTGCCGACCACGTGCCGGGCTGCGGGCTGGCCTGCGCGGGCTGGTGCAGTTTTCATTTTTTTTTTTTTTTTATTTTTTTAATGACAACATTATTAATTAATAAGTTTATAATGTATATAAGTTATAAAATTATAATTATAAGTTTTATAAGGTAACTTATAAGTTTATAACTTATAAGTTATAAGTTATTAAGTTATGAATTTTATAATTATAAGTTGAATATTTATGTTTTATAATTTGTATATTCAATATTTATATTTATATATTTACTTTATACTATTACTTTAAAATTTAATGTTTATGATTTATTAGTAATTGGTATAATTTTATTTTATTTTAATATGAATTTACAAATTGTAACAAAACGGGGAAAAAAGGCAAATTGGACTTTGGATGTGAATAATGCGTACTTTATATTATTATTACTTGAGTTGAGAAAATTATACAATGATAACAATGATAAAAATCATACAATGATGGTATTAAACAAAAATTGGAAAATGATAAAATTGATATTTTTAAAATCGTACAATATACAATAATTGTCTATTCTTCTTCTCCTTCTTCTTGCTCGTCTTCGTCTTCGTCTTCGTCTTCGTCTTCGTCTTCGTCTTCGCCTTCGCCTTCAAGGTCATCAGCTAGTTGCATAGATTGGGAACTAGCCGAACCTGAACCGGAAGCGGAGGTTCCTTCTTCGTTGTCGTTGTGGTCGTAAGAACGGTCTTGTGAGCGATTTTCCGCATCCAACCAATCTTTGAAACACACGCACATTTCTAGTGTTTCGGGTTTTAGACTTGTTCTTCTATCGTCTAAAACCCTTCCGGATGCGCTGAAAGCTCGTTCGGAGGCGACGGAGGAAACTTGGATAGCAAGAATGTCTCGTGCCATTGCCGCCAAAGTTGGATGCTTCGAGCTTTGTTGTTTCCACCATGCAAGGAGGTCGAGGCTGTTTATCTCATCGTCGTCCATGCCTTTGGTGAAGTCGTAACTCAGGTACATCTGCAACTCCGAGACGTCACTTTGCGTTCTCCTGATTGATGAATCACCTGAAAACCTTGAAATCAAGTTAGTAGCTTGTGAAAATAAATGTTTGGCCTTCTTACTTACGTTTTTGGATGGTTGGGAAGGCCCTGAGCGAGGAACGGTGCCATATTTGGCTTCATAGACTCTATATAAAGCAAAAAACTGATCCTTCACATTAGTCTTATAGTTTTCTACATCATCGTCAAGAAACATGCATTGAAAGTAAATGTCAACTAACATAAATGTGTTTTCATACTTTTGCCTAGGATCTAATATGGAAGCAAAAATATAAATCAAAGGAATCTGACTATAATATTTACGCCACTTTTTTTCCATTGCTGGAAGATACTGATCATAATCACTTTGATCGCGATGATCAGCGAAAAGTTGGGCGAGTAAGCATGCATTAGAAAGAAAGTTTTGAGCACAAGGATTGTAAACAGTAGAAAAACAATACGTCATGTTATATAATAACTGTAAAAATTGCATATATCTTTCACAGTTATTCCAATCATCATCATACAAAGCATTTTGTGGAAATTTTTGGTTGTAAAATAATGTTAACGGGCCCTTGTACTCAATTGCCTTTGTTAACATGTCATAGGTGGAATTCCACCTAGTTGGGCAATCGGTTCTAATTTTTATTACCCTTATCTTTTGTTGTTTTAGAAAACTCTTCCATTCTTGGTATCTCATGTTAGAGCTATTAATAGACATAATAGCATCTCTGATTTTGCTGTAGTATGGGCCAATTGCCCGAACTCCATCCTGTACACATAAGTTAAGTACATGGCAAACACATCTAGTATGAAGAGCTTCACCGTCTAATAGTACATCGGTTAAGTTTTGTTTGATAAGATTAGCTGTGTATGTCATAGAGGTTGCATTATCAAAAGTCATAGACATCATTTTATCTCGAAGGTTGTATTCGTCTATTGCTTGCATTAAATGGTGAGCAATGTTAATGCCGGTGTGTGGGTATTCCAGCATTTTGAAATGTATTATTCTTTTTTGTAACATCCATTGATCATCTACCCAATGGCAAGTCACACATAAATAGTGATATTTATAACCACTATCCCAAGAATCGGCTGTTAAAGATACTCTACAGTTAAGGTTACTCAATTCGGCTTGTAACCGGACTTTGTACTCTAGGAAATTTTTCATTGCGGCGGAACGAACGGTTTTCCTAGAGATTCTTTTATGTTGGGGTTGTAGTGCTTTGTTAATGTAGGTGTTGAATGCGTCACTTTCCGAGAAAAGAAAAGGTTGTTCGGCGTGTACTATCATTTTTCCTAGTTCATCCCTATCCCTCTCATAGTTGTATGTAAAGCCGTATGGATGGAATTGGGAAATTTTGGGCTGGGTTGGATCACTAGCTGGTTTTGCACAAGCTTTCATGTGTCTAGATAAGTGTCCCGTCCCGTTTTTGGTAACTGCCGTGAATACACTATTACATGTTTTACATTTTGCCCATTGTTCACCATCTTTACTTAGGACAAAATAACGCCATACCTCACTCCTTCGGTTTTTCAAAAGTAGCATCTCAGTTTCGGTTAACCATTCATGATGTGTGTGATGGTTAGTAGGGGGACTAGTGGGAGTGGCAGTAGAAGGGGTAGAACCGGAGGGAATTCGGGTACTTTCTTGGCTACCTTGGCTAGAACAATAGTTTTGTTGATTACCGATATAATTAGGTGGAAATTGGTATGGTGGTAGTGGAAATTGGTTTAGTGGTGGTGCTGGAAATCCCGACGTATTATATGGCTCATAGCCCGGGGGGAAGTAAATGGGGTCATTGGTTTGACTCGTAATTTGGGGGCTCGTTGTATTTGGTGGTTCCCTAGAACTACTACTACGGATAAGTCGGCCTTTCCCCCTAGACCTAGATGATGGGTTGTTCGATGCCATAATTAACAATTAATTTTTTAATAAAAAGTGGTTAACTATAATAATAATAATTAATAACAACAATTTTAACAATAAAAATATCAATAATAATAATTAATAACAACAACTATAACAATAACAATAACAACAAAAATAAATAATAACAACAATTGTAACAATAATAATAATTAATAACAACAATTATAACAACAACAATAACAATTAACAACAATAATAATTAAACAAGATTATTCAAATAATAACAATAAAACAATAATAAATTTAAGATTAGTTTAGATCTTACAACCGTGCTTCAACGCTCCACTAATTACGATTACGAACTTTTTAATTTTTTCCGATATTAGGAAAATAATTAGAGAATTTAAGAGAATAATTAGAGAATTTAAGAAAATAAGGATTATTAGAGATTTAGAGAATATAAGAGATAAGAAGAAGAGATTGTGATTTTGTGATTTGGGAATGAAATGGAGGTGAGTATTTATAGAATTTTTGGCAAAAAACTAGCCGTTTATAGCCGTTTAACTAGCCGTTGGCCCGCGGGCCGTGCCTGTGGGCCGTGCCTGCGGGCCATGCCCGTGCTCGTGCCGGGCCGTGCCTGGGAATTCTCCACCGTGTCCGTGGCACGGCCCGTGGCACGGAAGTCGAACTTCGTGCCGTGCCGGGCTGCTCCGAACGGCGGGCCGTGCCGGGCGGCACGCGGGCCAACCCGGCCCGTGCCCAGGTTTAAGTGCGTGGGGTATGCGAATCTAGTTGGTGCGGGTTGATAGGTTGGGTAGGTGGCGATTGGTGTTCAATTGTTCATATAAGAGAGAGACAGATGAGAGAGAAATGAATATCAAATGGTAGACGGATGATCAAACCCAATAAAAAAACTGATTTTTATTTTTCAATAAATAAATTTTTGTATTTTTATTTTTCAATATATATATTTTTGTACCAAGCAGTGGCGGATTTAGTTAAAAGTTTTTTTTTTAAACAAAAATAAAGGTAAAAATAGAATATTTGTGTAATGTAAAACAAGAGGTTAGTGTGCAATAGTGATGTCAGTGGGGAGATCAAGTAGGAAAGCCGCCTCATCCGCGCCCTAGTGGGGCAGGGATGAGTCCCGATTCGAGTGGTGGGGATAAAAACCATACCCACCATGAGTGATAGAAGCAGGGTGGATTTATGTTGTACCCGTCCAGCCGCCCCAACCCCACTTCCTACCCACCCGCTCATAGCCTCCCTATCCCTTTTATACTATTTTATTATTATATATATAAATATACAACACATTGTAAATTATATTATGTAGTATTGTTGTATTTGGGAGGCGGGGATTAAGTGGGTCTTAGGTGGAAATTAGGCGGGGATGGATATCCATGTGAAGATTGGGGTGAAGATGGTTTCGTACTTTTATAAGGGCATAAATGGGGATGAACTTAAAACCCGTCACGTAGATGGGGATGGAAATAAAAATATTAGACGGGAATGGGAATGAGAAAACCAACATTCCCCTTGCCTTGCCCCGTTTAAATCCTCGGTAGTTAATTTTCCCTTGCATCCTAATTCCTAAGTGACTGATGGCCTAATGGGCTAGTGGAGATCAAGGTTCGACTCTCAAAGCCTCATTTTTTTTCAGACTTTCAGTCTTTCACTCTTCAGTCATTTCACTTCCCATTTTCTAACTTTTTTTCCCCGAAATTCCCAAACTCAACTCCTGATACGCCACTGCAGCGTCCACCGGCCATGACACCGGACCGGAGGACTGCAGTCCGAGCTTCCGTCTGCTCGAGTACTCGATACATTGTAAGATTGTAAGTTCAATTTATTTTTTAATTGATATATGATAATTGCTATTTTGCTAATTTGAATTATAATTGAATAATTGATTTTGAATATGTGGAGTTAGTTTTTTTGTTGTTGGGGTTTTTTATTTCATGGTTCATATAAAATTGGTTTAATTTCTTGATTGATTATTTGATTATTGTCATTTTGTGTGTAATTGATTTATTGTGTAAAAGCTATAAGTTACAAATTTACAATGGAGTCAAACGAGAATGAGCTACCAGTTCTGAGCAGCGCTACTATACCTTAACCTAATCAATTCATCCACTGCTCTCAAATTAGCAAAAATATTGACAAATTTCAGGTAATCTCTTTAACTATTTGTTGTATATGTCATTCCAGTTCCTCTGCTATACCCTCATTTCTCATCAAATCTCTTTAATTTTCATTCAAACTGGGATTTCGTTGCCTGTGCTCAATTTTCTCTGCATATTATTTGCATTTGATAAGATTTTTTTGTTATTCATTTTTCGAATACTTGATTTCTCTGTTTTGTTTTTTTTTTTTTTTTTGGTTAATTTTCTGGATTCTTTAGTTCTGAATTATTATGGTAATTTCTAATGTTTTGTTAGTTTGAATTTTTTACTAGTTTTTTAATTTAATTTTTCAGGATTCATTCGCATCTGGGTTTTTATTTTGAATTTTCTGGGTTTGAGTTGCCTCCTTTGAGTAATAAAGAGGGTACTTGGCAGGAAAAGTTCTGTAGAATACATAAAAGTCTTTACTATTTTTCAATTGTAGTTTCAAATCTTTCAAATTTTGCTTATATTTGTATGATGATGACTTGTAGGAATATGAGCGAGATTGGCATGGAAGTTTGAAAATTTTGTGAAACTACTACCTTCTTGTCACATAGAAATCAAAATTTGTCAAAATTGAATGTTACAATTACGAGTGAGTAATTATAATCAACTCAGCTAATAAAACATTGAGATATACTATGAAGTAAAGTAGTCCAAGCTGTATAAACTACAATGATTCTTTCTTATGCTCACTCAAACAGTTGAATTTTGAGCTGTATTATACTATAATTACATTCATTATCAAAAAAAGTTAGCTGTAAAACCATGCTTCATTTTAATGAAAGGGCCGGCAGAATCTGTTCATATAGACTTTTACTTGTGCTAATGAGATACACTTAAGTGTATATTGTAGGCATGGATGATGCAATAACTCGCAAGTCCCGGACTTTCCAGTATAAGTCACATTTCTCAGGCTATAATTTACCGTTGAAGGTACAAATTAGAGATAGACGTTGACAATAGTGAAAGCCATTAGAGAGTTTAGGGTTTGGGGAGGTCCACATGTATGTAATCTTACCCTTATGAGTGAAAAACCATTAGAAAGTGTTTATGGGAGACCCTCAAATATATATTCGTTAATTATGAATTAAATTGCCTTTTTGTTGTTTCCCTCATGACTTAAAATGTTAGGATTTTTTTTTAAGCTCGTGTTGCTTGAATAAGATGGAAGAATCTAAAAATGATGAGAAATTTGAACAAATGTGGTATATATTGTGGAATTAACTATGCACATTCAATTTATTGAAAATTGCTCACAAGTTAGATGAATTGTCATTGAGAATTTTTGGATTGTAATTTTTTAGTTTGCTTAGTTCAATTCAATTATCTTCAATTAAATTATCGTTTCTTGTATAGTGTCACCTTATTTTCACAGTTTGTGACTTGTTGGTTCAATACCTACAGTTTTTTCCGTCCGGATTTTACTTGCTAATAGAGTAATAGGGTTCTAATTTTAGTTAGCAATCAAAGGGTATTTAATCCAGTGAATATCTTGGTCTTCTTTTTTATTAAGCATTGTGGAGGCTTTGTGTTGGGGAGAAGGTGGTGGAAGTGGATGAAAGGGCAGAATAGGTGTTGCTGATGATTCTGCTCGTGGTCATGGAGGTCCATGAGGATAATAGAGAATTATATGCAACCTTAACATAGTGTAATGTTTTTGTGGATAGGTACTGTACTCACTGTTACGATGATGCTCTTGAAGGACATTAAACCAGCTGCATCAAACAATATAGACACTAGATTCATACTGTTGGATAAAGGCAGGATATCTGCAGAAGGCCAAAACAAGACTTGTTTGGCACTTGTGGCAGATGAGACTGCTGCAGTTCATTTTCAGCTTTGGGGACAGGAATGTGATTTTTTCCAGACAGGCGATATCATCCACCTCTCCAATGGCATATTTTCTTACCAGCGTAAAAATCTATTGCTGAGAGCAGGCAAGAGAGGAAAGATTCAGAAGGCAGGGGAATTTACAATGTCCTATGTTGAAACACCCAATATGAGTGAAATTAATTGGAGTCCTGATCCCAACAATCGAAAGAAGTATATTCAGGGATCTGTGATTTCTAATTACTCCCGCATCTTTCCTCCGGTTCGTTAGCTTTTGGATTCTTAAAATGTGCTACATAGTTGCCCATATCAAGCTTGCCTTCTGTGAGACCGACTTTGTTAAGCCTTCCTGCTGCATGAGTGACACATGATGACAAATGTTTGAGAACTCTTTCTTATCACTCTATCTAACCAGCTGCAGGTTTGTGGTTATCTGCAAACTCTTTCAAGGATAAGGATGAAAATGTGTCAATTATGTCTGGTAAACTGAGCTGCTTTAGGAGCGTTAATCATGCTGCATATCTGCTATGGACTCTTTCAGTGACTTGATTAGACTCTAAATAACATATCTTGTTGTCAGTAGGAGTAATTTTTTATTTCTGGCAGTCCCTTACACTGTTTCCGCAATGAAAATACTGGTAACATCACTCTGGTGGACACTACTGTTCTTGTATATACAGAGAAGAGAAAGGGAGAACCTTTTAGCATGCACTATAAGGAATAGGACCAATAATCACTATTTTAAAAACTGGTACGTGTATTAATTAATTATTATTCAAAGTAATAAGTTTTGTCAAATGATATCCATAATGAAATGAGGACGTATATAACACAACATACCCAGTGATCATATACTGGTATTTTTATATGATACCAAAAGCAGATTCAATATCATACACCAAATGCCAATAATACACTTGTTAAAAATAAATTAATTACAGATAAATATGATTTCATTTTACAATTAATGAACACTCAAATGGAAAGCTTCTCTCAACTGCTTCTGTATCTCTCCTTATGGCCTGCCTTTACACTACAATTCTACAAAAACAAAGTATCTATGGCTTAATGCATATGCTAACAAAAATGGAACTAACTCTTCAACAATACCGAAGCTACATGTACAGAGGATGAGATTTATACTACTCGTATCTAAAAATCTTTAATTTAAATGAGGCTTACAGCACAGCACTGTAAGGTGTATAATGAAGGTTGGTAAAGCATCTGCTTTGGCAATTAGGGACTCTGAGTGCAAAGAGGCACATAATGCTGATGAAATCATACATTCAACATTAAATATAAGCAAGTGAATTGCGGTCATGATCAGGCTGAGGCCGACCTCTAGTAGGAGTTGGTGGTCTTTGAATGTTGAGTTCCTAACCATTCAAGAAGAAATATCAGCACAAAGAAAAGAGGATAGAAGAAAGAGAGAGCTCAGCATACAGATGGTGTCAGGAATAAAAATAAAAAAAACTCCCAAGGTTTTTGTGAATTATACCTGCATCCATGTATCATCCATGGAACGTTCTGGAGAAGTCTCAGGTGATTGCATAGGCGGTGGCAAGGGATGAATCAACTTTGGAACCACTACCAAACCACGGCCAATAACCAATATTGCTCCAGCATTGTTTGCAGTCCCTGAAGCAACTTGCAATTAGGATACAAGCTAAAATAGAACAGGAATAATTATTTCAAAACACAATTAACAATTGTAGTTACCACAATAGTTCGTAGCAGAAAAGAGTGTGATCAGCTGCCCTTGAGCAAATCGTTCAAAACCATCCATCACGCACTCATGGGCCCTAATAATGAGCTGCAGTTTGTTCTTTTTGCAAAACTCTGTGACTCGGTCAGGCTGTATATGAATCAGTTCCAATTCATTTTAGTAACAAATAAGAACAAAACCTTTTCATTGGGAAAAAAAATTAACAAAAAAAAAAAAAAAAAGAGAGAGAGAACAGCACACAAACTTCAGATAGGCTTGGAAGTCAGATATTACACTTCCTAACGAAGCAAATTAAGATGGCTGTAAAATAAATCCCCACAAATTTTGATAGCCAAAACTTGTGGTCATGCAATCAAGTTTTATATGATTTTTCAGTGATATTTTGTTTAACCAGACATCCAGTTAAATGATACTTCCAAACTGCACATCTAGAAGACCAATACCTTTCCACCCCCCTATAATATTATCTGGGAAAGCCCCATTCAACTTAGCTTATAAGACAGGCAAACTAGGTTGACTTCAACCCATAACTGAACAGAGCAGCAATGCCACCAAAATTTCGTCAGTTCTACTCTAGCTAGGTTCTTTACAAAATAGACATCATTGCATTTCTGCAGAGCAACTTTTTCTCCTTCCCCCCACCAAAACCCACAATACAATCTAGAACCACTCATGTATATTTGAAGGACTTAGGAAAAAAACTCATCATACACCACATAACAGACAACATTTGAATATTTATCAAATATTTTCCCGATGACATTTCAACATAGTAGCAGTACATAACTAAGTCCGACAATAACTCTTCTTATACATATTCCTGAAATCAACAGTCACATGTACGGATGTACCCCCCAGCACAAATTGTTACCAATCCAAATACAGTAAGGTTTATGATTTAATGTCACAATATCCTGAAATCAACAGTCACATGTACGGATGTACCCCCAGCACAAATTGTCACCAATCCACATACAGTAAGGTTTTATGATTTAATGTCACAACATGCCATTTTCATAAAAAGTTCCTTGTTAACTTTTCTGTTGCCAATCCACAAATTTAGGCTTGTTTGGCATTGTTTTTGGTTTTCAGTTTTTTTAAAAACAAAATTTCAAAAATAGGAAACAAGAAAAAGGTGTTTCCACTTTTCTGTTGTCTATTTTCAAAATTATCATGTTTTTAATAAGTTTGAATAATTTTTGATTCATTTTATGACATGTATCATATGATTTTGAAAAACAAAAAAAGAAAACCACAACAATGCCAAATGAGAAGGTTTATGATTTTATTTCACAAAATTCCATTTTCATAAAAAGTTCCGTGTTAGTTCTTAGTATTGAAGGATAGGGACAATGTGACAACATATCTTGGATGGAAGTACATATATACAACAACAACGCCTCAGTTCCAAAATGATTTGGGGTCGGCTAACATGAATCAAAAGTACATATTTACACATCACCATAAAAATTCAATGCATCTTTCACATACGATGTGACAAAACTAGAAAATGTCTAACATCTTTCACGTACAATCCATCCAGATCAATTATACAATCTACCCCATCTCACCCACTATAGCCAAAAAGCCAGCATCATACCTTTTTCTCAACTGGAATCTGAGAATGTAATTTGAGAGAACATTTACACAAATCTATATACAAATCTTATGTATAAGAATTTAATTTCCAAACACACCTCGCAATTCCAGTCTCATTTTCTACTAAAAAATTAATTCCAATGACACTTTGTTCAGAGAATAGGTGTTGGGTATTGGTTAATAGCACATCGGAGAATAGAAAATAAACCAATTTGCTCCAATTACAAGTCAATAGGGATAGAACTATTGCTGTAAGTTGTCAAGGCAATTTGCCACTTTCCTAAAGTCCAAGTTATCACCTACATTAGCCATATATGTATTGTGCTCTAAATCAGAACTTGTACTACCATTGATGCAAGAAGGGATTTGGGACCGCAAAAAGAAAAAAGAGGAGACCAATAAGTCAAACATGATTCCACAAAAAGAAGTAAGTTAAATATCCAACTGATTGTGCTTTCTCCATTAAAGCAACACCCACAGAAAATAAAAGAGAATTTGTTGCAGTGTACCAACACAAAGTAAAAACACCTCCTAAACTTGTGCACTACAGATTTATCATTGAAGTAAATGGGAATAATTCCACTGAAAATTTCATTATAAGTAATAAATTATTAAAATAAATAATTAAAACCAAAAAAACAAATGGCTAGTTGCATGCAAATTACTCCTTGTTCTTCAAGGATTGTGGATACACCACACAAAAGAAAAGGAGTGCTCAAAATGTAATTGAGTAATTAATGTCAAAATTAGAACAGTAAAACATATGAAATGTAGCTGCATAATACATACCCCAAATGTAACTAATCCAGGACCTCTAGCATTTGGTCTCAGACCTTCTATACTATCATTTTCTGTGGGATCAGACCTGCATAAAAAAATGCTGTGAGGCATCGACAGAGGCAGTAGAAAGAAAATATAGGAGATACAGCATCAAATTCAGGTATACCACAGCAAATCCATTAGAACTATAGAACCAGCATCCATTGTTATGGGTCTCTCAAGTTTTTCTATTTGTTCCACTGCTTGAATAGACCTTCCAATGCCACCATGCATACAGATAATTTTCTTCTCAATAAGGGCAGCGAGTGGAAGATAGTTGAATAGCTGATTAAACCGTGTCCATGCCCATATGCCATCATTTTCCCCCTATAATTTGTTAAAATGTTAGAACATCTAAAAATGGTAGTGCTTTCTCACTCTGAAATGAAGTTAATGTTGCACAATTTCTAGACTTGTTAAAACCTGCCCATGTTAGAAAGTGTGTTGTATGCCAAATGATCAATGGTGAAAGGTGCATATCTTAAAATACTAAAATCTACCTAAGCCCTATTTACTAGCTCCGTTTTCAATTTTGGGCTATCCCAATTTACTTGCACCATTTCCTTTATAGGAGACTATTTCTCTTACACCTTGGGTTGGGTCCCAGACTCAATCGTATTAATTGTTGCACATGTAGCTATGGGGCAAGTAAACAAGGATGAAGGAAATAACAATGATTATTTTGAAAAAAAAAAATTTGTGGATCCGTTTTTAAAAACCAAATAATATACGCAAAACTTAATCTTGGGCCTCAGGAGTTTAAAAAAATAAAATAAAAGTCAACATTACCATTCTCTCAATGCATTCAAGACGAAACCCAAAGAGTGCGTTAATATCAGCAGCTTCATGATTCCCACGTATCAAGTGAACATTTTCAGGATATTCAATCTTCAAAATAAATTAATTTATTAGTTTGTAGTGCACCACAAGTTTATTAAAATAAACCAAGCTATCAAGAGAAATAGAGCAACTATACCTTCAGAGCAAGAAGTAATGTAATAGTCTCTAAGCTATGTTGCCCACGATCAACGTAGTCACCTAAAAATAGATAGTCAATATACCTGGAACAACAAACATTGACAAATTAATAGCCAACTCATTAATGCAAAACAGCTGCAAAAGCTAATTGACATTTAAGTCAGATTCACAGGACCAGTACAAGCAATTGAGATCATTGACAAGCATTCTTTGAAAGTGTGGAAAAAGAAAAAATAGAACATGAACCTATAAGGATATCACATATCTTAGCATTGACTTCAAAGAAGTTGACTAAAGGGCTAATTCTCCCCCAACCTCGTTAGTCGTAATTGTCCATTTATCATCCCCCCACCAAAAAAAAAAAAAAAAAAAATCTCTCATTCTAATATAAGCTAAAAAAAACAACAATATTAACTATTCCCAATTTGGACCAATTAACTCAAAATGGATTCAGCAATGCATCATATAGTGAAAAGATTAATGCCAGTCTAAAGCATATATTGACAGAAGCATATAAGGCACCATCCAACCTAAGAATCACACCCCCCCCCCCCTTTTTTTTTTTCTGAACTTGAAGTTTGGCTGGATGCCAGTCTAAAGCAGAACTTTGAGGGTAATTCCCCCCCCCCCCCACCCACACACCAAAAAAAAACACAACAACACTGGGATAGGTCCTCTGGGCCAGCAAATAAGCAGATAAAAAAAATAAATAAAATAATAAAATTAAAAAAAAAGGTAGAAAATAATTCCACATGAAACAAATACAAGCCCCTTGATCATAGTATACTATTTGGTCTTAGTATAAGGATAAACATTTCAAAACTCAATGATTTCAGTTTCAATAATCTCTACAATTTTTCGTGTTAGATACATTACAAGAAACAAGACAGGAAGGTCTGTTGGTCATGCAAAATTCAGAAACCATTACGTAAAAGCTGTAGAGCTATAAACATGATTGAATTTTCACCAAAAAAAGGAAGAACTGTTTGATTATATCCATATCCCTCACCTCGGTTTTAGTAGGTAAAACCATAATTAATGTACTATAATCTATAACTTCCAACTAAAAGAAAAGAGCAATAGCTTACGTAATGTCACCAGCGGTTGAAGGAAATCCATATTCATCAAACAATCGCATCAAATCTCCAAACTGTCCATGAAGATCACCAAACACTTTGATCGGAGCTCTCAACTGAAGAACACTTGGCTCATGCATAAAAATTTGTTCTGCAGCATGGCAAATCTCACCCACTTCATAAGAATCCAAGAAAAATTTCCTATTTACTGGAGGTTTCCAGTTTCGTGGTCTGAGCAAAGTAGAGATAACCTGACAAAAGTTAAAGAGCAATGAATACGAATGACATATTTCAGTTTCCCATGTCCGCGATTGGAAAAAATTAAAAAAACATTTTGATGTCCTACTTTTTTATGCAAACCCTGAGGAGACTTGGGTTTCACGAACTTTTTGCCAAGAGTTGACTGGTCACTGGTGACAGGTATCATCCTCCTGCTCTCATTTTCAAACTGGTCAAGTGATAACTGCCTCACCATTCCACCTAAGTTCCCTACAATTTCTTTAGCAACTACAACCTGTGCCAACCAAAAGTCAATACTGGAAACCAAAAGCACAATTAAAACATAATAATACTGAAGTAAAAGTACATACTGCTCTAGGATGGAGGCGAACATCACCATCAGCATCACTACCATCTGAAGGAGTATCTGTGGTAGGTGTGCTGCCTTGCGACAGAGGAGATTCATCTGGTGGAGATGAGGATGCAGCTTGAGCAGCCTGCCAGACCGTTCTAACTGCTTCAACCTCAGCAGCAGATGCCTCCACAAGTTTATCCACAGATTTTTTTCCGGGGCTGGAAGCAGAAGTTTCAAAGTTCAAATATATTCCACCAAGTCACTCAACCATCATAAATATTGCTTCCTTCATTTTTTTTAAGATGCATCACTTTCAATTTAGGAAAGTTTCAATTTAGATGAATCAATTTTTTCTTTCTCTTTTAGGTAAGGTTTTGCTTATCAAATTACCCATTTGCCCTTGCTAACTTCCAAATTCTTATATTGTTCTCCCATTGCTCCTCACTACCCTAAATAAACTACCCCTACACCCATTTAAAATCTCTCACCAAAAAATACCTAAGAGCCCGTGAAATCCAAAGTGATGCATCTAAAAGAATCGGAGGAAGCATTAAAGAAAAGCCAGAAACTTCTACCTTACAACACAAGGTAGATTTTTTTCATGACTTCCATCAGATACATTTATAGAGGGCGACGTAGAAATACTAATATTAACTCTGGGATCAGTTAGGCTCGGAGCTCTCTCCGATGTCAGTGGTGGGGAATTATCATCAGACTGCGACACCATATTCTCTGTGACCAGGAAGTCATCCAGCAATACATCTGCATGAAAATCCATACTATTCAACATCACATATTTGAGTCAAGATTTAAATTCACTGTGCAGCCATGTTACCTGTACACGAGTATAGAACATGGGTACAAAATCCAGTGTCCGATTGTAAAAATAAACAAAATATAATGGGGATTATAAAGAGTGCAACCAGATAATATGACACAAAGCCTTAAATGACATTTATTACCTCTACCCCAATACACGCCTTAGTCTCCCTAAACTTATTTAAGTCCCCATTATTCCAACGCTCTACTCTCCACACCAAAGACTCCATCTCAATAAACATGACACCATTCTATTTTGTTTAAAAAGACACTTAATAGCAATCCTAAAAAAACATAAAAAATATATATAAAAATTGCCTTCAATCTCAAAGGCACATTATGGCCTTGTAATTTTGCCGAAATTCGACTCAATTTTACTCAGCAAATATTATTTTCTTGATCAAAACTATATTTGTTATTGTGTACAACAAGCTGTGCATACCTGATCCTCATCACAGTAAACTCCTCATCCAATGTCAGCACACCTTGGTCCTCATCTCAGTTGGTTCTAGACTAGGTTTACTTATGCTACACTTAAAACTTTTCAAGATTTTAGCTTGTCTTTGTAGCTCTCAAAACTAGCATTGGTCCTTAATATCCATCAACCAGAATCTGATAGTCATAAGCTCATTCATGAAATTTACAAGGCGCTGATTACAAATCCTTAAAGTAGCCCCGTACTTTTTATTCATTAATAGGTAATAAAATTTATAAAAAAAAATTAGACAGACACCATGGAGGCGCCCATCACCCATATAGAAATAAGACTAAGGAAAAAATAACCTCATGCCCTAGAGCCATCACAACCCAACTAATCAGCAACATTTTTGGAACATCAAGCATCTCTCAGGACCCCATAATTTCTGCGGACTTTATAATTTCCATGTACACCTCCAAAAGATACTGTGATAGTGAAATAGGTTTGCCAGCACATGACAAAAAGGCAAGATATGACAGCAGGGAAGATATTTGCTTGTAAATCAAACGCAGTAACTATAACTTGTTTACTACACAATCTATTAGAAGTATCTGAGCAGTGTAATCTAGCAATATTTTTTCGTAAATTATTTATCATGGATGCTCTACCCTTGTATCATTACATTTTTCTTTTTATAAGCTACCAGTTCCTTCCTCTTCATCCATTCATTACCTAGGAAATAATATTCAACTTCACGTGCCAGTCTACTGCTTGATTTATATACAAGCATGAAATTTTCTATAGCAAGCAAATAATCTAATAAACCAACAGACATAATATCTCACATCTAATTCAGAAGGACAACATAGTTCTGCACAACTGCTCGAAAATTTCAAACGAAATGACATCTCATATTCTCTCAAGCAATTCATTCTTAACAAAGAAATTTTAGCACATCAAGAGCCACTTAGAGATAAAGCATCAGCATTTGAGATAAAAAAAATAATAAAAAAAAAAAAAACACACACACACACACACACACACACACACTCTAGCATGCGTATGTACATCAACCTTTTTTGACAAATTCATCCTTACCTCCCCTAAGACCACCATAAATATATATACGAACACCAACAGAAGAAGAAGCATGCCGACAGCGACGCATCAACTCCAAGGAAGGATCGTATTCTGTTTGTCCTTTATTGCCCTTTGAAGAAGTCACCAGTCCATTCCTATCCAACCACACTCCAGCAGCAGTGTCCAAAACTGGTATACATTAAACAAACAGACAGCGCCCATTAATTATCACAGTCCATTTCACATGCTCAAAGACTTATCAACACAAGTCCTGGGGTTACCTGCAACAGCTGCTTCACCTTCAATGGCACGTCCTCCCCTAAGAGCACCCCCAGTAACATGCAATCTAGTGCCTACAAAGACCTAATAAGCAACAAATTTAGATACAAACTTGTCTAAGTAAAATCTGGAAAACTCAAAAGATAAATAAATATACAGATAAAAAAGAAAAGAAAAATTCTGCTATGTCACTATTCATATGATCATATGTTGACTTTGTCCATAGTTTTTTACTAACATAATAGCGGAAATAGTCGACGTGTGTCGGTTATTAAAAAAGAGAGGAGATCCCCTCTTTCAACCTTTCAACCCGTAATCAAATGTCAAAAACTATGTTACTCGGACTCTTTCATTTACCTCACGTGTCCGTGTCGACACAACTCGTGTCGGACACCGACACCGACACTTGGACACTTCATTTTTAACTAAAAACAAAACTTTTTTCAAGAAAATGGGCGAGTCCGATACTTGGACACCCGTGTCTAATTTGACACTTCATCCGAGTCCAAGTAACATAGGTCAAAAATATGAGAGCAGCAGCAGCAACAGAGTACAAGTTAAGCTAGAAAGGAGAGCAGCATCTATACCTAATAAAAGACAGCAACAGAAAAGAAGAGACACAAAGGTGGATGTAAAAGATGAGCCCATTTTAATTGACTTTTTGAGTTCTAATTCCTAGCAAGAAGTTAAGTTTCCCTTTAAATTCCCCTTATTTTATATGCTGTACATGCTGAGGCTTTCATTGCTACTCATTTCCAGACAGTTAACATTCACTTAGTTTCTTCCCTTCAAAAACAATTTCTCAGGAGGCAGCAAAGCACCTCATGCTACACTTTAGGCAGCCTGATGCATTGAGAGATCATTCACTCACTAGTCACTGCAACACCATAGGAGCCTTTATAAAAACATGTTGGAAATTATCCTAACATCTCTCATTTAACACTGTTTGGGTTATTGTGGTAAAAGTTGTATAGATTCACTAATTACAATAACCCTAATTAAATATCTCCCCTGCTTTTCATTCAAGGAAAAATAGGCAGCTTTGAATTGTTATAACTCATTAACTCCCATCCTTACACTCAAGTCCCAAATCCATTATTTCCAAACCCGCAAAACAATGAAACTATATCCCATTCCTACCTTCTAAATCCCATAAACAAAAGCTTTGTAAATTAATGAACCAAAAGCTTCCATAAACAGTTATACGGGTAATACCACAAAACTTACCGCAGCATGTTGGTACCTTGGAGAGGGAGAAACACCAGGTGCTAGAGTCCACTCCCACTGACCATTTCTATGCATAAGTAGTCCATATGCATCTGCAAGGGGCTGTATATGCACGATATCAATCAATAACATATAAACTCTTTCTCTGTAAACCTCTTAGAATCCATTCATAAGAGTCATAGCAAATTGGAAGAACAATCATGTAGCTTTACAAACCAATATGCAAAAAAGATAAGTTCAAAATGAATGTATACGTTCCACAAGCCATGGAATAAATGCTACATGTGACAAAATATGTTTAAGATCAACCAGTGATTATTAAATTTGGGGGTGAACTGACAGAAATTTAACCATTTTGCCTGAAAAGCAGAAGTTATGCACAATTTTATACGTATTCATGAAGAAGAAAAAAAGCAATAAAATAATTCAATGAAATCTACAACTATTTGCACAAGAAGCTCTTTCACAAATCAATATGGATCACATAAAGGCTGTTCTTTGCCCCATTATTGTCATCCTTGAATCTAATCAGTATGCCTTACAATAAGGCAATGGGTTCATTTAAGAATGTATGACAGGTTCTCAAAAGCCAGAACTGCTCCAGGCAGTAAAGGGTCACCACATCTGCTGCACCAGGTACAGGCATATGCATATCATTCGTGTATGGCTTAATTTTCTGCAAAAATTAGTAATTGTTTCAGACCTTTCAGTTTTTATTTACTAATTTATTTTGGTGAAATGCTGTTATGATTTATGAAAGTGGCCAGGGAAATGAGGAGTACCCTATTAAGAAAGTATGAATGAAGCTAGGAACAATGGGTACATATTATTGTTCATATAGTTCACACTGTTGGGTTAAAGCCTCAACAAGCTTTTTTTATCCAAGTATGTACTAAAATATGTATAGAAGATGCACAACTTACATACACTTTTTCTTCTACCACTAAGAAGAATACATACGCATCATTAAGGAAATATCCATATTGAACCCATTTGTCTCAGCTTCCACATCTTCCACAAGAAACAAAACAAATACGGTATGCATAAGGAGAAAAACTAGACCTACAAGAGCTTTATGAGGCATTGTAAGAACTACAAAGACATTATAATAATATGGGACCCTTACAAACTTCTACAGATCAAGGCATGGAAAGAGAGCATAAATCAATCAATCAAAGCTTTAATCCCATAAGAGAGAGCATAAAGACGGGGAAATAGAGAAATACGTTGTGCACAAAGAGTTCAGAAATATCAGAACAGACAATCCTATGCAAAAATAAGGATGCAGTCAGCAGTAAAACTTCCCACAAACAGAAGCAACATACCGCGCCAGTTGAGTCTCTTCCGCCACATAGCAAAAACATGCCGTCTGATCGAGCACTTGCAGTGGCATACCTACACATTGTGCAACCATATTGTCGAATATAATTAGTAAGGTTTAAGCTGTATTGTGATGTATATGAAGCATCAAATAAGTCAATTTCAAAACATCTGGACAACCAACTATTAATGGATCCCTGGCAAATTGAAAAGTCGTTGATGACTGAACATAACAAACAAGCTTTCACGTGATACATTAAAAATCATCTTCTCCATCAGTTTATCACCCTCCCTCCAAAATTTTCATTGCTATTATATCTACAAAATTGATATGAATGGGGTTATCTATCCTATAAGTGTTAGAGAGAGAATGTTTGTTATTACATCTAAAGAATTGTTATGACGTGAACCCCCGCTCCTTATTCCATTTTCCCTCTTATTAGACAAACTCAACTAGTTTGTATTTAGGCATCTCTTAGCTGATTTCTTAATTATACTTTATACAGTCTAGTGCACCGATTTCCCAGATCATCTTAGCTCCATAAATTATTAGTACTGACTCCTACTGTTTTTTTTTTTTTTTGGGTTTTAGCCTTCTTTTATAAATTTTTTTTATATATATATATATATGATTCTCGTCTTTGGCCTTCTTTTCTGTTCACAAGGGAGGAATTTTGGAGATAATCAAGTTATAGCTCAGTGTATATATTTTTATTGCAGGCTCTTCCATAGGACTATAGATCATATCTAAGTTTGACACTGGTTGAGTATTTATGCTTCCATGAAACCTCTTCTGCAATTCTGATGAGTTTTTTGACATGACTTCTATTGTGGTGATTTAAAATTTTTAATTAGCCTGATTTGTTGGGTGGTGGCAGCCATGGATGCATCTTTGCAGGAGGAAGATCATATTTTGTGGAAGGTTAATTTTGTTTTTTACTTTTCTCCATTTTACTCCTTTTGTCCTAATGGCTTACTACTTTACAAAATACAAACTTTACTTTCAAGGTGTTCCCAGATTAGTTTACACACTTTCCCTCACTAGTAATTGCTTCATTCAAAAAGCACTATATATGTGATTTAAGTATAGATCATTAGTTCGTGAGAAAATGCTTTTAGAGGTTTTCAGATTTCTGATGGAAACGAGAGACCATGGTGATCATAATTGATAATTCACCAACTTTGCTGATGTTGTTGACCTTTACCATCTATTGAGTATCAGTCAATAAAAGCCATAGTAGTGATCTAAGTGGCTTTAATGGTTAGCAAATGTATTCTTCACTTTTGCACTCAATTAGAGCAATATCATCAAATAGAATATTTGAGGGTAGTCTCCACTTGTCATATACTAGGTTCTGACTTCTGAGAAACATTTGGTATTAAATTTGTAGAAGACTTGCTTCAATAGAGTCAAAATATTCTGGGCATGAGTAGTTTGTATTTAACCCTACTTCAGTAATTGGTACAAGGGTAATTGACTGGCATACCTATATCTCATAGTGTTGTATAGATACTATGCACTTTACTATAATTGGATCCAAAAGTCACAATGATAGCTGGAGGGAGGGGGTAGGAAAAATATAAAACAAAAAAAAGTCACCTAAAAAGAATAAATTTATTCAAGGCAGTAATAAAAGCAAGTTTCCACAAGCTAAAAGCATAGCCCTTTTACCTTTCAGACACCACCCAAGACAATGGGGGTATATATATCAAAAGTCCACAAAATAAAGACGGAATGTCGAGTAAATAAATTTTTTTAACCATCACAGCTGTAAAAATAAATTTAAACCAACTACTTGATTACATGCCCAGTTGCCCACATTAACAAACTAACAAGCCTTTAAAGTTTAAAGTTAACTACTAGAAGCAGATATAAATTTACACTAAAACTAGCAAACAGAATAAACTCACATTCTAGCAGATGGTCTATCACCTTCAGGGTTAAGCCTCTGCCAAACATATGGCTTTTGAGCAGTATCCAAAACCCAAGCATCTGACAGAACCCTTTTCCCTGAAAGAGAAAAGTATATTTTACTATCTATATATTATTGGCATAAGAGCACCAATAAACAGCGTTCTATAACTACAAATAGCAAGATAAGCAATGTAGCCCAAAAGGAATTAGCATAGTCAGCAAATTGGCAACCAGGTAGTTATATAAATGCAGTAACAGAAGTGGTTTCTCAGTTCAGACGAGGCCTTATCTGACATATTATAACTATCGAGTGGCAAACTATCCATTAATACCAGCATTAACACAAAGCAAGAACTAGCACATTTCATGTAGAAAAAAAAAAAACAGAAATGCACATGGTTAGCTGGCTGTATACAAAAAAATGTACACACAGAAACTTTGAAACACAAGGGTCAAAAGTAAACATGACCAAATTACAAAAAGTTAACTAGTGAAAATGATATGGAACTAAAACTTGTCTGTTCCATTACATGGCAACCGTTTAGTAACAGATTTTGAACATGCCCTTCCACGAAAAAAAGAAAAAAAAATACATCCTAGCCGAACCATCAAATATGACTCACCGTGTAGTTTTTCATGGAAAATGGTAAAATGAGAGAACACTTACAGACTGTTTAGAAGAGGAGAAAATGGAAGTGAAGATAAAGAAGGATTAAGGAGAAAGCCCAAAGAGGTTAATTAATCCCATGAAGATAGAATTCCCATGCCAATTCATCTCTCCCAATTCCCATTCCAATTCATCTCTTCCAATTCAGCCTTCTTTCTCTAATTCTCCAATTTCTCATCTTCTTCCTTAAATTTGACATTAATTTTCTTTCTTTATCAAATTTAATAAATCAATTCCATTATTTCTCCTATTTCCATGGAACTCTGTTAATTACATTAGGAAGTTCAAAAGGTTTTCCCCATATTCAAACTGAGCAATGGGTATGAACAACAATTTTTCAATTTTTCAAATTTTCTTTCTAAATTTCTCCCACATCATCCAATTCTAATTTGTTTATCAAAAAATTAAAAAAAAAATTACATGAATTTAGATAAACTACAAAATTACCTAAATCTTTAGGTTTTATTATTCACGATTTATTGTCATCATTGATTCGTCTTGCAGTTGCCGAGCACTCTCGATTTCAATTCACCTCTACAACTCACCAACTTCCAATATTGCGGGGCAAAGTAAAAGTAAGTCTTTCCTTAAAAAAATAAATAAATAAATAAATTGGGCAAAGTTTGATTACCTTGATTGTCTCATGATTCTAATAGATTTATTATAAGGTTAAATTAAATTAAGTGAGAAACGAAGAAAGATGGCACTTGAGATTTGATAAGGTTTTTATTTATTTCAAAGTTACTACCATTATACTTGTTGAATTTTGTAATTATGCCCCCTAAGATCAGAAGGTTGATAAATAGTTCAAGTTGTATCAAGTTAAAATATCCGAATATATTTTTGTGCCTAATTTGATATATGTAATCATTATATCATAGCATATTGTAGTATATATGCTGTTTAATTTTAGCCTGAAATTTTTTAGTTTGTATAAGTTGGAAAATATGATAGGCCCATATTGTAATTTAAAACAGGGCCTTAAAATCTTCAAAATGGCCTTGCATGAAACCATATTCGATTTTTGACACTTTAAATGTTTATCTTGATAAGATTGTAAAATTCAACAATTTTAACATTCTACCTAGGTCACGTATATTAAGGATCATAAAATCGTAAGATTCTAATATGAATAGCAATCATCACAGCAATGATAGCTGGTTGTAAAGGAACTTAAATGGCTGTGGGAGGTTAACCACAATTGAGCCCATTGTCGCATGTGTTTGCATGTTGAAGCCATATCTAACTTATATTATCGTGATTTACTATGTCAGGCTATGCCATGTCATGCTTCTCCAAAGAAATGTGGCTTAGATTGTGTTTACCGAGCCATGTTTTTTTCATGATGTGTCTTGTCATGCCATGGGCAGCCCAGCACACTTGTATAATATAAATTTAACATATCCAGGAACACACACTCTCCTAAATCTAGAAGAATCTGAGATATTTGTGCCAAAAATAAATCTAATTTGGACCATGAAGAATACGAAGGATTGTGAAAATAGGAGAGAAAAAGTCCAAGAAAATCAATTATGGCCCATGAATTTTTTTTTAGCATCCAGCACATCCACCTTTTCAACCAAAGTTGATGATGAGATATGAGGTTTTTTTTTTTTTTTTTTTTTTGCATAATCAACTAGCTCATGTGGAACTTCAAAAGTAACAATCAAAAAATCCTCGCAACAAATAACTCCAATGGCATAATCAACTCCATTTAAAATGCATTGCCAATCCAGGTAATTCAACCATTAAATAACACCAATTCTAATGTGTCGAGCCCTCCATAGTCAATAAGCGAATACTCTATCCATTTTTCTTTGTTCTTCCTACTATCCTATTACATCGGTTAATTTGTTATCCTTCTTTACTTATAATTAAAGTCTTTAAATTTCTATCTCCACATCATCCGTTTGAGAAAACATATTCAGAGGTTTCTTGAACATCCCCCCTCAAACCCTCGTACAAAGTAACTTCACAAGGAGGGTATAGATAGTAATAGTCCTTGCCCGATAAGAGTTTTTTCAACGACTCTACTTAGCGTCAAAAAAATTTAAAATGCATCAAAGTAAACACAAGATGAAGAACTAACCATCATTGCCACTGACTGTTACGAGGTATCTTTGAGCAACCAGGTCCATTACATGGCCATATCTAGGTCCAGGTCCTTGACCTTGGACAACTACTCTGCAAACACACAATCAAGGAAAGAAGATGAATGAATATCCACAAAACGAAAGCTCGTGGCATCAAAGGAATTATTTTTCTGCCAAAAATGTCACTCACCTATGCCATTTATACTTGTCATTGGTCAAATCAAGCACATATAGATCATCTGTCGAATGCCCAGCAGGTCCTATACCACCCTACTCTCCACTCCAAAGCACAACACCACATCAATAAATAACACTACCAACATTCATCCCAAGCAAAAAACAACTAAAATTGAAATGCCATACAAACACTCACCTGAAATACAACCATAGTTCCAACTGCGGCAGCTGCGTGAGCCGCCCTCGGAGAAGGCGGGTCACCAGCCGGTCTAATCCTATTGTTCAAAACACCCAAACACAATCAGAATTCAGAAACACCAAACCAAAAACAGAAACAAAATCAACAAATAAGGTGATAAAACATCAAACCTGGCCCATTTCTTAGTAAGAACATCATAGGAATGAACAGAATTCGTAACCCCAGCCAACCCTAAATCACAAAACCAAATCAAACCAATCGAACCCAACAATTCAATCAACCAAAATCAAATCAAACAAAACGAAAAACCCATTAACTGATTCCAGGAGCGGAAGAAGAAGCGCCGCCTTCAATGGCGGTTGCACCACCAAAAAGAATAAGACGAGGACCCTGAGATTTGGTAGCTGCGACGGCGGTAAGGGTATGACCACAACGAGGACCAGGCGCATCTTCGTCGGAATCCCAAAACGATTCCAAAGGGTTGTACGTAGGAGCAGGTTGCAGCCATGGCTTGGACGCCATTGATGAAGAAGAAGGAAGAAGGAAGAAGAAGAGAAGAAATGGAAAACCCTAGGAGAGAGAAAATGGAGAGAATTTGAAAGAGTTGATCATGGCGCTGGTTTGGTGGTGCTAGAGGTGGTGGGTACCTTGGATACTGTGCATTGAAATTCCAATTCACAATCACAATTTCTTTTTTTAATTGTAAGGATGAATTCAGAAATTCCAGGGGTTTTATTTTTTTTTTGTTTTTGTTGTGATAATTATTTATATTATTTTCTGGGTTTTGATGTGAATACTATGAAATGAGGTGTAATTGGGTGCCAAAAAAAGTCAACCGGTAATGGTATTGGTTTTGCTTACTGTCAACTGACCCACTCTAGAAGAGGGCCAGCCTGGATGATGATCTTGTATTTATCATGGGAATCGTCTTTTTTGGGGAATAAATGGAAGCTTGGATTCTAGATATCAAATATAGTTGGATAGTTCCATCACTTTATATTTATCAACTTGGGTGTTTTATATTCACTACTCTATTGTATTTGATTTATGGGTGTCTATAAATGAACTTGTTGCTTGTTCGAAGATTCACCCGATTTAATACTCGTTTATTTGGTTCGTTATTTTCATTTGGCTGTGAAAACTATTTGAATAAGTAAATTTGGATAGAATTTTTTATATAGAATCTTATGGCTACATGTGTTATATATATTACGAGGATAACGAATTATAGTAAAATGCATTTTTTAAGATTTACTTTTCTTACTTTTCATCATTTGGGGAATCACCTTTCACTTTCATCATTAAGGATTTGTTGGTTGCATAATTAAAAAAAAAAAAAAAAACATCTCATTTAATCACAAAACTACTCCCACAATGTGTTTTAAGTACAACTTTCACCATAAGGAAGTGTTTACAGGCTTCTAATAAATTTCTTAATATGTAATCAATCAAAGAGTTATTGGCTCTACAAAATAGCTACTTTGCTTTCACGAGATATATATAATTTGTTTCACATACAAAAATTTCAATATTCTCCGGCTCAGAATATTTCAATCTTGCCTATATGGAAAAAAAAATTATAAAAACTCTCCTTAAACCTTGAAAAAGTTCAAAATTACTTAAAAAATAAGCGTAATTGTGTAAATGAGTAATGTGAATTTTTAAACACAATAGTGTTTTGATCATTTAAAAAAAATGTATATTGTAATACATATTTGATTACAATAGAAAAAACAAAATGTTGCAAACAAATGAATAACACAAATAAACCTATATAATCTTTTATCATCAAATTAGGAAGACACCTTTTTTAATTTCATACTAGTGTGTATCCCGGGAGATGCTCCGCATTGCTAGTTTGTACTTCTTTAATTTGTTAATTATGTTTAACTGTTGTATAGTTAGTGAGTGATTTGGGTGTCATCTCGGATGTTACGATTTTTTTTTACTTCATATGTATTTATTTTCTAAGAAAAATAAATAAATTAAATAACCTCTAATTTAAAAGGAATATATAATGTTAAATATGTGAAATTTAAAACACTAATAAATGTTGGTTGAGATGGTAAGTGTGTAACATTTATTTGTTTGAGGTTGAGGGTTCGAATCTAGATAAAACCATAGCACCGTCCCTTTAAAAGGAACACCTTTTAAACCGAATTGCAAAATTACGCTTGTATAAATATGGATTTCTTTGTTTTTTGAAGTTTAGCTCAAATAGTTACTACTACTTAAAATTAATTAGGGAGACTTTGTATTAATTAATTAATGACTTAATGTTGAACTATTTATTTTAAGGAAAAATTGCCAACAATAATCCACCTTTAATTTGGGGCGTCCGCGAAAAATAATCCCACCTTTGGGATATTTTTAAGGATAATTTGAATTTTAGTACCTCAAATATGGGGGTAATTGAATTTTAGTACCCATCTAAAATTTTATTTTAAATTAGTACCTCAAAAATGACTAAACTATAGATATCAGTACCTCCGTCCATGTTCCGTTAAGTTTTCCGTTAGTGGGGCCCTTTATCTAATTATTTAATAATTTAATTTATTAAAAAAAAAAAGAAAAAACATTTTATAAAAAAAAACTAAAAAAATAATTAAAAAAAAAAATCAGCCACACCGGCGCTGACCACCCCTTCCCCGAAACCCTAGCGCAACCACCACCATCTTCCCTCCCTTTCTCATTCCTGGCCGCGGCACCCCACCCCCTCCCTTTCCCTTTCCCTCCCTGTTTTCCCCTTCCCCTTCCTCGTTTCTGGCCGCGGCGATGTGGTGGATTTCAGATAAGGTGGGTTTCGAATTTGGGGTTTTAGGGTTCGTCGGTTGTGGGTTTTAGGGGTTTCTGGGTTCGTTTGTTGTGCGGTGGTGGGTTTTAGGGGTTTCTGGGTTCGTCGGTTGTGGGGTGGTGGGTTTCTGGGTTCGTCGGTGGTGGGGTTGTGGGTTTCGGGGGTTCGTGGGTGGTGGGGTGTGGTGGGTTTCTGGTTTCGGGTGTTCGTGGGTGGTGGGTTTATGGCACCCCTGGGCTTCCTGCCTGGCCGCGGCGGCAGCTGCTGTGGCTGGGCTTCCTGCCTGGCCACGGCGGCAGCTGCTGTGGCTGGGCTTTGCTCCAGGGAAGGGGAAAACAGGGAGGGAAAGGGAAGGGGTGGCCGGCGCCGGTGCCAGGGGAATTCGGCCACCAACAGCCGGAAGCCGGCGCCGGCGCTGGTGTCAGTGGCTGTTTTTATTTTTTATTTTTATTTTTTAAAGTTTTTTTTTTATAAAATGTTTTTTCTTTTTTTTTAATAAATTAAATTATTAAATAATTAGATAATGGGCCCCACTAACGGAAAACTTAACAGAACTAGACGGAGGTACTGAAACCTATAGTTTTGTCATTTTGGAGGTACTAATTTAAAATAAAATTTTAGATGGGTACTAAAATTCAATTACCCCCATATTCGAGGTACTAAAATTCAAATTTTCCTATTTTTAAATAATCCGACCTTTATACTCCATCCGCTCAAAATAGTCCCAACCGGTCATGTAACCTGTTATAACAAGTTACATGACATGTGGCGGCATGTGATTGGTAAAAAAAATAAAAATAAATTAAATAATTTTTTTAAAAAAGTTAGATTTTTTAAGGAAAAAGTAAAGTAAATAAAAAAATAAAAATAAATAAAAACCACCCACCAGCTGCCCAAGCCACTGTCGCCGCCGCCTGAGCCAAATCCCTGCCCGCGGCTTCGGCCACCCAGGCTCCAACCAGCGCCGGCGCTGGCGTCGCAACCGACCCCCTCCCCCAAAAGCCCCTTTCTCGTCCCGATCCTAGCCCCCTCCCCTCCAAAACCCCTATCCCGTCCCGATCCCAGCCCCCTCCGCGTCCCCCTCAACCACCAAGCTCCTTCAATTCGAAACTGTCCCTATCCCGACCACCCACTTCCTCGGCCACGTTTTCGCTCCCTTCCCCTTCCTCTGTCCCTTATTCGGCCTCATCTCCCTCTCCTCGGCCAGATTTGGCCTTCACCACCCTTCCCATGCCTTGATTTCGACCCCCTTTTCCCCGCCTAAATTTCGGTTAGAGGAGGTGACAGAATGGGGTAGGGGAGGGGCGGCGACAGGAGTGAGGGAAATGCGGTCTGGGCGGGGAGGAGGTTGGCGGCTGGTCTTGGTCGACGGTTGGGGCCGGAGAGGTGGCTGGTGCTGGGGCTAAGGCTGGTGGTGGCGATTGTTTTACTTTTTTTAATTATTTTAAGAAAGTTAGATTTAAATAAGTTAATTAATGTTAATTAGTAATAATTATTTTAAGACCAATAATATTGTGACAGGTTATGGGGAATATTCCAAGCATTACCCCAAACTTAAACCCTACTGTGATCATACACTAAAGTACGGTGGTGTCCAAAGGGAAAGAAGATAGAGCAAAAGAGTCGCCAACAAGTTTTAGGAATTTGTAAACCGTTCACGAGGTGAAGGTTACACCCCTTAACGATCCAAGAGATCGTCAACTCCAATTGGTCTGGAACTATGACTGGTAGTTCGAGGATGAAGGTACAAATCCGACCTAAAAAAGATTGAACCTGCCCTAATAATAGGCCTCTACTTTATTTTGATCGTATTCATGTGCGCTTTCTGACTAACGTGCAATCAATTGGATTACCCTAAACCTGTTTAATCTATGTTGGTTGAATATTGCACAAATAAATCTATTATTGGCAATCACTTGAATTATAATCATATTAACCTAAATAAGATTATTATTATTATTTTTTTTGACAAAAGCAACTTAAAGAAAACTTACAACGAGAAATTAATTAAATTACATCTACACCAACCCGCAATATTATGCGCTTTTGTTAGCTGATCCCTACTCACTTTCCAGATAGTACACATATCCAAAAGTCCACCCTCCTTCACTAAGACACCAGTAATCCAAAGAAGTCTCACCTCCCGTCTGTTGGGACAACGTAAAAGCTGAATGAGAGCCATCGAATCAGTGAAGATTGTGATGCGGCGGAAACTTTTTAGGCGAGCCCATTTGATGGCTTCTATACAAGCTAAGAGTTCAGCATGTAAAGCTAAAATGGCTTTACCATAACCTCCTCCCCCATCCTCGTAATTAACTGCATCCAAAGAATAAGCCCAGCCAAAACCCGCATTCCCGTTATGTTTCTGCCAAGAACCATCCACCATGATAATTATCTCCATATTCCCTTCTAGAGGGGTACCTGGGAGAAAATTTTGTCTTCCAATGTTGAATATGCAAAAACCCGGTGGCTGATCTCCTGTACTTTCCAGATTACGGGGGACCACCCTATATCTTCCTGTAGGATTTAGGAAAGTGTCAAGACTACTCATTGTTTGGTCATAATGTCTGTAGTAGTCTGCTAAGTAACCCCGCTCGTTTCTAAAGGCCCTCCCATTCCTGGTTAACCATAGACTCCACAATACTCCTATGAAAGCATGAAGTCTCTTACTATGCTTCCCATCCTCGCTATGAAAAAGCAGGATATGGTGCTAAATCCAGTGTCCCAAAGGAGTAGATTCATCATTTTCAAAGCTAATATGCAAGTCACAATTCTGCCAAGCATACTTCGCAAAAGAGCACAACCGAAAAAGGTGTTGTAGGTCCTCCTCCTCCATTTCGCAAGAATCAAAATCTTCGTCTGTATCCACCCCTCGATATCTCAAATTTGACTTGACAGCCAACCCATTCAAAACTAATTTCCATAAAAATAAGCTCCACTTTGGAGGAATATTTAATCTCCAGATTAGTTTGAAGAAAAAATAGTCTTCCTCCTGCCCCTGCTCCAAAGCATAAGCATGTAAAAGGAAAGCATACCCAGACTTCACAGTGTAGTTTCCTATTGGGTGGAAATTCCAAAATAGGAAATCTTTCTCATCAGTTTCTGTTAGTTCCATATCGAGAATGTTTATTGCCGTCTCCCACTCAAATCTTTCCCGGACCATAGCAGCATTCCATTTTCTTGGATTATTTAATATTAGGTCCTTAACCTTCCCAGAACCAACATCCCGGAGAAGCAAGTCCGACCTCAATTCAGGGACAGCTCCCTGCACCCACTTCATATTTGCAATTTTAACTCTTTCTCCATTACCAATCTTCCAAGCATATTCCCGGATCATTTTGTTCCCCACATCTCTAAAACCCCTCCTACCCCAAGAGATGTTTCCTACTATGCCATCCAAAGTAGCACCAGTGCAAATCGAGCACCTATGAAGGGGCTCCAACACTCGAGCCACAAGCAACTGGGGATTAACATGCATCCTGACGACCTGTTTAAATAAGAGAGCCTCATTTAAACACACCATAGACCTAATGCCTAACCCTCCCATGCCTTTTGGGAAGTGTAACTTTTTCCTCTTCACCCAGTGCATGCCTTTATCTCCTTTATTAGCCCAGAAGAACCTAGCAACCAAAGAGTCAATCTTACTAGTTACCGAAACTAGAAGCTTGAAACATTTCATAACATGTGAAGAGATACTAATCAACACGGTGTTGATCAGAACTAATTTGGCCGATTGGGACAAAGATATAGCATTCCAAGACATAATTCTCCTGGAAACATTATCAATCAAGTACTTAAAGGTCTCTTTTTTGCTTGCAGAGAAGTCAATCGGCGCCCCCAAGTGTCTTTCCATTTTAGCAACCTGGCCAAAACGAAGGATATCTTTATATTCTTCTATTTCCGAAGCTGGGGCACGCTTGCTGAATTTGACAAAGGACTTGGTCAAATTGAGCTGTTGTCCGGAAATATCCCCAAACCTGCGCAAAATGTCAACCACGCTCCTACAGGAATTTGCATTGGCCTGAAAAAAATAACATAGCATCATCAGCAAAAAAATAAGTGGGAAATATGAGGAGATCTCCGGGTTGCCCATAACCCCTGAATTTGATGAATATTCTCCGCCATAGACAGCATGCGGGATAAAATATCCATACAGAAGAGAAACAGATAAGGTGACAAAGGGTCTCCTTGTCTTAACCCACACTCTGGTTTGAAAGTTTCAGAAACTTGACCATTTATAAGGGTTTTATAAGACACCGTAGTCACACACTGGGAAATCCACTGGACCCACACCGGGGGAAAACCATACACCCTTAAGACCTCGAGCAAGAACACCCAATCGACCCGGTCATAGGCTTTGGACATATCCAGCTTGATCACCGCCTTTGTAGGCACTCCATTACTCGTATTTATCAAATGAAAAAGTTCATGACTCAAATGAACATTATCTTCCATATACCTTCCTGGAACAAAAGCATGTTGGAACTCACTAATCAGGGAAGGAAGAAGATGCTTCATTCTATTTACAAGGCATTTGGCTATGCATTTGTAAATAGTATTACAAAGGATAATAGGACGAAATTGTGTAGCCAGCTCAGGAATATCCACCTTAGGTAACATAACCAGCAAAGAGGCATTCACCTCTTTCAATAAATAACCTGTAGAGAAAAAGGATTGTACTGATTCAATAACCGTAGCTCCCACCGTATCCCAATGTTGATGAAAGAACTCTGCTATAAAACCATCAGGCCCCGGGGCCTTTAGATGATGAATAGAAAACATCGCCTTCCTAATTTCCTGCCCAGTAAAAGGCCGAACGAGCTCGATTGCGTCAAACTCTGACACCGTGGGTAAATCTAGCTCCCGAAGGACTAAATTAACCCGTTCCTTATGATTATCATCCATCCCTCTTGCCGGGATATAAACTTCTTTAAGAGTATCGTGAATTAAACACTCCAGATTCTTTTGACCTATCACCCAATCATCATCTCCTTTCCTTAAAGTGATAATCTCTCTTCTCTTTTGTCTTTGCTTAACTCTGTTGTACATCATAGTTGAAGAACAATCACCTTCTTGGATCCATCTATCCTTCATTCGTTGTTGCCAATAGTGAAATTCCATAGTGCTCTTAAAGACCCGATCGTTGATAGATTGCACATAAGAAACCCCTTCTTGTAAGGAGTTTATATTTTCTCCTTGAACTAGCAACTCTCCCGAGTACTTCCTCCAATTTATTCCCCAAATTTTTTTGTTATTCAAACACCACTTTTGGATTTTACGCCTCAACCACTTACCCCTTCGAACTTGCTTGAACATAGTTGAACCACTACATTCTATACTCCAAACTTCATGAATGAACTCCCTAATTTCCGGAAAAATCAGGCACCAAGTTTCGATTTGATAAGGCCTATTTGATTTCAAAACCAAGGGGTTTGAATCATAAGTAATTGCCGCATGATCCGAAACCGTAATAGGCTCATGAATTACCCTTCCATTTGGGAATTCATTAAACCATTAAGAAGAAGTATAAGCTCTGTCTAGCCGCTCCATAATCAGATCCGTGCCAAGCCTTTTGTTCGACCAAGTGAAACGAGGACCGGAGAAAGGAACTTCAAACAAATCAGTTTGAAATCTCCAATTTAAAAAGTCATCCAGCCCTTTAATCACACTAGACCCTCCTAATTTGTCACTAAGCGACTCCAATTGATTTATGTCTCCCATAATCAACACATTAGGAGTATTATGCACAAGGGAAATTAAATCATCCCACTCCTTAGACCTATCTTCAACCTTAGGCGCACCGTACAAGAACAAGACATTTCTACTAGATCCATTAACATCAACCAACTTACAAAAGATGTAGTTCGAAGTCGAGGCTAAACAAAAAACTTCACCCGAATACCAACAAAACAAAGCTAGACCTCCTTTAGTACCAACTGAGTCTACCCCAAAAGAAAAATTAGGGGCAAACTTTACAAACATCTTACTAACATCACTAAACAACATCTTAGTTTCTGAAATAAACATAAAAGACGGTAAATTTGAAGCTAACAACCACACTAGATAAGGATGAGTAGGGGATAGTGGGTCATTAGTCCCCTACAATTCCAAGTGATTATCTTCATATATCCTTCGGGTGCTGAGTCGGCGCAGCATCCTCACCTTCTGGAATAAACATAGAGTCCATAAGCACTTGTTGAACTTCCATGTCAAAAGCATCAAGGTCCTCATATAAGTTCGAAGTAACCTCTTCACTTTGTTGTTTCTTAGATGGACCCGAGGAAGCCGAAGAGGTTGTAGCCGCCCTCTTTCGGCCCCCTTTCTTGAACAGATCCGAGCTCGCACGAACACCATGAAGGCGCGCACTATCCACATCAGTTATGGCCTTCGATTTGAACTCAAAAAGCCCATCTTTGTCACGCATCCAAACATTAAAACCTCCCTTTTCTGCCCACCGATGCAAGGTTTTCAACCGCTTCTTCTCAACCCAGCCCAAATCATACGAGCTTGCCCTAACATTCTCATCATCACAAGAGTTAGCAGGTGAACACTCAATATTTCTCGGCCTTTTTCCACGAGCCTTACTCAAACTTTGTTCCAGCAGAAAAACATCATTATCAAACGAGCAAGGCTGCGAAGTTGGCGAGTTTGGGGGATCGAGTTCGTTGTTATCAAGGGATCCCGGTTGTGGCACAAGTGAATTTGGTGGGTCAAATTCAGTGAAAGGCAAAATCTGAAACTCGCCACCAAAGGAGGTTGGAGAATCCGGCAAGAACAAGGCTCTCACACGGTCAGGATACACTCTCCGCGCGCGCGAGAGAGACAAAGACTGGATTATTAATTATCTTATTAAGCGTGATTACAAGTACCAATTCCCTTTAAACATGCTTAAAAGGCGTGATCAAACAATAACAATAACTATCAAGCAACATAATTATATTAATTATAACAATTATAGAAATAATCATAATCATGTTAAAGCATAATAATAGCAAGATCCTAGGCATGATACTAACAAGATTAATAACAAACCCTAGCATGTCACTAAACATCAAAGATCAAATAAATAGCCCTAACATGATACTAAGAAGATCAAAACACCCTAACATGATACTAGGAATCAAAATAATAGCCTAGACATGATTTCTATATCATAATATCAATAAAATCAATTAAAGCACTTACTTGGATGCCTCATATCTTTTTCTAATAACAAAATACACGCGTTAGTAACTTCAAGGAAAATAATAAAGCAAACAATTAAATCAAATAATTGAAATAGAGATTTGGGACCAAACCCTCAGAAACCAAACCTTTCATGTCTAGGGCGAAGGTAACTTCGAACTTGACTAGGTGTTTCTAGATCTTGTGAATGCGGAATTTTATATGAAAAAACTAATTTAGAAAAGAGAGAGAGAGTAATCAAGTGATTCTTGATGAGAGTTGATGATAGAGAGAGTTAATGATTGAAAACAAAATTTTAAGAGGCTATTTATAGAGAAAATCAGCCGGATATGATAAAAAAACGAATCAGAGTTTTGAAATGAGTAAAACACGATCACAGAGCCAAACACGCGCGTGGCGCCAAACGCTGAGTGCAGCGCCAAACGCTAAGTTTGGCGCTAGACGCTAGGCTTGACGTCCGGCGCAGCAAAACAGTTTTTGCGGATTTTGTTTTTATCATATCTTTTGATCCAGAAATCCAAATAAGTCATATAATATGTCGTTGGAAATTTCTTGAAGTCTACTTTTCAATCCATTTAGAATCAGATTAAAATCTTTTGTAGATAAAAAGATATAGACGAAATAGTGGAATGGTGTCAGTTTTGGATAGAGTTTCATATTCCATTCATATATTTTTCGTTATAGTTCGGGTTTAATATTATAATATATCATTGGAAAGATAATTTCAATATATATCCAACCATATAAAATTTGGATAAAGATTATGAGACACAAAAATTAAATCTAAATATATTCCACTTCGTACAAAACAAGGATTCTTAAAAGAAGTAGTTTTATTCAATTTCAAACTCTTTGAAACATAATTATCAATCCTAACTCCATTAGGATTTAAAAGAACCTTCTAGAGTATTCTAGAAGACTATAATCAATCCTAATAGCTTTAGGAATGATAATTAATAATAGGTCATCCTCTAGATCATTGGGCCGCATATAAAAACCAAATCGAGCCCAGTTTAGTATTTTGGCCATAACTTCCTCATTATTCATCGGAATTGGGCTTATAATATATCGTTGGAAAGGTCTTTTCAAGCCCCATCCAACTACACCATTATTGGACCTTTATCATGGACCAAACTAAACTGGAATGCACGTTTTTCATAAATAAGGTAAGAAAAGAAATATTTTCAAAAATAGAAAGAAGAGATATTTTATTAAAAACATCCTCATCACTAGACTTTTCACACTTTCGCTTTGTTCGATAATCAAATAACATGAAAGGTATTCATCACTGGGTTTGGTTTTGGGGAGACACAAATGGGTGTCTACACACGTGTAGATTAGGCTTAATTAAAAAAAGTACCTATTCAACCGGTTGCAAGTCACTTGGGACTATTTTGAGCGAATTAAGTATAAAGGTCGGATTATTTTTCATGGACGCCCCAAAGGTGGGATTATTTCAGCATTTTTTCCTTATTTTAATCATGATGTTGAAGATTTGTATTTACATTAAAGCTTAATTTTTATAATCATATTAGGCGCTAAAAAAATAAATTATTATAATTCGGATTTTCGGATCGGATCCAAATAATCGAATTTTAATTTGGATTGGATTGGATTGGGAGAGAAATTTGGATCGGATCGGATTGATAAATTGAAAACCGAATTATATTTCGGATTTGGACAAAATCCAAACCGAAAACCGAATGGACACCAAACAAGGGTAATCGTGTAAATGAGATTGACCATAATTTTTTTAACTAATCCACATTATCAATGATGCTAGTTGTAAAAAAGTTAAACATAAATCAATTAAATTAAAAATAAAATAATTACTTCACCAAAATTCTTTTAATACCTACTTGCAGTCCCTTAATGATGAAAAATAAAATGGTGCATTGTAATAAAGCTTTTAAAAGTTTTTTTTTTTCGCAAAATGGGGCATTTAAAAGGTTTTTTTTTTTTTTTTTTTTTTTTTACAAATTTTTCAAATAAATATGATAATGTTTATACGCAATAAAAATGATTTTTGAGCAATTAGTTATATTTTGTTATATCATCTTCCCAGTCTAATTTGAATTTGTTTTGGAATATTGTGGTGTCAAAGAATTACACTCCTCTTTCCTTCTAATCTTTTTATAGAGAATCTACTTCACAAGTCCAAAGAGGTTTCATCTCAAAAGTATATGTCAATAGAAAAAAAATAGCCCATAGATTCCATCCCAAAACTCTATGACAATAGGAAAACAACTCATTAGCCTTATAAAATGATTTTGTTGGGTTAGTGTGACCCAAATTCCATAAGCCCAATTTATTATGTCTCGAGATTTCTCTAAATTTCTAGAAACTTCTACAATATTGAGAAATTGATGGAGAATGGTGGAAGAATCTAGAACTAGTGAATGCTCTTGAAGGTTCTAGATTTATGTAGAAAATTTAAAGAGCTTGTGTGTAGAAAATTTCACAAACTTCCTCCACCTCCATACATCACCTATAAATATAAGACGTCGGGCATTATTTAAGAGCAATGTATTCACCTACATCATCCTCCAAATACTCACTCTCCTTAATCCGCTATCTTTATTTTGTACTACTCTTTTTGAGAGTTTTTTTTTTTGTGAGAGTTTTCTTGTAATATTCACCAAGGGTTTTTGTACAATCCTATTTTTCATATAGTGGATTTATTTTTAGCGCTCATCGTTCATGGTTTTTTTTTTTATAATTTTTTCCATGTTAAATATTGTGTGTCCAATTCTCTATTACTGATCTTGACATTATCTATCTCCTAATTATTTATCAATCTCTACATATTTAATTTGTTTTCGCTGTGCACTCACCAACTCTAATTGTTTTACTCAGGGCGGCCTAGACAACCCAACAACATAGGGTCTTGGATTTCTTGGGCCCAAAATCTGAAATTTTTATATAATAACAGTATAAAAATATATTTATTAGTTGTGAACAATTGTGACGTTTAAGTTGGCTACAGTCGCCGCTGCTCGCGAACCTTGATCTTCCCCTTGTCAATCTTAATCTCTAGCTAAGTTTTATTAGTTTTCAATGTTTCTTTGCTTTTCGGAACACCACTTGTTGTAATCACAAGTTATTGATCTCAAATTTTGTGTTTTATAGGAGGTCATTAACACTACTTTATAGCCCAACCTCTAATTTTGTTAACGAACTGGGTTGTTGTTTGTAAAATGCTTAATTAATTAATATTATCGTCTTTTATAAGTTAATAAAAAAGTTGGTTGAGTTTGTGAGTTCAAATCTCATTTGTGTCATTAATAACACTTAGTACATGTATGTTATTGACTAATCTTGTTTGTTATTTTATATTTTCTCTATTTTTTTAACAGTTGGTCTTGTATGGACCTAGTTTACAATAAATTATTGTAGACCCAAAATTTGACACTTTCAAATAATATAATCACATTTTGGATGATATAATCACATTTTTAGATGATATAATTATCTTTATGTGAGTCATATTTTGATGATAATCTCGTAGTAAATCATTTAATGAGATTATATAATTATCTTTATGATGATTTGATACTTTTTATAATGAAAAATTCACTTTTTGAGTGATAAATTTACATAACAGTTTCAGGATGATATAATCACTTTTGTAGTAATATAATCACATTCGTATGATATACTAGAAGGTTGGGTCTACAATAAGTTATTGTAGACCAGGTCTATTATAGTCTTTACCTTTTTTAAACTTACAATACTTACAACACACTATAATTTTATTATTATTATTATTATTATTTTTTTTTTTTTTTTTTTTTTTTTTTTTTGTTAAAAGTTGTACTTGTATTCTCCTTATTTTATTCTCGTGCCCCACTAATTTATTCTCCTAACCATCTTTCACACTATTTTAAAGTGTATTACTCCGTGAATCATATGAGCCCACTACTAAAAACCAGTGAATTGCGACCGGTTGCGATCGCCAGTGCCGGTCGCAAATTGTATGGAAAAAGGTCGCAATTGGCAATTGCGACCGGCACCGGTCGCATAGGCGCAGTCGTTATTTATCTGGTCGCAAAAACAAAAAATTGCGTCCACTTGGCGGTCGCAGATCAAATTGCGACCGTTTTTCATATTTTCAACGACCGTTTTTTAAGATGACGTAATTAGTTATTTGAGACAGGTAGAGCGGTCGCAATTATTGAAAATTACGACCGCCTAAGACGGTCGCAAAATCCTGGGATCTGCGACAGGGCCTAGCGGTGGCAATTTTCAGAAAATTACGACCTGTCGCAAAATCCTGGGAACCGCGACATGGCAACAGGGGGTTGCAATATTTAGAAAATTATGACAGCTAAACGGTCGCAATTTCTAAGAGAATTGCGACTGTTCGAGACGGTCGCAATTTATTATATCTGCGACAGGTACAGACGGTCGCAAATATGATATGACAATAATGCAATTTTCATATAATTACAATTTGCATTATCGATGTCATCCTAACCTGAACCATAACCTGTTATCATATGAATTAATTTTAAAATTAATATAAAATAAAAATAAAATGCATAATTCGTATAAATAATAATATTAATAATTAAAAAGTCCAACTTCGAACAATACATACAATAACAATGTTCAAGTTAATAATAATAGTAATTAGTTAGTATTAGCTTTATAAGCTTAACTTAAAAACTAAGTTAGGCCTATAGAATAAGTAATGGCCTATGTTCATTCAAAAAATAGATAAGGCCAACATGTGACAATATAATACCAATTTAAGGCCTATATTCCCCAAAAAAATAACGAAATGACCTATATCCCCCCAAAAAAAACCTAAGGCCTATATTCCAAAAAAAAAAACCTAAGGCCTATATTCCCCCAAAAAAATACTAAGGCCTATATCAACAATACTAATCTAAGAGCTTTATGAACAAAAACTACGACACCGGAGTCTGGTGACCAAGCCCACCACCACTCATGTCCGGGTCATCTTCCCTAGGAAGCTGAAATGGAGGACCACCTGAACAGTTAGAGAACAAGTTCTGCAACATTGTCTCCATCATTCGCTTACTCTCAATTGCCGACTCCTCCCGCTCCTTCTTCAATGCCTCCTGCAATTGCGTAGCAAACTGTGCCTCCATCTATGCCTGCATTTGCACTTTTGCCTCCTTTATTCGCTCGGCAACCTCGGCTTGCACACGTTCCTCCAACTGTGAAGCTATAGAAGGATTGTACGATTGTGAGCCTTTATCGGAAGAGGGGTTGTAAAACAAACTAGCACTTGCACCTAGGCCCTTCACTACACCCTTTTTCCTACCACCAACAACCTCCCAGTATAGCTGGTTAGGGTCCGGTTGTGACCCTTCTTGAGTGGAAGACTCGTCAAGCTTCTTTTGGTAGGCTTCCTGAAATCAAACAACTCATATTTAGCATATTAAACATGTTTATAGGTTCAAATTGCTAAAAAATACACATTTTCAAGCATTTACAAGGCTATAGGTTTACAACTTGGCTAAAATGGCTTAAATGGCCTTCTAACTTACCCATTTTCTTTGTTAATGCTATATTCTAAGAATTTGTCAATCAAATAACTCATATTTAGCATACAAAACATGTTTACAGGTTCAAATTGCTAAAACATACACATTTTCAAGCATTTATAAGGCTATAGAGTCATAACTAGGCATAAATGGCATTCTAACTTAGCCATTTTCTTTGTTTATGCTATATTTTAAGATTTTATCAATCAAACAACTCATATTTATCATATTAAACATGTTTATAGGTTCAAATTGCTAAAACATACACATTTTCAAGCATTTATAAGGCTATAATGTCATAACTAGGCTAAAATGGCTTAAATGGCATTCTAACTTACCCATTTTCTTTGTTTTTGCTATATTCTAAGAATTTGTTAATCAAACAACTCATATTTAGCATACAAAACATGTTTATAGGTTCAAATTGCTAAAACATACACATTTTCAAGCATTTATAAGGCTATAGGGTCATAATTAGGCTAAAATGGCTTAAATGGCATTCTAACTTAGCCATTTTCTTTGTTTATGCTATATTCTAAGATTTTATCAATAAAAAAACTCATATTATCAAGCAGAGCAAAGTGAATTCCTGAAAGTCACATTTTTAATTCCAGAAATTCACATTTTCAACCTAATTTTGAAAAAAAAAAAATTACAGCTACTAACCTGACTTAACTCGACGGAAAACGGAGGAGGGACGGAGAGAAGAGGAACACGACGAGGCGGCGACGGTAGCCCTGCGAAGAGGTTCGATTGTGACCCAAATTTAGGGTTTTCACCCAAATTAATTAAATAAAAGAAAAAACAAAATGCATGACTTACCTGAGTACCGGCGTCGGAAAACGAGGAGGGACGAGCAGGAGGGGAAGCCGGCGACGGTGGTCTTGCTTAGGGGTAGATTTCGACCCATTGTTAGGGTTCACAATTAAGTAACGAAATAAAAAAAAAAAGAGAAATTAAGTTAAACCAACCTCGTGCAGTGTCGCCGGTCGAAGAATTCTCGTCGGAGGGAAGAACGAGTTGAGAATGCTCGTCGCCGGAGAATCTCTTCGTTGTTTCCCTCTTTCCCCTTCTCTGTTTCTTCTTTCCCCTTCCCCTTGCAAATGAAATACGACTACACTGTTTTAATTTTAAATTTTTTTAGAAAAACTTGCAACCAGTTCTACGACAGTTAAACTGGTCGTAATTATTTTTTTAAAAAAGATTAGATCACATATTTTCAACACCGGCACAACGGTCGCAACAAAATAAAAAACGGTCGCAAAAAATTAATTTTACGACAGTCTCTTAAACGGTCGTAATTAATATGAATTGCGACTGTTTTTATACCAGTCGCAATACATCGGTCGTAAAATCACCGAATTTTAGTAGTGGCCCACTTTTCTTAAATACTGTGAAAAAGTGTGTTACAAATATAAAGAAACGAGAAAGCATTTTTTTATTTTAGCAATATGTTGTATTGTTGTTACATACTTTGTATGTTATAAAATTTAAATGGATTATTACCTAATATCGACATATAACTAAAGAAATGCAAGGTATTTCAGATTAAAATGTTGGATTTTTTTTCCATACAGTAGCATAGGGACCCTTAAAAGTTTACGACAGTTTTAGTTTAAGGGTCTGTTCACATTTACTGAGCTGAACTAAACTGAACTGATTGGAGCTGAACTGAGCTGAAATGAATATTTTATGAGAGAGGAACATTAGGAGCTGAAATGAACTGATTGGAGCTAAACTGAACTGAACTGAAATTAAGTAAATGTGAACAGACCCTTACTATCTTTTCTTTTCTCAATGTGGGACATTTACTGATTTACATGTGTTGTTTGGGAAACCTATATCAACACTCCTCACATGTAAAACCCCTTTAATTCCGTCACATGTGAATATGAAATATTTTATGAGTCTAGAGTGCAATTTTTTTTGAGCATTTGTGATCCTCACGCTCCATGAGGGGATGTTAAAAATCTCAAGATAGAGTTTAGGAATATATATTCTATCATAATATATTCTAATGTATATTTTATCTTAGGAATAGCTTGACTTTTCGGTCCGGTTTAATTTCGATATTTTTAATAACATTATTTTAAAAAACTTTTTTTTGAATAATTTTTAAATAACTATATTGTGATACGTGACTACTTCCAAGTCTAATTACAGATTTATGCGTACTCATTACATACATATGTATAGTAATATATAAAGAGAAAGGCATTTTGAGTGATAATTTCACTATCCCCAAATTACCCCTTTCAATTATAGTAAAATTAAATATTAATTTTTTAAAAAATAAAATAAAAGATTTGTTTTTTTTTTGAGGAAAAAAATAAAAGAGTAGTTATGATAGAGCAATTTTTTTAAAAAAATAAAATTTATGTTTTCATATCTAATAGGAGAGGTAATTTTTAATATTGAGAAGGGCATTTTGGAAAAACTCAAATTTATCACCCAAGATGCCCTTTCTCTTTATATATTACAATAGATACAAACTAAAGGATCACACTACACATTTACAATATAAGCATTTTATATTGTACACGCGTGGCGTGTACCTCTTAGCTTGTAAGAATAAAGAGGAGAATATAGTTTAACTAGATGAAGCCTGTGCGATGCATGGTTTGTTTGAATTTTTAAAAATATTTTTTTGCATGTATGTGCTAAAATTTGTTATATATTTGGATAAAATTCATAATATCAAAAGACTATATTTTATATTTAATTAATTTAAACTTAAAAATCTCATTCGCAAATTTTGCTTACATGTCATTTAAATTATTTTATTGGCTACAATTAAAATTTATAATCCTACGTGGTGCGTTATACATATATATATATATATATATATATACATATATATATATAGGGGAGGGATCCGGTGAGAATAGGTCTTTATATGAGAAATCTATCATATATGAGAATACATCACAACCCTAAATAGAACAAGATCCAAAAGCTGAGATCACTCCAAGAGTAATGGCAAAAGTGTAAATTTGCGCTCAAATAAAACCCTTCCTACCCAGACATTCAACTCATCCTCCAAACCCATGCTCAAATTACCAGCTTCTCTCTCTCCATAAAGCTTGACTTTCTCTCTCCTCTTGTTCTTAGGTAAGTAATTCAATTCTTATGATTCAATTCTTTTTACTCATTATATTCTTATGATTTTTGTTGTGATTTGTTTGAGCATTTTTATGCGATTTTTCCCAATTTTTTAATCGATTTTTTGCTTTGATTTTTATGCAAATTTTCTTAGTTTTTTCACAATTTTTTCCCTGATTTTGGCGATTTTTATGCTCGACTTTGTTCGTTTTATGTTCGATTTATGTTCGATTTTTGGATTCTATTCGATTTTTGCGATTTATATGCGTTTTTTTTTCAAATTTCCATCTTATTTTCGAATTTTTGATTTAAATTTTATTCTTACAATCAAAAATATGGTTTCAATTTTATTTTAAATTGATATATATATATATATATTATATATATATATATATATATATATATATTTAGGTTAAATTTATTGATCTTGATTGCTTGGATTGAATTTGTGTATATTATCAGTGTTTCATTTGAAATTTGTAATCTGAATTTTTGCAGGTTCATAATATTAGGTTGAAAATTATGGATGAACAAAAATCGTAGAACATGGTTGAAATTTTTCTAACATGTATGTACAAATTTAGAACATGTTAAAAAAGTTAGGGAAAGTAATAACTGAGGATGTAGATGAGTAAAATTTGATGAATAATTTAGAGCATTTGATAAATAATTTAGAAGAAATGAGTAAAATTTTGGAACATGTTCTGATTTTTCTAAGGGGGTGTCTAAATAACAATGTAGAACGTATGAGTCATAAATTAAAACATATAAGTAAAAATTTAGAACAAACATCTTAATTAGGTTAAACTTTAGTCTTGAATTTATGCTCTATATATAATAAATCTCTTTGTTTTAAATCAAATTTGCATGTACACTTTGAATTAATTATTATAAATATTGTTCTAATTTCATACTCATATGTTCTAAATCTTAAATTGTTTTTTCTAAAAAACTTACATGATCTAAGATTGTTATTCAAATGTTCTAAAAATTGTTTCTAATGTTCTAAATTTTTAGTCTAATGTTCCAAATTATATTTTATATGCTCATAAGCTTTAACAACTAACTCTTCATTCAAATGTACTTAACAGTGATTCTTGATTAGGGGATTTTTATCCACCAATCAGCATCCGACACGTGGGCCAGCCAGGTTTCGCCACGTGTCCTTCATGTAGGCCAATAGGAGCCTGCCACGTGTCATCAAGAGATTCGTCCTCCTTGCACCAATTGCAATGTGACACGTGTCCACCCATTCCAAATGGGAAAACCGGCCAGCAAGGCCCAATCATTGTGGGAGGCCTAGTCAGCCTTAGGTTTAACCTAAACCTAGTACTGGCACGCATCCCAAGGCATATAAATATGCCCATTAATCCTCATGAAAGGGGATTACGCACATTTAACACTCTCACCTAGAGAGACCCAATCACTTTTATTTCCGCATTAATTACTTCTTAATCAAGTACTAACTTGACCGTCGGAGGCGGATCTCCAATCGTCCGGAGCATCCGTTTGTTTTGCAGGTACAGGCGTCCGGTTCCAGTCTCAACTCTCCCGCAGGACATCAGAAAACCCCGAAACATTTTGGCGCCGTCTGTGGGGAGAGTACTTCTGAGATGGCATCCACGTCTGTACCGACTCCTGAAGAGAGGCGTCCCCTGGACAACCCTCAAGTTCAGTCGGACCATGATACTGAGGAAGAATTTGAAGTTGAAGCTCACACAGCTTCACACGGGACCCTAAGGGCCCGACGCACCCGTCATACCGAAAGGAGAGAACGGGGAGATCTTCAAACTGGAATCAGGGATCGAGCCGGCGCACCGCCTGTTCAGCAGCAGCCGGCTGATGGGTCTGCTCCCATTACAAGAAACAAACTCATGACCTTCATGAGGGGCTTCAAGGGAGATATTCAAGAGTTGCTCAACAAGAAGCCGCCTGCTCTGGCCAAGGAGCAGTCGGCTAAGAAACCTTCCTCTTCAGGGAAGAGGAAGCCTGTTCAAGGGCGAGAGGCAACCCCTCATCCTAACTCTAGGAAGTGGGAGCCGCCTGTCCTTGATTTCACAAAGTACCGCTTTCCTACTCCAGGAAAGAGGAAACATGTTCGTCATATTCAGGCGGACGGGTCGAAGAAAACATACACAGATGCTCGGCTATTGCTAGAGCAGAAAAAGAATGACCGATTGTCAGAGTCGGCCTCTACTTCAGAATTCCAAGACAGTCTACGCAATACCTCGATGAGGTATACTCAGTCGCATCATGAGAGTCAGTCAGGCGGTACCTCCCGTCAGTCCGGCTTTCATAGTGACCAGACGATACCAAACTTACCATTTGTAACGCAACAACAATATTTCTCGCAGCCACCTCTGTTTGGAGGGCATGCAGCAAAGAATGCCCAACCTATGGACTGGCAGCTACGGTTGCTTAGACTTAGGGAACAGCCGTCGGCCTTCTCCAAGGAAATTACTGAAGCCGCTCAGCCGGCCAAAGTGAAAAATGTATTAGTAGGCGCCTATGACGGCACTACTAACCTAGAAGACCATTTGATGGCATTCACCAACCTGATGTACCTTCAAGGGTTGGATGATCCCACTTGGTGCAAGTGTTTTCCAGCGACTCTCAAAGGAATCGCGCAACAATGGTTCGGCAACCTGCCGACTGGTAGTGTAAACAACTTCAGGACGCTTGCTTACTTATTCACCTCCAACTTTGCCATGAACATACCTGCGAAGAAGACGACCCTTGACTTAGGAACGATTCAGCAGGGCGAGAAAGAGGGGATTCGTTCTTACATCAGGCGGTTTAACCTGATGAGAATACAGATTCAAGGGTTACCGGATGAGGTAGCCTATACTGACTTTTTCAGAGGCCTCAAAGACGGGTCGACATTCAAATTTGATTTGGTTCGAAAGAGGGTGGCGACTCTTCAAGAGGCCTTGATTGAAGCGGAAGCCTATATACAAGCGACTGATCTTTTTAGTACGGGAAAACAGTCGGACGAGAAAAGGTTCGACAAAAGAGAAGGACGACAGAAACAGCCGTCGAACAAAGATGAGAAGAAGAGAAAAGAGGTCTGGGCGGCTGATTCCTCTAAACAGCCGGCCCAGAAGAAGAAGAAAGAATTCAAACCATACTCCCCAAAGTATGCGTTTAACAAGGATAGCCAAGCTATCCTAAAGGAAATCAAGGGACGGATCTCAATTGAGAAGCCGGTCCCCATGAAGGGTTCTGCGAGCAACCGGAACCAAGAAAAATTCTGTGATTATCATGAAGATGTTGGTCATCACACCAACGAATGCATCAGTCTCATGCGGTATCTAGACCGCCTGGCTGAGCAAGGCGATCTTGACTCTTATGTCAAGAAATCTACGGGGAACACTTCCTCGAAAAAGCAGTCGGCCAAAAAGAATCAACAGGCCGACAGTTCCGATACAGATGATTCAGTCGTCTACACCATTGCAGGCGGCTTCTCAGGAGGCGGCCCCACTATTAGGGGCAACAAAGACAATATCAGACGGTTAGATGTAAATTCCGTTCACCAAAAACGACCCTCCAAATATTCATTTCCTGAGATTGTCATCACTGAAGAAGATCTAGGAGGGGTAAGAGGGCCGCATGACGACCCTATCGTTATTGAATGTAAAGTGGCCAACCAGAGAGTTGTTCGAATCCTCATAGATACCGGAAGCTCCTCAGATCTCATTAGTAGCAAATGTCTGTCGAAACTAAAATATCAGACTGATTGCATACATCCGACATCCCACCCTTTAGTAGGGTTTGGAGGAGGAGTCGTCCACCCAGTGGGACGAGTGGATTTACCCATCCGCCTGGGTGAAAAAGGGGAAGGACGACACATGGTAGTCCGGTTCCTGGTAGTGGAAGAACTCTCGGCCTACAACATGATTCTGGGACGACCAACGCTGAATAATTCCAAGGCTGTTATAATCCCATCTCTTATGTTGCTCAAGTTTGAGAGGGATGATGGAACAGTCGGGTCCCTAAGGGGAGATCAGAGGATGGCCCGAGAGTGCTATATATCGGATATCAAGCCTACTGTTATGGCCGCTGGGTCCAGTGGTGGAAAAACAGACCTTGACAATGTCAAGGAGAGTGCGCCTGTTCAAGAAGCAGGCGGCAAGAAGAGAAAGGCAGCCCAGACGGGGGCCGCAAGAAAAGACAAAAAATAGCAATCATTGGCAGAGGAGCGGTCGGATGAATTCCGTCCTCAGCCGGCTGGTGAGCATACGAACCTGATCTTAGACGACTCGCGTCCTGACCGAACAGTCAAAGTTGGGACGACTGCTCTGAGAGTCCTGGGTGACGACTTTCACAAACTATTGAAAGAATACAAGGACATCTTTGCATTCGAAGTCCACGAAACGCCAGGCATTAGTCCTGACCTGACAGTACATAAACTGGCTGTGGATTCGAAAAAGAAGCCGGTAAGGCAGAAGAAGCGGAACCATGGCGAAGAAAGAAGTCAGGCGGCAGCCGCCGAAGTTAAAAAATTACATGATGCAGGGTTCATTCGGCAATGTTACTTCCCAGACTGGGTTGCAAATGTGGTGCTTGTTAAAATGCCGAATGGCACCTGGCGAATGTGTGTAGACTACACAGACTTAAACAAGGCGTGCCCCAAAGACAGTTACCCTCTGCCTAAAATTGATAACCTGGTCGACTCAACAGCCGACCATGCTTTGATGAGTTTTATGGACGCCTACTCTGGTTTCCATCAAATTCCTTTATGGAAGAAAGATCAGGAGAAGACGGCCTTCATCACTGATCAAGGGTTATACTGTTACACGGTCATGCCGTTTGGTCTTAAGAATGCCCCGGCCACCTTCCAGCGAATGATAAACACTGTGTTCTTTGATCAGATTGGGAGAAACGTCGAGGCATACATTGATGATATGGTTGTCAAGTCTAAGCTTCAGATTGATCATCTTTCGGACCTCCGAGAAACTTTCGCCACACTCAGGCGACACCATGTCATGCTCAATCCCAAGAAATGTGTATTTGGAGTTGAGTGTGGGAAATTTCTCGGATTCCTTATCAATCAGAGAGGAATAGAGGCGAACCCTGAGAAGGTGCAGGCGGTCATCGACATGCAGTCGCCTCGTACCGTCCGAGAGGTTCAGAAGTTAACAGGTTGGGAAGATTTCTAAGCCGATCAGGCGACAAATGCTTATACTTCTTCCAAGCCATTAAGAAGAAGGCAAGGTTTGAATGGGGGCCGGATGCTGAGGCGGCCTTCCAGAAATTGAAAGTTCACTTGCATTCCTTGCCGAGGCTGGTCAGCCCTTTGCCCAAAGAAGTACTCTACATGTACCTGGCCGTCTCTGATCATGCGTTAAGCGCCGTTCTTCTTGCTGAGAGAGACGACTGTCAGCTCCCGGTCTACTTTGTCAGTCATGTACTAAAAAATGTCGAGTTGAGGTATCCCTTAGTGGAGAAATTTGGTCTTGCACTCTTCATGGCTGTTAAAAAATTGAAGCCCTACTTTTTGGCACATGCAGTCGTCGTGTATACAGATCAACCTATCAAGCGGCCACTGACCACCATGGAGTCGTCAGGCCGGATGATCAAATGGGCCATAGAAATACAGAGCCTCGAAGTTACCTTCGAGCCTAGAAAAGCAGTGAAGGGGCAAGCCTTTGCTGACTTTATTGTTGAGATGACTCGTCCCCCTGATTCTCGAGATCCAGACCAAGTCTGGAAGGTATATGTGGACGGAAGCTCTACTTCAAATGCTTATGGAGCAGGCGTCATATGTCAGTCGCCAGAGGGCGACAGGTACGAGTATGCTCTACGCTTCAGTTTTCAGGCCTCAAACAATGAGGCAGAATATGAAGCTTTACTAGCCGGAATCCGCATGTGCAAGGCGGCAGGGGCACGAAAGATAGACGCCTGTTCCGATTCACATTTGATAGTGAGTCAGTATAATGGCGAATACGAAGCAACCCATCCGGCCATGATCAAGTATTTACAGGCGGTACGACAAGCAGTCGGATCCCTTGAAGATTTTCATCTGACTCAAGTGCCGAGATCAGAAAACAACCAGGCGGATGCACTTTCAAAATTAGCATCATCCGCCTCTTGTGATATTCCTCGAACTGTTTTTTGGGAAGTAATGGAGAAGAGAAGCATCGAGGAAGACCCTATTGGAATCCTAGACAAAAGCTCAACCTGAATGGATCCAATCAGGGCATATCTGACAGACGGTACCCTGCCGGATGATCATCACCAGGTGGCAGCGCTGAAAAAACGGGCAGCCAGTTTTGAAATGATAAGGGGAGAACTTCACAAAAGAGGGTACCTTCAACCCTTCTTAAAGTGTGTTACTCCAGAAAAGGGACGAGAGATACTAGACGATCTTCACTCTGGTTACTGCGCTTCCCATATAGGCGGTAGGTCGCTTGCTCAACGGACAAGGCGGCAGGGCTACTTTTGGCCTACTTTAGAAGCAGATGCAATGGAGATGGTGAAAAAATGTGACAAGTGCCAAAGGTTTGGCAAACTAATTCACCGTCCGGCTACTGACCTCACTACCATTCATAGCCCACTACCGTTTGCTAAGTGGGGCATGGGTATTCTGGGTCCCTATACGCCTGCTACAGGCGGAAGGAGGTACATACTTGTTGCAGTCGACTACTTCACTAAATGGGTGGAGGCGGAGGCTGTAAAGGGAATCAAGACGAAGGATGTAATTTCATTCATCTGGAAAAATGTCATCACTCGGTTCGGGGTTCCCATGTCTATGTTTTTTGATAATGGTCCCCAATTTGAGACGCCTGTTCTCAAAAGCTGGTTGGGTGACCAAGGAATTGCACACCACTTTGCATCAGTCGGCCTTCCACAAGCAAACGGCCAGGTAGAAGCCTTTAATAAAATCATCTCAGACGGTCTCAAGAAAAAGATTGAACGAGCAGGCGGCCTATGGGCGGATGAATTACCACATGTTCTCTGGGCCATTAGGACGACTGAAAAAGGGGCGACTGGAGAAACTCCATTCCTCCTAACCTATGGTGCGGAAGCTGTTCTTCCAATTGAACACTACGAGCCGACTCTTCGAGTAACGCTATATGACGAAGAGGCACACTGGGAAGCCATGCGCCTGGCATTAGACTCACTCCCAGAAAGGAGGGGCAATGCTGTCTTGCGCCATGAAATTTACCGCCTGAGAATGACCAGATCATACAACAAAAGAGTACACATGCGTCCACTCAAAGTGGGGGACTTTGTACTTAGAAAAATGGAAGCAGTTGGTAGGGATAATGAGTCTGGCAAATTAACTCCCAACTGGGAAGGACCCTACCAAATCTATGAAGAGGTCAGGGACGGTACCTACCGTCTGGAAACACCAGACGGCCAACCGTTGCCTCGAACCTGGAATGTAGATAATCTTAAGAAATAATTCTTTTGAATGATGTAAATAGTCGAGGGCTACTTAATAAAAGTTTGTTGTTTCATTCAATTTTGTACTAAGAGGGGCATGCCTACTGACAAACAGTCGGCTACTCTCCATGTTTAATTTTCATTTTTACTTAAGAGGGGCACGCCGCTTGTTCCACACAACCGGCTACTCTCCCATAACACAGTTCACCAAGAACTATCAAAGGCTCATGGCTGAAATGATCAGACCAGGCGCCAAGCCAACTGATCCAAATATAAGTTTAATTCGACCTGTCCCAACATTATAGCAGGCGTCCAACGACATCCATCCGGATGAAATTCGTCGCAGAGAGCAGCTCCCTTTTGGGTGGAACATTGTTCTATAAAATCATTACACGGCACCTATACGAATGTCTAACCAAGACAACCACGTAGCCGTTTCCCGGACAAGGATACCTCTCACTTAACTGACTAATCAGGTCAAACAAGTGTTCGCAGTAACCATCCGTGTCAACCAACCGACTGAACTACTTGGGATAAGAACATTCAGTATCTTATGAGTTAATAGCCAACAAACATTGGCGAATAAAGGGGAACAACCGGTACCCACCGCTTGAAACCTCTACTACTCAGTCACTCGGCGACTAGGTAACAATCATGTTTACTTGGTCACTCCTTAACAATTTAGTATGAAACTAAAAAGGTGTATAGTCTCTAGCCTAAAAAAAAAAAACAAAACAAAACAAACAAGACAGGTAGGAAACCACCTTCTTACTTGGTTGAAGGGGATCCAGTCTTTAAAGTGGCCGACTGATCGCTTAGCCTGGAAACAGACAACCAGTCGTCCAGGGGCATAGGTGGCGTGACTAACTACCTCGTACCTGTCCGCAACTATCGGCCATGCAAAACAGTCGGTATAAGTATGCAATTGGATATCAGAGTTTCGATACTTAACAAATTCGAAACGAAACAAATTCGAAACATTTTGGAAAAAAGGCATCCACGTGGCATTAACAGCCGACCAGAAGGACCGGCATAAATATTCATACCCCCGGCCCCTTGGCCGGGTAAAAGATACAAAAAGAAGCCGGTCATTAAGACCGGAAAAATATTCAGAACCCCGGCCCCCTGGCCGGGTAAACAGAAACAAACGGCACGCTGGCCGCAAAAAGAAGACATAAAGCTTAAGAAGGGGGCATATCTTCAATAATAGCAGCTGCCGCCTGGTCAGCACTCTTTTTGCTGGACTCGGCTTCAGCTGCATCCTTCTTCGATGCATCCACCCCAAGCGGCACAAGCGCCACTACCGGCTCCTCCTCCTCCAACGCCTCGTCCTCAGCAGCCGCCAGGATCTCTTGATTATATCTATCAGAACACTGGCGGTACGTTTTTTCCAATGAGGAAAATTTGGCATTGGGGAAGAGGCGGCCCCAGGTCAGGCACTGGATCTGAGCAGAGTCTTCCATCATCTCTCGGACCAGCTCCTTCTTTTCTTGCTCGGCCTTTGCCGAGAGCTCCTGAGTAAGACTCTTCTCCTGGGTCACCAGGCGTTCCTTAACGTGTGCCAAGGATTTCTCCAAGGTGTCGTATGAGGACATTTTTTGGCGAAGAGGTCTCAGCTCGGCCTTGAGATTGTTGATGGTCGCCTCCAGCTCATTATTTTTCTTCTAGGCCGCCTCTAACTGAGCCCGGATAGCAGAAGTAGCCTGCGCCTGATAATAAAGAATATCAATTGTCAAAACCTCATTTTGGGCAATTTGAAACATTGCCTTATCACAGTCAGAGGCGGCCATAGCTTTTGCAGCCTTTACCTCTTTGTTCTTCCTGTCAAGCGGCTTGCGAAGGCCGTTCACTCGGAGCAGGGCCTAAGTAACAGGGAACAGGCGTCTGTTTTCAAACAAAAAGCAAGCGTCCTGGAATTTAAATAACCAAAAATATGCTAAGTATACCTCAGCAAGGACCCCTGCAATCCCGTCTAGGTCAAAGGTGCCGACACCCCTAACCGCCTCCCTCTCAGCCGGAGGGACGGATTTGATCATAGACTTGGCCACCTCAACCAAGTCTGGCTCCTGAGGGCCGGCTGCATCAAGCATAAACAAACGAGTTAGACCTAGTAAAGAAGGGAGCAAGTCTGAATTCACAAGGACAGCTTCATACTTCTAGGCGGCCCGATTGGAGTTTTAGAAGGAGTGGACGGCTGTTTCTCAGCCGCCGCATATTTCCTGGCAGTACTAGGAGAGCTCGCAATAGTCGTCCTTCGGGTCTTGGAGTCTGGCTGTTGGGAAGAAGAGGCTCTTGGAGTGCCCGTCTTAAAAAAAAAAAAAAAACACTCGGTCAGTATATGCATAAACCCAACTCCAAAAAGAGAGTGAAAGGTTCGGAGCTTACCAAGGGCGCCCCCTTGTTGGGGGATTCGGTTGAGGATTGTTGCATGATGGAGGCTCGCAACATGGCCGCCGCAGTTTTAGAGGCGGTAATTTTGCTCATGGCGTCCGCTGCAAGAACAAATAGCAAAGTTAATAAAAAGTCATAACAGTAATGCATGGAAAAACAGTGTATTCGACAGGCCGGCTACCTCTTGAGCACCGACTGCTGAGGCCACAGGCGGCCAAAAAGTACTCGTCATAGAGCCATTTGAAGCTTGGGACGCAGTGCAGGGGTCCTTGCTCTCGTACCCCTGTAGTAGAGTCGACCCTCGACTCTACTTTAAAGAGTCCTCTATCCAGGATCTCCTTCTTAGCCTTGGGGGGAACAGGCGGCATGCTGCGGCCGCCTGCAAGAAGAGGCGGATTCCTGTTCCACCTGTTGAAGCGCTTGTTCAGCTCTGTGTCTGAACTTTCAATGATAAGGAAGGTGCTTCGCCAATCCTTCCACTTGTTTGCTTTACCTCTTGTCATGAGGTAGCCTCTGTGGCTCGTCAATTGATACCAGCCGGTACCGCCTGCCTTAGGGGTCCGGCTAAGGTAGTTCATGTGGGCGAAAGCCTCGAAGTTTGGCTCCACCCCGTGCAGTTCGCACCCGGCCACATAGTCGAGTACGTTGACCCAGGAGTTTGGGGCTAACTTCCATAACCCCAACTCATACCCATCCAAGATCCGCTGAACAGCCGGATGTAGTGGGAAGCGCAGCCCAGCCCTGATGGCTGCCTCGTAGCAGCTAAAGCAGGCGCTATCATAACTAGTACCAGCCGGCCAGACGACTGTGTCTTCTGGATCCGACACGAAAACTAAAAAGTCGGGGCCCATTGTGTGGTTCGCAATAAAGCTCCCTACTCTCTCTTGCATGGCCGTGATCCGGCCCCGTGGAACAGTGCAGTAGTAAGGGGTATTTTGCTCTCGGTAAAAGGCGGATGGCTCCGCCCAATTGTCCCCCTTCTCAACTGCGTGAGAAAGCCTCGCCTCTTGTAGGCGGTTGTTTTTCTCTTCTGTGTCCAGAGAAGCATGACCAGAAGAGCTAGACTCCTCCCCTCTCCCAGAGGGGCCCGCCTTCTCTCCTTCAAAAGGAGTAGGAGAGAATGTAGACATGTCAACTGTAAAATGGGAAGGGTTCACCTTGACCCCTCCCTCAGAACTGACGGCTGTCAAGCCGCCTTGGTTCACTTCCACATCTGGCGCCTGGTCAGATGTTTCACTAATCGGCACCCTGTGGGAGGAGCCGTCTCAGTTCGAGATCCTAGCAGTTCTTTTTGTTCTGGCCATCATGTTCTGCATAGACACAGAGACAGTCGGACTTTGTATAAAGGGCAAAGATGGGTCCGAAAAAGTGCAGGCGGCACTCCTAGTCCTAGATTCAGCCGTCCCCGGTGACCGGCTGATCACTAACCTAGGTCGTGTCGTGTGCCTCCGTGGTGCCATTTCAAAAAAGAATAAAATAAAGAGAAAATTAAGAGTAAGAGAACCGACGGTTACCTGAACGAGTGAAGTTGACGGAGTTCTGAAAATCCTGAGTAGCCGGCTTGTCAGAACAGGCGGTAGGCAGAAAGAGTCCGGAATGTCAGAGCAAGTTCAGGGGTCCGAATGTTCTCTCTAAAAAGTTCTCAAGTGTGACACGTGTCCACCCATTCCAAATGGGAAAACCGGCCAGCAAGGCCCAATCATTGTGGGAGGCCTAGTCAGCCTTAGGTTTAACCTAAACCTAGTACTGGCACGCATCCCAAGGCATATAAATATGCCCATTAATCCTCATTAAGGGGGATTACCCACATTTAACACTCTCACCTAGAGAGACCCAATCACTTTTATTTCCGCATTAATTACTTCTTAATCAAGTACTAACTTGACCGTCGGAGGCGGATCTCCAATCGTCCGGAGCATCCGTTTGTTTTGCAGGTACAGGCGTCCGGTTCCAGACTCGGAATTGTAACTCTCCCGCAGGACATCAGAAAACCCCGAAACAATTCTTATGTTCCGATTACAATTAAATAAACTTCATTATTGAAATTAAGCTCTTAAAAATTAGTCTTCTGTTCAAATCATATGTTCTAAATATTTAATCACGTGTTCTAAAATTTTTTATCATATGTTCTAAATTTTATTCACATGTTGTAAAATTTATTTTTAATGTTATAAAGTTTTAGTCTAATGGTCCAAATTATGTTTTATAAACTCATTACCTTTATGCTCTAAATAATTAAGTAAACTTCAGCCTTAAATCTATTCTCTAAATAATGTCTTCTGTTCTGAGTTAATTATGTGTTCTAAATATTAAATCATATGTTCTAAATATTTAATCACGTGTTCTAAATAGGTACTGCTATATTTCGTGTGTAATGAAATTTGATCTTCTTGTTCTAAACAAGTACAACATGTCATTTACTCCATTTACAAGGGTTGATCATCACAAGAGTTGCATCACTTTTGCGGCTGGTTTCATAGCAAAGGAAGATAATGAATCATTTGAGTGGTTGTTCAAAACATGATTGTGTTAGTTTGGCAGAGGGCGATGATGAAGATATCAAAGACCTTGTGATTAATCTTCAATGATTGAGGCTGAATTTGGAAGCTAAGAGGAATGCAAGAAGTAATGTTGAAAATAATGCTACTAGAATATGTTGTGGGGAATTGAGTCACCATGATATTCAAAATTGTCCAAAGAAAGTTAAATGATACTTAATGATTTTAGAACATTTTTTGAATATGTGTATTGAATAACACTTTTTTTGTAGTATAAAAATGATTATAGTTTGAATTTAATACATATACTTTGTATGTATTGAAGTTTAGAACATATGACTAAAAATTTAGAACATATGACTAAAAAATTAGAACATATGAGTTATAATTAGTAATCATGTGTGTTGTATGTTTCCGATGCGATTTCAAAATTTTAATTTAGACCATATGATTAAAAATTATCACTTAAATTCTTAGTTCTTGAATACATAAGTACTATTTTTTAATTCATGTGTTTTGTATGTTTTCGATGGGATTTCAAAATTAAAAATTTAGACCATAATGATTTAAATTGGTGGGAGGGTGTGCTGCATGACTTTAAATTTCATTCAGATGTATTTGGGTGGGAGGATATGAGTAAAAAAAATGGAATATATGAGTTTTAATATAAAAAATATGAGTTATAATTTAAAACATATATAAACATATAATTTAGAACATAAGGCTAAAATTTTAGAACATATGAGTAATAATTTAGAACAAATTTATAAAAATTTAGAGCTTATGGGTAAAAAATTAGAACATATGACTAATATTTTACAATAACATGCTATATTTTTGTTCTATGGGGATTTCTAAATAGCAATTTAGAACATAAAAATTTATATAACATCATATATTTTCACATTAATATTTATAGCATATGGATAAAAATTTGGAACATATGAGTATTTTTATATTCTTGCATGCATAACAATGAAGTAGATCAAAAGAAAGACAAAACAAGCTTATATATTCGAATACAACCTTTTAGAAAAATAGTTTTAGTATAATTATACTATATAAAATTCTACATGCTATTTCTTAAATTTTATTACAAATTATTTTCTTTCGCCCATTTCCGTGATCTTGAAGTAATCTCATGATGTAGCTCATTTTCCTTGTGTGATAATATTATAGCACAAAAATCCACCCTCAATTTCTTCATTTGATCGATCTGCAATATAATAAGATAAAATCATTAGACTTTGGTATCCGCTATCCCATTTTTTACATCATTATAAAAAAATAAAATAGATTTACACAACTTACATGATTCAATTAAATCTGCTACTTACATTATACAATTTGGAACTTATGAGTTTAAATTTAGAACATATGTAAAAAAATTTAGAACATATGGGTAAAAAATTTAGACATATATAAAGTTGTAGCAAAAATTAACAATTGAACTAGAATGTATATATACTGCATACTCAACAAAGTTCTAGTAGAAAACATAAAATGTGAGTAAAATAAGAATTAAAATTAGAATTGAATTAAATTTAGAACATACAAGTAAAGTTTTAGAACATATGAGTAAAATTTAATCTCAAAAAAAAAAAAAAAAAAACATATGAGTAAAATTTTAGAACACATCTAACATTTATAAAAAATTGAACAATATCCATGGATGATAACCAACCTTTGAATTTGATAATTGTTTATAGCTTCTAGTAAAGATGACTCCACAATTGGACTTCTAGACCACTGATCATCAATTTTTACAGCTTCATCATCACCATCACTTTTTTTCTTTTTGACAAGTGCTTCATCACCATCTCTATTTGAAAAAAAAAGTATGTTAGAAGCTTAAAACAGAGATTAAAAACAAGGTTACACTTGCTAATCTAAGCTAAGATAGTCAAAACAACAATATTGATTTACATAATCATACACGCAACATGCAATTAAATTTCAGCTTGCCATTTTATCGAATAGGTTATGAGCATCTAAAAGTGATTTCTAAATTTGCAAAAAATCAAACATCAAGAATACTATTGCAGATTATAAACAATGATGATAATGAAGAAGAGAGAGAAATACATCATAATCATATTATTGATCCATTAAATCCAATAAGTAAACATCCCAAAATAAACAATCAATTTCCTATAAACTAACAGATTCAAGAACTTAGCTTTAGAGCACCAATATTATTATCCTTCAATTTAAATTGATACTACCAAAATTCACATAAAAACAAAGTAAAATGCCCAAAATCAATAAATTGATACTTACATCCTTCGTTCATAAGTAGTAATAGCTTAGATTGAATCCATTTGATGAAGAATTTGCGATTTCTAGGGTTTCAACAAAATCACAAAAACCTTATTCAATACAAAAATTTGAACATTGAAGCCAAATATCAAAGGAAAAATAGTTAAAACAGCAAATACCTAACAATATTTGTAGATTCAAGTCAAAATTCAAAGATATCTTAGCATTCAGATCGATCAAACCAGTGTTCGTTCAGAAATTTTTGGGGAAAGAAGAGGGAGAAAGGGAAGAGCTGGTTCAATTTCTAGAGAGAGAAAAAGCCGAACAATTTTTTAAATTTTTCTTGTATACAATCTAAAATTTACAATATTGCCATTATTTTGACCAGGGTAGATGTGGAGCGTTGGATCTTGTTTGATCCAATGGTTATAAATTATTCTTACATATAAAGTGTTCTCATATAAGAGAGGTGTTCTCACACACACATATATATATATATATATATATTAGATTAGTTTCATATATACTGATTAGGGGATTTTGCTCCCACCAATCGGAATGCGCCACGTGGGCCAATCAGGTCCTGCCAAGTGTCCCTCAGTTGGAACTGTCAGGGCTTGCCACGTGGCACCCGCTTATTCGTCCACCTTGGACCTATTATGTCATGACACGTGGCATACTCCATGCCTAATGGAGAAACCGGCCACCCAGGCCCAACTTCCGAGGGAAGCCCAATCAGCCCTAGGTTAACCTAAACCTAGGATTGACACGTTTCCCGAGGTTATAAATACCTCCCTTAATCCTCATTAAGGGAGATTACATGAATTACATGCTAAAAACGCAGATTACACACATTAAACACTCTCACCTAGAGAGACCCAATCACTTTAATTTCCGCATTAATTACTCCTTAATCAAGTACTAACTTGACCGTTGGAGGCGGAGCTCCCACCACAAGGAGTCTCCATATACGCCTGCTACAGGCGGAAGGAGGTACATACTTGTTGTCGTCGACTACTTCACTAAATGGGTAGAGGCGGAGGATGTAAAGGGAATCAAGACGAAGGATGTAATTTCATTCATTTGGAAAAATGTCATCACTCGGTTCGGGGTTCCCATGTCTATGGTTTTTGATAATGGTCCCCAATTTGAGACGCCTGTTCTCAAAAGCTGGTTGGGTGACCAAGGAATTGCACACTACTTTGCATCTGTCGGCCGTCCACAAGCAAACGGCCAGGTAGAAGCCTTTTATAAAATCATCTCAGACGGTCTCAAGAAAAAGATTGAACGTGCAGGCGGCCTATGGGCGGATGAATTACCACATGTTCTCTGGGCCATTAGGACGACTGAAAAAGGGGCGACTGGAGAAACTCCATTCCTCCTAACTTATGGTGCGGAAGCTGTTCTTCCAATAGAACACTACGAGCCGACTCTTCGAGTAATGTTATATGACGAAGAGGCAAACTGGGAAGCCATGCGCCTTGCATTAGACTCACTTCCTGAAAGGAGGGGCAATGCTGTCTTGCGCCATGAAATTTACCGCCTGAGAATGACTAGATCATACAACAAAAAAGTACACAGGCGTCCACTCAAAGTGGGGGACTTTGTACTTAGAAAAATGGAAGCAGTAGGTAGGGCTAATGAGTCTGGCAAACTAACTCCCAACTGGGAAGGACCTTACCGAATCTGTGAAGAGGTCAGGGACGGTACCTACCGTGTGGGAACACCAGACGGACAACCGTTGACTCGAACTTGGAATGTAGATAATCTTGAGAAATATTTCTTTTGAATGATGTAAATAGTCAAGGGCTACTTAATAAAAGTTTGCGTACTTAATATTCAATTTTGTACTAAGAGGGGCACGCCTACTAACAAACAGTCGGCTACTCTCCATGTTTAATTTTTACTCTTCAGAGGGGCATGCCGTCTGTACCTCTACAGTCGGCTACTCTCCATTGAGTATTTTACTCTATCTTCAGAGGGGCATGCCGCCTGTACCTTTACAGTCGGCTACTCTCCATTGAGTATTTTACTCTCTTTAGAGGGGCATGCCGCCTGTACCTTTACAGTCGGCTACTCTCCATTGAGTATTTTACTCTATCTTCAGAGGGGCATGCCGTCTGTACCTTTACAGTCAGCTACTCTCCATAAAAGAGGGCCGACTGGTTCCAAACACACAGCCACCCCCCTTATACTTAACTAAAATTGATCAGGGCCTGGCCGACCCTGTGCCTAACAGGCGGCTACCCTCCTTTTACTTAGCACCTACGTTCACCAAGAACTAACCAAGGCTACAGGCCGAATGATCAGACCAGGCGCCAAGCCAACTGATCCAATCTTCAAAACTAATACGACCTGTCACAACATCATAGCAGGCGTCCGGCGGCATCCCTCCGGATGAAATTCGTCGCAGAGAGAAGCTCCCTTTTGGGTGGAACATTGCTCTATAAACTAATTACACGGCACCTATACGACTGTCCCCAAGGGCAACCACGTAGCCGTTTTTAAGACAAGGATAACTCTATCACTAACCAAACCAGTGGTAGCAGTTGACATCTGAGTCAGATGACCGCCTATATTACTTGGGATAAATGCAGGGGGTACCTCTTGAGTTAATAGCCAACAAACATTGGCGAATCAAAAGGATTAGCCGGTCTCCGCCGCCTGGTACCTTTACTACTCAAGCAGGAGTGAAGGCGACTGAGTAACTCCAAAGTTAACTCATAGTCACTCTCTCACACTTAGTATGGAGCCTAAAAGGTATGAGTCGTCCGCCTGTTTTTAGCAAACAGGGGCTCTCAACCACTACTCCTGCTAGGTTAACAACCTATGAGTTAAAAGCCAACGAACATTGGCGAATAAAGGGGAACAATCGGTACCAACCGCTTGATACCTCTACTACTCAGTTACTTGGCGACTAGGTAACAATCATGTTTACTTGGTCAAACCACTTTCCTACTTGGTTAATTTTACAAATGACAGGACCGACTGCCTAAAGGGGATCCAGTCTTTAAAATGGTTCGAATACCGATTGGATAAATGGCCAACTGATCGTCTAGCTTGGAAACAGACAACCAGTCGTCCAGGGGCATAGGCGGCGTGACTAACTATCCGTACCTGTCTGCAACTATCGGCCATGTAAAACAGTCGGTATAGTGTACAATTGGATATCAGAATATTCAATACTTGAACAAATTTGAAGCAAAACAAAAATATTCATTAAAAAGAAGCCGGTCACTAAAGACCGGCAAAATATTCAAAGCCCCGGCCCCCTGGCCGGGTAAATACAAAACAAACGGCACGCAGGCCGTGGAAAGAAGACATAAAGCTTAAGAAGGGGGCAGATCTTCAATATTAGCAGCTGCCGCCTGGTCAGCACTCTTCTTGCTGGACTCGGCTTCAGCTGCATCCTTCTTTGATGCATTACCCCCAAGCGGCACAAGCGCCACTACCGGCTGCTCCTCCTCCAACGCCTCCTCCAACGCCTCTTTCTCAGCAGCCGCCAGGATCTCTTGATTATATCTATCAGAACACTGGCGGTACGTTTTTTCCCATGAGGCAAAGTCGGCATTGGGGAAGAGGCAGCCCCAAGTCATGCGCTGGATTTGAGCAGAGTCTTCCATCATCTCCCGGACCAGCTCTTTCTTTTCTTGCTCGGCCTTTTCCGAGAGCTCCTGAGTAAGACTCTTCTCCTGGGTCACCAGGCATACCTTTACGCTCGCCAAGGATTTCTTCAAGGTTTCGTATGAGGACATCTTTTGGCGAAGAGGTTTCAGCTCGGCCTTGAGGTTGTTGATGGTCGCCTCCAGCTCGCTATTCCTCTTCTGGGCCGCCTCTAACTGAGCCCGGATAGCGGCGGTAGCCTGCGCCTGATAATAAAGAATATCAATGGTCAGAACTTCATTTTGGGCAATTTGAAACATTGCCTTATCACAGTCAGAGGCGGCCATAGCTTTTGCAGCCTTTACCTCTTTGTTCTTCCGGTCAAGCGGCTTGCGAAGGCCGTTCACTCGGAGCAGGGCCTAAGTAAAAAGGGGAACAGGCGTCAGTTTCCAAACAAAAAGAAAACAGGCGTCCTGGAAATCAAATACTCAAAAATATGCTAAGTATACCTCAGCAAGGACCCCTGCAATCCCGTCTAGGTCAAGGGTGTCGACACCCCTGACCGCCTCCCTTTCAGCTGGGGGAACGGCCTTGATCATAGACTTGGCCACCTCGACCAAGTCAGGCTCCTGAGGGCCGGCTGCATCAAGCATAAACAAACGGATTAGACCTAGTAAAGAAGGGAGCAAGTCTAAAATTTACAAGGACAACTTCATACTTCTAGGCGGCCCAACTGGAGTTTTAGAAGAAGTGGCCGGCTGTTTCTCAGCCGCCGCATGTTTCCTGGCAGAACCAGGAGAGCTCGCAACAGTCGTCCTCCGGGCCTTGGGGTCCGGCTGTTGGGAAAAAGAAGCTCTTGGAGCGCCCGTCTAAAAAAGAAGAAGTCAGTATATGCATAAACACAACTCCAAAAAGAGGGTGAAAGGTTCGAAGCCCACCAAGGGTGCCCCCTTGTTGGGGGAGTTGGTTGAAAACTGTTGCATGATGGAGGCCCGCAACATGGCCGCCGCAGTCTTGGAGGCGGTAATTTTGCTCATGGCGTCCGCTGCAAAAACAAATAGCAAAGTTAATAAAAGTCATAACAAGAAATGCATGGAACAACAGAGTATTCGACAGGCCGGCTACCTCTTGAGCACCGACTGCTGAGGCCACAGGCGGCCAAAAAGTACTCGTCGTAGAGCCATTTGAAGCTCGGGACGCAGTGCAGGGGTACTTGCTCTCGTACCCCTGAAGTAGAGTTCACCTTCGACTCTACTTTGAAGAGTCCTTTATCTAGGATCTCTTTCTTAGCCTTGGGGGGGAACAGGCGGCATACTGCGGCCGCCTGCAAGAAGGGGCGGATTCCTGTTCCACCTGTTGAAGCGCTTGTTCAGCTCTGTGTCTGAACTCTCAATGATGAGGAAGGTGCTCCGCCAGTCCTTCCATTTGTTTGCTTTACCTCTCGTCATGAGGTAGCCCCTGTGGCTCGTCAATTGATACCAGCCGGTACCGCCTGCCTTAGGGGTCCGGCTGAGGTAGTTCATGTGGGAGAAAGCCTCGAAGTCGGCTCCATCCCGTGCAGTTCGCACCCGGCCACATAGCCGAGTACGTTGACCCAGGATTTCGGGGCTAACTGCCATAACCCCAACTCATACCCATCCAAGATCCGCTGAACAGCCGGATGTAGTGGGAAGCGCAGCCCAGCCTTGATGGCCGCCTCGTAGCAGCCAAAGCAGGCGCTATCATAACTGGTACCAGCCGGCCAGACGACTGTGTCTTCTGGATCCGGCACAAACACTAAAAAGCCGGGGCCCATTGTGTAGTTTGCGATAAAGCTCTCCACTTTCTCTTGCATGGCCGTGATCCGGCCCCGAGGTACCGTGCAGTAGTAGGGGGTATTTTGCTCTCGGTGAGAGGCAGATGGCTCCGCCCAATCGTCCCCCTTCTCCACTGCGTGAGAAAGCCTCGCCTCTTGCAGGCGACTGTTTTTCTCTTCTGTGTCCAGAGAAGCATGGCCAGAAGAGCTAGACTCAGAATCGTCCTCTGACGAGTCCGAAGAGGACGACTCCTCCCCTCTCCCGGAGGGGCCCGTCTCCTCTCCTTTAAAAGGAGCAGGAGAGAATGAAGAATTGTCAACTGTAAAATGAGAAGGGGTCACTTTGACTCCTCCCTCAGAACTGCCGGCTTTCAAGCCGCTTTGTTTCACTTCCCCATCTGGCGCCTGGTCAGATGTTTCACTAATCGGCACCCTGTGGGAGGAGCCGTCTGAGTTTGAGATCCTGGCAGTCTTTTTTGTTCTGGTCATCATGCTCTGCATAGACACAGATACAGTCGGACTTTGTATAAAGGGCAAAGATGGGTCCGGAAAAGGGCAGGCGGCACTCCTAGTCCTAGATTCAGCCGTCCCCGGTGACCGGCTGATCACTAACCTAGGTCGTGTCGTGTGCTTCCGTGGTGCCATTTCAAAAAAGAATAAAATAAAGAGAAAATTAAGAGTAAGAGAACCGACGGTTACCTGAACGAGTGACGATTGATGAAATTCTGAAAATCCTTTGCAGTCGGCTTGTCAGAGCAGGCGGTAGGCAGAAAGGGTCCAAAATGTCAGAGCAAGTTCAGGGGTCCGAATGTTCTCTCACAAAGTTCTCAAGTGTGAAAATGACTGAAGTCAACACTCCCTTATATAGGCGAAGTGAGAAGGCGAAGGGTCACTTCCAGAATTCATAATTTGGGCGGGAGAATCTCTCGGCCTTTCGCCGAGTGACACCTGTAGCAGGCCGTCGCCTGTTACAGTGCGACACCTATCACAGGCAACACGTGACCAGTCACGTGCCACCTGTGAGGGGCAAATGATTAGGGGATTTTGCTCCCACCAATCGGAATGCGCCACGTGGGCCAATCAGGTCCTGCCAAGTGTCCCTCAGTTGGAACTGTCAGGGCTTGCCACGTGGCATCCGCTTATTCGTCCACCTTGGACCTATTATGTCATGACACGTGGCATACTCCATGCCTAATGGAGAAACCGGCCACCCAGGCCCAACTTCCGAGGGAAGCCCAATCAGCCCTAGGTTAACCTAAACCTAGGATTGACACGTTTCCCGAGGTTATAAATACCTCCCTTAATCCTCATTAAGGGAGATTACATGAATTACATGCTAAAAACGCAGATTACACACATTAAACACTCTCACCTAGAGAGACCCAATCACTTTAATTTCCGCATTAATTACTCCTTAATCAAGTACTAACTTGACCGTTGGAGGCGGAGCTCCCACCACAAGGAGTCTCCGTTGTTTTGCAGGTACAGGCGTCCGGTTCCAGTCTCGGAATTGTAACTCTCCCGCAGGACATCAGAAAACCCCGAAACATATACTATGTATATATCTATAGTAATACATAAAGTGAAAGGGTTTTTAGGTGATAAATTTTTCTTTCCCAAAATACCCCTCTCATCTTTTATTCTATTTATCAAAAAAAAAAAAAAAAAAAAAAAAAAAAAAAAAAAAAAAACCCTACTATCCTATATTAACAAAAAAAAAATTAAAAGCTACCTAATTTTTATATACTACCTCCGTTAACATATACTTGCAACTTAAGAATATTTTATGTCTCTCAAATAATACCCAAACTTGCAAGTAAATGTTAACAAAGGTAGTATTTTTTTTTAAAAATAAGGATATAGTACTTTTTTTTTTTAGGGAATTCATATCATTCTATTACCTCCATGATTTCATCAAATTTTAATCTAACTACGATTCGTATAGATTTTTTGTAATGCACACACGCAATAAGTGCGTGTGTCTCATAACTTGTATTTTTTTAAAACCAAGAGCAACTCCAATGGTTGTAACTAGGGACTTGCTTGCAATTTCAACAATTTCCTAGTTACTAGCTTGACCATTGGAGCTAGAAAACTCAATTAACTTGGCTAAGCAAATTAGCTTGAAGCTAATTTGCTTGGGAATTAAACTTGCCAAAATAAAATATTCATTGCACCAATTAAGCTCTTTCCATGTATTTTCTATCCGACAATTACTACTAAGATAATAGCTATGCATTGGAGCAAAAAGTAGCTAAAATGATAATTAGCTTAAAAGCTTATGTTGCATGACAAGCTAATTGTCAAATTAGCTTGCCATTGGAGTTGCTCTTATATAGTACACACACGCAATTTTTTACTTTGTACGAATAATATGACTAGTTACAATTCAAAATATTTTGCCAAACTGAAACAAAACGGCTAGCTTCATGGTTTATCCTATTACAAGTCTTATAAGTTGCAAGCAAAGCCATAATTTTAAAGGCCAAAAATAAATTAATTTAAACACAAAAGAAAATTATCTCACACTACCAATCCTAGGGACATGGATTTGGAAATCTTGAATGAACCTTGTTTATCTCAGCAACTACTTCAGCTGATAACTCAATGCGACATGCATTAACAATCTCCTGAAGCTGCCATATCTTGGTTGCTCCAAAAACAGCACTTGCTACAAGGGGGTGCTTCAAAACAAAAGCTGCTAAACAGAAGTCATTAAAGAGATTAGTACTTTGTAATTGCCAAAAGTAGATAAATCTTAGAACTAAGAATTAAAGTGATGGACTGACTAAAGTTAGTGCATGCAATACAAATGCAGACAAATCATATTTTACTAGCACCATAAAGGAAAGGAGAGGGTGAAAATGGGAGATATGGCATACCAATTGCCAAAGAAACTGGATGAAGGCCGTACTTTTCTGCTATTAGAAGGTACTCCTGCAGTAAGAGTGAATACTTTAACAACTCTAGTTGTCGGCACAAAAATGCCAAGGCTCGATAGCATATCCAAAAAAATATTAAACATTTGACTGCTTTGTTATCAGCGGAGAGGTAGCTATAGGTTCCAAGAACCACGTCATAATTCACGATCAAACTAGTTGTTGTTGCATGTTGAGTTTAGAAATTTGTGAACAACATAGAGCAAGAACAGGTTATCAACAGGAGCAAGTCCTTCTGAAGCTGGAAAAAAAATATGTACCCTAGTGGCTAATTCTGTAGCAGCATTGGACAGGCTATATCTGGATTCCCCTTCTGAATATCTTCCTGCTTGCCAAAAGTGCAAAAGACATTATACATATTACAGCGTATAAATCAAGTCGTGTGATGTCACATTTTTTAAATTAGAATATGAAAACCTCTGAAAAGATTCAATCGAGCATCTGCAGGACCTCTATCATCTCTAAAGTATTTACCAGACAGTATGCCCATAGCCAAAGGACTGTAAGCTAACAAGAAGATGCTGCAAAGGGTTGAACAGGAATATCACGGTGAATTTCAAGAGAAGCTTTTAAACAGAAAGAACGAAATGCCACATAGAAGTAGCAAGTTAGCAACCTAATTATATATAACTGACAGATAGAGCTTAGTAACAAAAGTTGAGAGAAATTTCGCAGCAAGACAACATGAAGCAAAGCTTACAAAAGATATTCTAAAAGCAAAAAAGGGGTTTGATGAGTAATGCTTGCTTAAATTTTATGACATTACAGAAAAATAGGCAAACACCTTAATGCTAATAGTAACGATTAGTATTTTAGGACATTATTTCTTACCACAAAATAAATCTAACAAAAAGACTTGCGTGGACCTGGTCCACAATAATATTATTGTGAACCCGAGGTCTATACACACGCAACTGACTTTATATTAAACATAGTGACCATTATTTTTAACATAGTAAACTTATTTTTAATCTAGTAACCTTTATTAAAACTACTACAACGTTTAATAATATTGTGAACTTGAAATACGACGCTATTACCCTAATTTTAACATAGTGGCCTTTATTATTCATATTGATCAGTACATAAAATATTTCATTACAAAAATAACCACTTAGGCCTATATATTACCAAAATGATTTTTATTTCAATATAGTGACCTTTTTTTTAATTATAGTGACCCTTTTTTTTATAAATAAAACAATCATACTTTCTCTAATGTTAGTGGTCCACAATAAATTAGTGTGAACCAGGTCCATTTAAGAATTTGTAATAAATCTATCAAAATTTTATCAGAATATTATCCATCTCAGCATTAACCAACAAGAATCTGTCTACTTCACATGCATAGAATTGATTCAAGATAGTATACCTCTCATGATGACAGCACTCAGCCAATGCAGAATCAAAAGTGCGGCAGAGCAAGCTGTATGAGTTCTGGTAGACCAAGATTCACTGTTAGGACACATCTTCCACAGTTTTAGAGCAGCAGGATAGATTCAAAATATCAACTTTCTTTAGTTTCCTACTTTTTTAGTTTTGTGTATTACAGAGTTTATACTTTATAGAAGTAGGAGGAAGGGGAGGGAGGACCACTTGGATATCTTAATTCAAAAAAAGAGCAGATAGATTTTGCAGGACATAAGCCTTGTTTGGCAAATGGCTGTTGGCGGTTGGCTGTTGGCGGTTGGCTATTGGCTGGTTCACTTGGCTTGTTTGATGACTTTGAAATTGGACGTTTATAAAAGTGTTTGGTAAATTAATTGTTGGTTGTTGGCTATTTATTAGATAATTTATGGGCCAACAAGCCAAAAGCCAACAAAAAAAGCTACTCAAAGCAGCCTTTTCATTTTGGCTTAAAAGCCAACTTTTTCGCTGACTAAAAAGCCAATCACCAAACACATTTTTTGACTGTTTCACCACATAAAAAAGCCAAAAGCTAACCAAAAAGCCATTTATCAAACATGGCCATAGTCAAACAAGGATCAAGCCTTCTTTGAGGTAGTAGAATGGAACCTGCAAGGAGACAATTTTTGGACAGCCATCAATTCTATCCGCGACTTGAACGAACTTCATCACACCATATGGTGTTTCATTACTAAGTCCAATATGTCTGACCTACAACAATTAAATACCACTAACATGTAAGAAGAGCATGCAATGCTGTTAGAAGTTTGACAAATAGCTTAACCTACAATCTCTACCTTGCCAGCATCAACAGCTCTGGTAAGTGCAAGAAGCTGCTCCTCAATAGGGGTTGAAAAGTATTGTCTACTTGAATCATACTCCGTTTCTCCAAACATGGGGACATACCTATAAAAGGACAACACAAATGTAACTATAACATGCAACCATAATTTGTTTATTATGAAAGCGAATTTCTGCAAGACACCTAGAAAGAGATTATGCCACCAGTTATAACTGAGAGGACAAAGAAGACAACATACAAACCGATCAGGCCAGTGAATTTGATACAGATCAATGTAATCAGTTTGTAGACGCAATAGGCTGTGCAATGTTAATAAGAACATTTGTTAGAGCAGATTAGATAAAACAAAAGAAGAAATGAAACACAAGCAGTCACAAACGACCACTGTGGTAGGAAAAAACAAGAAAGGGAAAGTACGAGAGCATGGAAACAAACCTGTTATCTATGGCTTCTGTGATGTTCTTTGCATCTAAACACTCTGGCCCACCTCGAATCCATGTCATTTGCCCAGACGGCCCAGCAACCTGCAGATTAAACAGAGAAGGGGAAAAAAAAACAAAACAAAATCCATTTGAAAATATGCGACAAAGCTACAAACAGGGTGAAAAGAAAATTCTATCACATTAATAAAATCTCTCTAGGCGGAAGGTGGATTTAAAGAATCAATAAATTTGTCAACAATTAAAGTTTTTGGAAGGTGTGTCATGATGGAGTTCTAATGAAGGATTATACAAGTTAAGAAATGCGAAGGAAAACTTTGAAGAACAGTATCTATCAGAAGGCTTAGTCTTTTTTTATAAGAGTTTTGCTTTGAAAAAAAATGACCACCCTTATAAAGACCACTAATAAAGGTTGGTTGTTACAAAGGATTTAGATAAAGACAAACCTTCTCATGTCAATAAAGGTCCTAAGTCAATAACATGCGATTCCTTGATTTAAACAAAAAAAAAGTCCGGCAATTAAATTCTTGAAATATATTTACTACTAAAGGGCATTATTAAGAATATTAGCGCTATAAGCAAAGCTTGTCTTTGGCATGGCAGTGTTGACATTTTTGGAGCAGGTTATCTTAATTAGGAGACCCTCTGTTACCCCAAAAAAGTTAAAGGGCTAAGTTTCAGGCATGAATGGAGCAATGAAGCTGCAGTATGAAAGATTTGAATGTAGCCAGGAAACAGGATTCACTTCAGGTTAGATGTGTCCTTTGTGTGTACAGCAAGGACCAAGTTGGGTGGGGGTATGAGCCTCCAGCAGAAAATGCCAGCTGGGCAAGAAAATGTGTATGCAGGATCAAGAATGTGTTCAAAGATGTGAATCATATGAATAAATAGGCCTGATAACTGGAAATATTCAATGAAAAAAACGCTTCAGAAATTTCTTGGTTTACACACGACTTGGACCTATCATGTACAGGAAGGCTCCAAACAAAAGGGAAACTCTGTAAGTTTGGAATTTGAGCAGACGATTGATGTTTGATTTGTAATGACTGTTCTGGGACACAAGCATCTACTCTGTGATTGTATTTTCAGTACCAGGTGCATAACTAGCGTGTTATCATGACTGCAACTAAGAATAACCAAAGATCCATCGCTCACCTTCTTATCTGTCTGAGAAGATCATATAAGTGGTCTACATTTAAGGGGAAACTAGCTGCTGCAGCATTAGTTGCTATAGCTTATACTATACAGCAAGTCAGAAAAAAGTACTAACGGGATTCAAAAGATTTTGAACATTAGCACAGCAAAATGTATAAAAGCATAATTGTACAAAAACAACGAATTTTAGAGAGTCAAGTCAGTAATGTGGACAGAGCTTGGCTGGGCAGCAAGTAGATGTAGTATAAGTACATGTTTTGGCCCATGAGCTGGAAACACCAGAGAATTTCCTAGAAAGTGCGTCCCTCGCTCCTCCACTACACGAATGATAGGTTGTAATTGAATTTTATGTGGTAATTACGGGGCAAAATATTTACTCACCAAAAGAACAAAAATCTACATTTTAGCATCTCTCTAAGCTTAATTAATGGAGGCAGAAAAAGTGATATTGGTAGCTTCAAAATAACTGGAGGAAGCAACATTAATGGTTTAAACAGTAGCTCTTAGCTAGTCTTTACAAAATAAAAAATTAGCATAGTGAAGGGGATAATGTGTGAATCATATAACCTAATAAGTAAATTTCACAGCTCCCTTGAGAAACTGCAAACATCATCTTTCATACAGTGATTGATGCAGCGGAGAAAATAAGAAGTCTTTCGATTTCAACCATTGCAGCAAGAAACGAAAAAGGCAATAGACTTCTAGCTAATGTTTCTTTGCTATCAACCAAAGGATGCTTTACATTGACCTTATCTTTGAGCTAACCTAGCCTTACTTTCCTAATCATGCTACTCCCTTCTTCCCAAAACAAGGCGCGTTTCTATCCAAGCGTGTCCCAAAATTAATTCGTAATTCAATTTGTGCAATCAAGCACAAAATCAGACAATTAAGCAAAGACAATCACAATTATGCACAGACAATTCACAGAAATGCCAGAAGCTTAGTATATTAACCTTAGTAGCCAAAACAATACGGTCCCTCGGAATGTTCCGGTCTTTAATCCATCGTCCCAAATACTCTTCACTCCTTCCCTGGGTCTCAGCAAGCTGCGGCACCGGATACCTAATCAACAGGCATTCACACACACCAAATTCAAACACAAACAAAATCACACAGAAAATCTCAAAAACATATACATAAATAACTATAACAATTAGCAATTGAACTATAATTTTCATAAAAATGATGAAAATTCAGAAGATAATTACATTTCAGCAGAATCGAAGAAATTGATGCCGGAATCAAAGGCAGTATCAAGAAGACGAAAGGATTGTTGAAGCGAGTTTTGTTCGCCGAAAGTCATGGTTCCGAAGCATAGCTTAGAGACGGTGAGATTTGGAGCTAGATTGAAGAGAGGAACTGCCATTGTTGGGGGAAAATTGGAAACCCTAATTGAAGCAGGTAGCTATGGCGGGAAGTTTAATTGGGAATTTGCATTATCCGTTTTGGTGGTTAGGGGAGAAACTGGAAAAAGTGAAAGTGGTTTTACCAAAAAAAAAAAAACCCAAAAAAGTAAAATGGAGATGCAGGGTATCGAACCCTGTACCTCCCGCATGCAAAGCGGGCGCTCTACCATTTGAGCTACATCCCCAATTGTGAAGTTTAGTACGTATATGCTGAACATTAACCAATTCCCTCTGAAAAAGGTTATACTACGATTTTTTTTTTTTTTTTGGGTTTTTCTCATTTATACCCATGTGGTTTGACGTTTTCTCATATGTACCCAAGTTTTTTGATATTTATCATTCGTACCCAATCGCACATAACCAATTTCATTAACTAAAATGATAATCCTCTATTAAGTGAGCAATTAAAAATAAAATATAACTAACTATGGTTAATTACCATGTTTAATATAATAAAAAACAAAATTAATTAATAAAAAAAACAAAATAAAAAAAAAGTTGCAACTGGTGGGGGTGGGGATCGGGTTGGGCGGGGAGGGCTGGGGATTGGTCGCCAGGGGACGGGGAGTGGCCGAGAAGGGGCGGGGGTTGTCGGATTTGGGTGGAAGGGGGATAATTTGGGTCGGGTTTAGGGTGGGGAGGGGTGGAAACGGGTCGGGGAGGGTCAGGGGTTGTCGGTTTTGTGGTCGGCGGACGGTGGGGAGGTTCGGGGAGGGGTCAGGTTGGTTTGGGAAGGTCGAATAGGGTGTTTGATGTGGTGGTTAGGGTTAGGGTTTAGATTCGTAGGGGGTTTTGGTGGTTGGGGAGGTTGCGGCAAGGGGTGGGGGGAGATCGTCATGGTGGGGCTGGTTGGGGGTGGGGGGAAGTTACCGGGGAGTGGGGGAGGTGGCTGGGGTGGTGCGGGGGCTGGGGAAGGTGGCTGGTGGTGGGGTTTTTTTTCTGTTTTATTTTTTATATCCTTTAAAACAATGGTTTTATTTTTAATTGATCACTTAATAGAGGATTATCATTTTAGTTAATGAAATTGGTTATGTGTGATAAATTGTTATAACCTCATGGGTACAAATGAGAAATTTCAAAAAACTTGGGTACAGGTGAGAAAACGTAAAACCACATGGGTACAAATGAGAAAAACCCTTTTTTTTCCGAATTTCTCATTGGTAGTCATGTAAAATTGCACATTCTCAATGGAAACAAATTTGGGAGAGGTCACCGGCGCGAGGTGGAGGTGGGGAGCAGGGTGGTTGATTTTTTTTTTTAGGTTAATTTATTGTTTAATTAAGCTAATTAGTTGCTAATTGTAAAATTAATGTTATATTTGAGAAACTTGTAAAAATTAATTATTATTATGATATATTAAAAGGCGTTTCTGAGCAAAGCCTACATGCCACGTGGCGCCTATGTGTTGTACAAGATTTGAACTCACAATCTTAAGGTTAAAAACTATGGTGTCAACCACTAAACTATTACCATATTACTCCGTACATGTTATTCTGCCAAAATTTAATATAAATAAAGATTTCAATATGGAATTAATGCAGTAACTCGGGGCATCACTCGAGTCTAATCACTAGTTTTTTCCTTAATAACCGCGTAAAATCATCAAACGTAACTTACAGAGGGAATAAATAAATTAGGAACAAAAGAAATTCAAGTACCTTTAATCTACAAAAAAAAATGAAAAAAAAATATACTCCCTCTGTCCCATAATATAGTTCTTGTTTGTGTTTTTTCACGGTATTAAAGAAATAGGAAGAGAAACTAGATAAAGTACATTAATAAAAGTGAAAAGTATAATCATAGATAAAAGTTAGAGCGAGAAAGTAGAAAAAAGTACAATACATGTGCAAAATTCAAGGATAAATTCGAAAGTCCAATGATCAAAGTTAAAAAAGTGATAGTATAATAGTCTTTACATATTGTCCAAAAATAGAAACAGGAAAAATATTTTGGATCTCCAAAATAAGAAAATAAGAAATATATTATGGGACGGAGGGAGTAATACCTCGATTTTTTAAATTTCGACATTTTTACTATATGCGATAATAAGAAAAATAACTTTGACCACATTTCATGTATACATTAGAAATCAATTAGCATGTGGAATTCCCCTTATTATAAATTTTCCATGTAAACTTTATTCATGGTCAAATATGTTTATTGGAGATCAAGCAATGCAAATACAAAGTGAGTCGAACTTTCAGGAATGGAACGAGTATATAAGTTCTGAATGTTCAAAAAATTCTATGCTTGTAATAACTTTTTTATTGAATGAACACTCTAGAGATAAAAAGCAATTGCACTCATTTAATACAATAGTAATAAAACAAAGGAAAGATGGTATGACAATAACGAGGCGTTTGATTTGAGGGATAAGGATAAGACTCTTAAGAGTCGTAAGAGGAATAACAAGGGATGGGGACTTAGTAATGGGGATTTTATAAAAGCTGTATATGTCCTTTGTTTGGCATGGAAATGAGACTTCATAAACCTTTCCTTGTCACATGTTTGGTATGGTAGACTAAAATATGGGGATAAATAATATTATTATATTTTCACGAGAAAAGACAAATTTCCCAACATACAATACATGATGTGTATCTTAATGGGTCAAAATTTTCATTTACAGTGAATAACTTATGTTATTTTTGTAATTATGTTTAAAAATATATTTGTTTTTTCGAGCTATAACAGAAGGCTTTAATGGAGGAGGGAGCACTAAAGAACTTCAATGTAGAAATGGAAGAGTTTATAATAGGGTCGTCTTAAGTAAATTAGAGGCCCAATTCTAATTTTAAAAATTGAGCCCTAATAATAAAATTTTGATTTCAAAATCATATTCCAATAATCTTCTAATCCCTGTAAAGTACCAAAAACCCAAATTACATTGCATAATAGAGTCACAAGGTAATTTTGACTCTAAAACTCCAAACTAATACTATAAGTGAAACTAATTAATGAAAAAAGGACCAAATTAAAAACAGATTTAACTTTGATTAGTCTAATATGACTAGACTTTTTTTTTGAGGAAAATATGTCCCATATTTTAGTACTCCTTTTAATATGTAGCTAAAAAAATAAATAAATAAACAACAATTACCTAGCTAATAGTCCACTGCCCCACTACCAAAAATTGAAGAAAAGAAGTCAAACATAAACTCAATGAGAAGAAACTAATTGTGTTCTTCCATGGATTATGGTTTAAGGATCAAGAATTGAATATTATCAATATTCCATTGTTGATTTATACCAAAAATGTTGAGAGGAGAAGATGAGTGTTTGATGGATTTTTTATTTTATTATTTTTTTAATAGCAAAAATATTTCATTAATTAAAAGTCATACGACATCTAAAATAGAGATTCGACGTTAACAGATACATAAGATATTGAATCAAATAGGATTTTCCTTCATAAAAACTACGACCGTCGAGTAGATCTTGCACTTTGGAGCATCTCCCGCTTATATCGCTGAAAATTACAGCCTTGTTGGAGAGACAATCTAACAATCCTTTGTAGCCGTGAGGATGTTTTCCTTTTGATTCATCTGTTCGTATTTGAAAACTTGAAAACTTTTTCACCAATGAAATAATTTCACGACAATCCATTAGATCTACTACCATGGATTCAAAACTAAGAAATTTCTCCCTCGAAAAGAGGAGATAAACCTTGTCTTTCGAAGGAGGTCGAAAAACCCTTGTTTTTCAAAGGAGATCGGAAACCCTTTCTTTCGAGGTAGAAAAATTCCTCCCAAAAGGTGGAAGCATTATTATAAACCTAAAGAAACAAGGATTGGGGCTTTCCACCGATTAAAATCGATGGAAGCCCCTTCAAAATTTAACAATAGAGGCTAGGGTTTTGGAGAGAGAAAGGAGGAAAAAGACGAGCTGATAAACCTAACGGTGGATTTTTTATTTTAAACAACCCATTAATGATAAATTGATGAGTTGAATATGGAAGGTTTAACATTAATGCCTTTGGGAATTGCAATATTAATGGGGAGAGAGATTAGGGAATAGGTCTTGATATAGTGCTGATATAATGGAGGTGAGAAAGTTTAGAGTAATCAGCGTTTTTTCAATAATAATAATAATAATAATAATAATAATAATAATAATAATAATTGGGCTCATAATTCGAGCCCTAACAAATTGGACACCCTGTGCTTAGGGTCTGTTTGCACAGCCTCTTAGCCGACCTTGGCTTATATGGAGGACGACCTAATCCTTCCCACAAGGATTAACATTGTCCTTTTTTCTCCCTTAGTTTTACATATAAAATTAGGGTTTTCGTTTAATCTTATGCTAGTGATAGTGGTTGTTCACGACTCTCTTCAATGGAGGAGGAGGAAGCATGAAGAAGATGAGGGCGAAAAAGATGGGGCATGACGAAGAATGAATCATAAAGAAAATAATATAGATTTTTTTTAAAAGATTCATATAATTCCTTTTTTTTAGAAACACTCATGTATCTCGTGTTGAGCTCTTGGAGCTAAGATGAGGGTCGGGCTTAAGTATAAAAAGAAAAACTGTACTTCCTCATATTAAATATTTTCATTATTACAAATAAATAAAAATATAACAACATATTAGTTACGCTACAAATGTTTTTCTCTACTCTACTAACAAAACTCTCAAATATTGGTTTTCTAAGAATTTTTTATTTTATACCTCACTTCCAAGTTTTTTTTTATTGTATTAGATAATAATATATAGAAGATAATTACTTGGGTATATTGTTATTTTTTTGGAAAAATTCAAGTTTCTATTCATGAGAAACTTTATTTATCTCAGAGCAAAAATGTATTTTCAAATTATAAAACAAGGGTCTTTTGGGTAATTCATGCCTATTTACTTTGTCAATGATGGATTGAAAATGGAAAAGCTCCAAAACAGCTTCCATGGAGGTTGGGCAACTTGTAGGGAATATTTCAAGCATTACCCCTAGCTTGAACCCCACTGTGATCATACATTAAAGTACAGTGGCGTCCAAAGGGAAAAAAGATAGAGCAAAAGAGTTGCCAACAAGTTTTAGGAACTTGTAAATCGTTCACGAGGTGAAGGTTACACCCCTTAACGATCCAGGAGATCGTCAACTCCAATAAGTCTGGAACCATGACTGGTAGTTCGGGGATGAAGGTACAAATCCAACCTAAAAGAGATTGAACCTGCCCTAATAATAAGCCTCTACTTTATTCTAATCGTATTCATGTGCGCTTTCTGACTAACATGCAATCAATAGGTTTAACCCTAAACCTGTTTATCTATGTTGGTTGAATATTAATGAACAAATAAATCTATTATCGGCGATCACTTGAATTATAATCAAATTAACCCTAAACAAGATTATTAGTTATCTTATTAAGCGTGATTACAAGTACAAGTTCCCTTTAAAATGCATGAAAGGTGTGATCAAGCAATAACAATAAATATATATCAAGCAACATCATAATAATCATAATAATAATAATTAAAATAATCATAATCATGTTCATGTTAATATTAAAGCATAAAAATAGCAAGATCCTAAGCATGATACTAACAAGATTAATTACAAACCCTAGCATGTCACTAAACAATAAAAATCAAAGCTTTAACCCTAACATGATACTATTATGAATATTAGGAAGAGAATAAAAGGCATCGCAGGAATCATGATTGATATAAGCAAATCACCCTAAATATCATACTAAAGAAAGCATCCTAACATGATACTAGGAACATCCTAAACATGATACTAGGAATCAATAAAACATCCTAACATGATACTAGGAATCAAAATAACAATCTAAGCATGATTTCTATATCATAAAATCAATTAAACCATTAAAGTACTTACTTGGATGCCTCGTACCTCTTTCTAATAACAAAATACACGCGTTAGTAACTTCAAGGAAAATAATAAATCAAACAATTAAATTAAATAATTGAAATAGAGATTTGAGACCAAACCCTCAGAAATTAAAAACCTTTCACGTCTAGGGCGAAGGCAATTCGAACTTGGCTAGGTGTATCTAAGTCTTGCGAATGCAGAATTTTGTATTTGAGAAAAGACTAGTTTAGAAAAGAGAGAGAATAATCAAGAATTTCTTGATGAGAGTTGGTGAGAATTGGTGAATCAAAACGGAGTTTTTAGGAAGCTATTTATAGATAAAATCAACCAAAAAGATAAAAAATCAAAACAGAGTTCTGACGCAAATAAATTTTGATTAGCGGCGACGCTGGCAATTAGCGTCGGGCGCTAACGCTAGCGCCAAGCTTAGCGTCAGGCGCTAATGCTGGCGTTTGGCGCTAACTTAATTGTTGACGCGCTTTCTTAAAATCAAATAGAAATTGATCGTATGGGAGGATAAAATCGTATTTTCCTCAAAAATATTCTTTTATTCTAATTAAAACTCTAAAAAGTCAACAAAAGTCAATTTATCAATGCTAATTGAATTAGGAATGAAAAGAACCTTCTAGAAGAATCTAGAAGGCTAAAACCATTCCTAATTGCATTAGGAATGATAAATCTATATTAGGCCCTCCCCTAGATCATTCGGCCGCATATGAGGCTCAAACCGGGTCCAGTTCAGTAAATTGGCCATAACTTCCTCAATATTCATCGGAATTGGGCTTATAATATATCGTTGGAAAGCTCTTTTCAAACCCTATCCAACTACACTACTATTGGACCCATATCATGGACCAACCAAACTGGATTGTCTGTTTTCTTAAAATAGGTTTTCAAAAACAGAGAGAAGAGAAAAGAAATTAAAACTATCCGCAAAACTTAACTTTCCACACTTTCACTTCATTCGATTATGATTTGACGTGAAAGGTACTCATCACTGGGTTTGGTTTTTGGGGAGACACAAATGGATGTCTACAGAAGCCCCCACTTTGACTAAGTTTGGAGAAACGCAAGTTTTGAAAACCAAAGTCAAAGTATCGATAGGGACGGAGAATGATTTAGAACGTTCTGCAATCCTAAATAACTCTTGTAACGCCGATACCTGAAAACTAGCGTTAGTTAAACATATAAAAGAGTTAAGAAATGCGTATCTTGCACCATCGAGCACACGTCTCTAAAGGTAACCGATTTGTTGCTTCTTTGCTGTTGTGGTGACAACCTTCCACAATTTAGGGAACGTCATTATGCTGTTTTGATGTTCACTCGCCTCTGAACAATAGAGCTTTTGGATATGTTAACGCGTCTCTGAACAAAGAGCTTGATAATAGGATGCCCACGCGTCTCTGAGCAAAAGAGCATGAAAGAAATGTCAACGCGTCTCTAACCAAAAGAGCTTGAAAGAAATGTCCACGCGTCTCTGAGCAAAAGAGCTTGAAAGAAATGTCCACGCGTCTCTGAACAAAAGAGCTTGAAAGAAATGTCCACGCGTCTCTGAACAAAAGATCTTGAAAGAAATGTCCACGCGTCTCTGAACAAAAGAGCTTGAAAGAAATGTCCACGGGTCTCTGAACAAAAGAGCTTGAAAGAAATGTCCACGCGTCTCTGAACAAAAGAGCTTGAATGTTTAGTGCGATAATATTCCGAAGAAAAATTTCCGAAGACCAACGCTTGTCAATCTCTAAAGCTCGCTTGAACTTTGCTTCCGCTATGCCAGTACGTCGGCGGTTTGCTGCTTGTGAACCATTATGTCGGTGCCTCTGCTGTTTATGAACCAGTATGTCGGTGTCTCTGTTATTTATGAACCAGTACGTTGGTGTGTCTGCGATGAGCCAATGCTTAGGCGCTTTTAAGCTAAGTGAGATGATCTTTCGTCTGGTCGATCACTTATTGCGATTGTAATCAAGCTGGCTACTTGATCATGTCTGTAACACCCTAGAAATTCCTTTATTTTAAAATACCTGTTTTGCCCTGTATAAAACTTTAAATAGGAATATCTAAGACATTACCGCCACCGTGAAAACGGTTAAGGCAAATATCAAATATACACAACGGAAGAATAATTTTAAAAACATTTCCAAAACAACCTAACATGAAAAGCTAACCAAACGAAAGTAAAGTTAAAACCAAAATGAGCGAAGTAAAAATGAAAATCAACCTACAACTTGGAACCATTAAAGGCCCTTATTAAAAACCAAACCAAATCCAAACTTGATGTTAGCTCCACATATAAATATTAGCATAAATAATTAACGTAGAAACACATTGTAACTAATATAAACTAGCATGATTCGCTCTTCACTCTGCCCCATCATGAATATGCCTCAATACCTGAAAAGCTTATCTCTACTTGTCTCCACTACTCTCTATTAAAAATTGGTCATCATAGGGCCAAGATAAAGACATGGCCAAAACACACAAACACACACAATCAGCAAAACTGAGTACATAAGCGTAATTAAACACACTAACATGCTTTCACCTATCAACACACACTTACCTCATTGCACCTGTTCACAAGCACACACACCAATCAACAAGACACAATGACTAGACACTAATTAATTCATTTTGCATTGATTACGCATCGAACGGGTTTCCACCTATTAACCTCCCCCAAATAAATTTGAGGTTAACTGGCACGGGAGCTAACTGTGCCATCGACAAAACCACACAAAGGTGGCGGAATTCCTGCGCATAATAATAAATAATAAAAAAGGAATATACAACGTCCTGTACTCCATTGGAAGTTATGGTTAAATATAAAACCCCATAACTCCCCCCATTGTTCATACTCAAGGTATATACGTTCCAAGAGTTTTGGTGCGTAATCTCTTTCACTTTACGTTATTTACATATTATTAGACTTGGTGATGACTCTCAAAGCATAATAAGTCAATCAACAATAATTATACAATCAAACAAACATACCAATTTAATTCTTGAATAATTAGTGACCACATATTATTTATTGTTGAACCCTTTTTAATTCTACCTCAGTGTCAAAGACACCTTAAACGCATAATGCGCCAAAAATCCTATCCCTCGGTGTTAAAAACACCTTAAATGCACAAAGGCACCAACATACAATTTATTCCTTGTGTACATAGACACTTATATAGCTCCTTCCTCATGCTTAAAGCATCAATAAAAATTATTTGAACCATAATAAAATTCCTTTTCAATATTACAAACATAATTAAACATGTAGTTTAATTAATCATGCCTTCTAACATGCCATAAATAAAAATGTGGTTCAAACACAACATGCCCAAAATATAATCTTCCAATCTATAACCATCACAAATAATTCATGCTTCCCAATTCAACCACAAACATCATAAATTCACAATTCCATACATAAACCTTAGCATGATACTACTTGTAATTAATTGAAATCATGCCTAGCATGATTCGACATCATCAAAATATGCTAAATATGCGAACGTACCTCAATTAAGCTCTTAAAATGGTCAATTACACTACAACACCTCTCGAACCAAGTCTCCTACATAAAGAAACAATAAACCTATTAATTACCTTAGTATACACAAATTTCCAACAACTTTTAAACATTTTAAAACCTCACTAACAAGCTGAAATTTTGGTTTAAAACCTTTAAAACTCTCTCCTTAAGAGAGTAATTAAAACCACAAAGTGAAAACTCAATTATAGTGTTCACATAAAAATTCCAGCATACTTTTTAAGGCTTAAACCCTTTTTAAAAAAAATCTGAAAATTATATTAAAACCACTTAAAATATTCTCTACTTATAGGTAATCAACTCCCTTTAATTAATACACAAAAGTAGTACGTAAATAAAAATTCCAGCATTATTCTATTAACAAAAACCCATTAAAATTTCATTAAAATTTCATAAAGATACAATCTTTAAGCTTTATTACCACTTACAATCAATGGGTATATAAAACCCCCAAATCAATTGTAAGTTAGAACCCTAAAAAATCAACACTTTAATAATTAAAACCTTAACTTATAATTTTATGAAATCTGAAAATAAAACACTTTATTATTTAAAATTTACAATCTTTAACCACCAAAATATAATTATGATACTAATCAAACATACTTTGAATAATTAAAACCAAAACCCATAAATAAAATCATCAAAATAGCTAGAATGAAAAGAGGAGAGAAAAGGGAAGAAGAAGGTGACCCGTGGTGGTGGTGGTCGGCTGGTCGCCGGCGGCTGCTGGGGCGGCCGGAGTTCCGACTGGATTGTCGGACAGCAGTGGGTCGGTGGTCGAACCCACGTCATGGCTGGCTTGGGGTTCCTACGTGAAAACAAAGAGGAAATTAAAGGAAATAAAGAAGAAAGAGAAAAAGAAAAGAAGGAAAAGAGGAGAGGGGGCGGCGTGGCTGCTGGGGTCGCCGCCAGTGGCTGACCGTTCCCGGCGGCGGCAGCAGCGCGGGGTGGCGTGGCTGCTCTATTCTCACGGGAAGGAGGAAAGGGGAAAGAAAAGAAAAGAAGAAGAAAAAAAAGAAAAGAAAAGGAAAAGAAAAGAAGAAAGGAAAAATAGTCCATTTTGACTATTTGACTTTTTGTGTGGGGAATTTTGGGGATCTAGTAGATATATATAGTGTAGGGTAATTAGTGTAGGTTTGGGCTTCATATAGTCATGGACTTAAAATAGTTAACCCAAATACAAAAGTAGGATGAATTAGTTTATTGACTTAAATATAAATACTTGCTTTATTAATAATCCAATAATTAAAGTAGTTTGACCCAAAAAATATATTTTATAATTAAATAAATAATTTATAAAATACGTTAAAAATACGGGGTATTACAGTTTACCCCCCTTAAAAGAAGTTTCGTCCCCGAAACTTAGGTACGAAAACAAGAAAAAGCTCGCTTGAAAACGAATAAATGTTTGCAAAATCTGAAAATTTCCTTAATATTTTTAGTTGTTGTACTTTTTGATACTTCCTTTCTAACTCATCTATTCATTCACACACAAACTAGTGTGTAAAGTAACCAACTTGTTGACCTTCTTACACAAAATAATGTGTAAGATAACAACTTTATTAACAAACTTACACAAAATAATGTGTAAACTATTAGACTCTCTAACAAACTCACACTAACATTAGTGTAAGATCAACTTTGGTAATAAACTTACACATCTTAGTGTGTAAAATAATCAAACTTATCAACTAAATCAGTGTAAAATTGACGAAAAAGCACTTTAAAATGCCAAAATTAAGGAAAAAGCGCGTAATTCTATCGCACTCTACCCCCCTTAAAGAAAACGAGTTACGCCCCCGTAACTCCACTTAACTCAACTTTAGAATCATGTTGATCTTTTCTCATTCCATCCTTGGTAAGGTCATAACACTTTTCTGTATGCATTCTTTGTTGCAAACCAAAATTCTTATTAATTCCTTACTCATTATACCAAAAATAATCAATTTCCATCTATACTATCTTTCACCCATCCTCTAGTAAAAGTATGAAGCACTTTGATATTCGAAACTTTGTTTTCTCCAGCTTTTTCATGATCAAATTGGCTAAACTCAATAGATCTCTTTGCAACTCATACATGTAGTTAATGTTCTTTCACAATGACTTATGAAAATTGTCTTATACTTTACCAAGGTCCGATAATATGCCAAGTTATTTGCCACTTTACCAATTCTATGCAAATTCATATATATTTCTATATACTTTGGCTCAAATTTTCTTTCTTACCAAAATTCATCTTTTGTCTTATGGGTTACACTTTCAATAACACTTGTGCCTTGTCCGTTGTTTAACTTGCACTACTCAGATCAAATCCATTCATGTATACTTTTCTTGCTTCGGTCACTAATGTTTCCCAACATAGTGAACTTTCATGGTTCTTTTATTCCAACCTCAAAATGTTGCCATATCAATGCTGGCTTGTATGGTGACTTTGTTACATCCTTTTCTGAAATTGCATACGCTTGTTTTCTGCATAAATTCCCCTGTCAAATATTATTTCGTTATTATACCAATGGGTGGAGGTTGTAATCGTCTCCAATGTATTACCAAAGTTCTCATGTATACCTCCTTCTAGGATTTTGAAAGAAACTAGGAATTTTTATTTGACGTGATATTTTCAGGAGCTCCATGTAATCTCACAACGAATTTGATGTAAGCCTTCGCAAGTTACTCCATCTTCGAAGTCTCCTTCATCGGGTTTTAAACATTGCGGACTTAGACAATCTATCCACCACAATCCGAATAAATTAATCACTCTAAACCCTCAATACACCTTTACCAAATTATTTTTGCAGCTTGTCCTTTCCTGGTTGTATTTCACTTTCCTTCCATTATATTTCCTTTAAACTTCTTACTCTTACAAAGTATACTCAAGCTTTTATCTCCATGAATATTTAAATGACATATCCTCTTACAAATTCGATCAAATTCACTCTCTACTTGATTTTTTTTTTTCACTTCCTCGAATATTGTTGGTCACATGCTGTAGTTACCCCAACATTTTTTTTAACTTTCCTTTTCCAACACTTTCGAGGAGATTAATTTCCTTATTTTCCCTTAAATTTAACATTATTAGCAACGTATTTGCCCAATACATTACTTCCCTTTCAATGACATTGAATGTCTCTTCCACGGTCCTTTATCAACTCCAATAATTTCTTGTTACATATTTAAATCCTTATGTGTGAGAGTCTATCTCAAAATTTAAACTTTAAAATTCATTCGCAAATAATCATTAATTTATACAAAGTTATTTCACACTTATTACTTTCCATGAACTTCCAATTACTCTTCGCCAGGGCATTCACTTGTTAATAATCCTTTCGAATCTATCAAAATCTTCCACACCGTTGTCCAACTTAAACCTCAACTACAATTGTTTTATCACGGAGTCCATAATTCACCGCTTCTATCCCTGTTACATCAACTTTTCCTCTTATTGCGAGGTTTCCCAAAATGGTCCTTTCTCAATCACAACTCACACTCGGGAAAAACTTGCGTGCATTTGCTTCTCTCTAAGAATCAACACGTTTTATTACAGATGTTACATCGTCCTTTCCTTCCCATTCTTAGAATTCATCAAAATACCTTCAATGAAAATACTGAATTCCATAAGTCCATGGAAATTATAGGTGATTCATTATCCCAAAAGGCAAAAATGAAAACTCGAATCATCCAAACCTTGTCATAAGCGCCAAATTCTAAATATCCTCTTTCGAATATTTTTACTTAGTAGTTTTATCCTCAAGTCTAATCTCGAAATTATATTTGCTCCTTTCATTTGATCAAACAAATCGTTGCTTTAAGGCAAAGGATAATTATACTTCTTTGGCACATTGATCAATCCCCCATAGGCACTTTACAAACACTTCCATCCCTTTCTTTAACAATTACATGCGCTCTCCAGGGTGATGTAACCTTCTTTCAATGACTTCAATAGTATCTTTCAACCCCCTTTAAGCAACGCAACATTAACCCTTTCTCTACACGCAAATATGTCCATATAATACCTCCAACTTCACTTAACCTTTATATCCTTGCTTATATTTCCCATGCTTACATTTTTCCTCAAATTAAATCCATAATCTTTCTTCTAGCATCCCTTGAATAAATCTCGTGACCCCTAAATAATCTCAATTTCAATCACCTCATATACAATCCTTACTCAAGTTATTTCAACACAACTAAATCAAATTCATAAATCTTGTCATAAACTCTTTCTCCTTTATGACATTCTTACATCCATAGTTCAATATTCTCGACACTTTCAAGTATACATCGTCTTCTTAATTCAAACTTCCTTAAGTTTCAAGAGTTACTCAAGTTTTTTTTTTAAAAACTTTTTATCATTTCCAAAATATTCCTTTAAAGCTCTTTAGTCATTTTGTTGAACTTTCGCCTACCTTCTTTCTTGATTTGATTCCTTATCTTTATTTTTGATCTCACCTTTCTTTTAGCTAATATATGAATTGATTATTTATAATTCAATTCAATCAAACTCCCAAAGACTTTATGTCTTGAAAACCACCCTTAAATTCATAGTTTGCCATCCTTCAACTCATTCCCTTAAGTTTAAAGCAACATCATTTCCTTGAATACCGAGAGGTCTTAACAACTTGGAGTACTTCTCGAAACCAAGTAATCTTTTCATTTCCACTTAATTAAACCTCACTATCTGTTATTTCTATCTGCATGAAAAACTGGTAAAACTTATTTCGGGTTTGTTATCTCAAACATCTCCAAATAAGATCGAATGTATTCATAACTTGTTCGTTCCCACTGACATGGTAAAAATCAACTCTCTCCAGTACTTACCATACAAACTTTTATTCACTCTCAAATTCTCAAGACACAAATTGTTTTTAAATAACTTGTATAACTCTTTAAGTCAACCGTCTCTTTGGTATATATATAGTTTTCACTTCTTAACACCATCTTGTTTAACCTTTTTCCCACTATGGGATTGTTGGTGGTTATATCATCCTTGCCTCCTTGGCAATCTGTCAAGCTTGCCTTACTACCTTGTTCAAATAATTCCATTATTAAAATTGCTTCTTGTTACCATACTTTCTTGATGATAAAACTGGTTGCTATATAGGTTGGGTTGAAACACTTAGCTTCCTCTTATTCTAATCAACTAACACTAACCACTAAACTCAATCAAGAAACAATTATCATTTAATTCGAATTAAGGTTTGAGGTAAAATTCTTTTTTTTTTTCCTCATTCCCAATAATTCGAATACATAAAATCTTGATTGATAAACAACCAAAATTCATATACTTAAACAAACAATCAAAAATAAAAAATTTATATCCCCATTAACTGCTACTCACAAAGGGAAGAAAGAAATGAGCAGCACTTGGAAAACAATAGAAATCATAAGGTTGTTGAACAACTCTAAAAGATTAGGTGAATAAATTCAAGAATTTTCTCCAAAATGATAGCATTGCTACCCATAATGACTCCTTGAAGTAAAATAATTATCCTCATATCCCAAGTGAAAGAATAAATACTCATAACTCCTAAATAACATATGTCAATATTCTCAAGGTTGAACATGTGACAATGTATTTAAGGTCCAACATAACAAGAGTCCTCAATATTCCAACAAGATCATAACTTCTCAAAACTCCAACCATATATTAAAATATATATGCTCAATTCTCCATCCCAAATTAAATAACTTTAATCATAAGAAATGATAAGTCACTAAGCATAAAATGTCAAACTTCAATTGATCCGCATTGAGTATCCCTCAACTCGTAGAATAACTTTCATCATTACTCATCTCTAATCAATTCCTATGCTCACCTCATTTGGGCTCTTCTTCAATTTTGATTTCAATTCAAACTCATACTCAAAGACAAAACATATTCCTCAAAATAGATAATATCCCAAATGATTTCATCCTTAAGCTCCTTAACCATATGCATTAAAATCAATCTCTTTATCCTTATAACTTGGTGTCTCCATACACAAGTGTACAAAACTCAAATTACTCATTTTTAATACCTAGACAACGTATCTTAACAACAAATTATCCCAAAAACAATACTCACATTCATGTGATGATGTGCATCCAAAATTTCTTCGAAAATACATCTCAAATAAGACCATCGAAGCGAACCATCCTAACATAAGCAATTGAACTCTCAAAATCCTTAACATTCCTCAAAATTCTCATCATAGAAACTCACAGGGTATAGGTTTAGGGATCCTACAAGAAAACGGGATCAACTACCAATAACAAACCCTTCCTATAACCATATAATACAGTTCTTGCAGAAAATTAAGTTTGATATTCAATCAAACAATCTTGATAGCTCACATATAATGATTCACATATTACATGTTGTCATCAATAAACATTTAGTCATATAACATGCTTGAGCACCTCTTAAAAAAAATACATATATATATATATGCACATAGGAAAGAAATTAAATTCTAGTCTATATGCCCTTTCTTCTCCTACCCAAGCTCACCAACATGCTTATAAAAGCTTTTAACACATATTTCTTACCTCAATCCTTGCTTTCCTGCAACATGAACAAACTAAAAAATATATATATATATTTTTTATACTCCTCTTTTTTTTTTTTTAAAGAAATTCAAAAATCAGCTTTGAAAAAGACCGAAAAATTTTCGGCTTTCTTAAAAAAAATTCGGACATCCTTAATAAAAAAAAATTGGATGTTCTTCATCAAAAAAAAAATGGTCATTCCTAAAATAAAAACAAAAATAAAATTCAAAACAATTTAGTTTAACACCGTTTAATTAAATAAGCACTTGGCCAAGTTTTAAAACAAAACACTTTAAAATACATTTTTTTTTTCTTTAGTGGTAATAAAATCTTAACCAAAGCTCCCAGATACCACTTTGTAACACCCTAGAAATTCCTTTATTTTAAAATACCTGTTTTGCCCTGTATAAAACTTTAAATAGGAATATCTAAGACATTACCGCCACCGTGAAAACGGTTAAGGCAAATATCAAAGATACACAGCAAAAGACTAATTTTAAAAACCTTTCCAAAACAACCCAACTTGAAAAGCTAACCAAACGAAAGTAAAGTTAAAACCAAAATGAGCGAAGTAAAAATGAAAATCAACCTACAACTTGGAACCATTAAAGACCCTTATTAAAAACCAAACCAAATCCAAACTTGATGTTAGCTCCACATATAAATATTAGCATAAATAATTAACGTAGAAACACATTGTAACTAAAATAAACTAGCATGATTCGCTCTTCACTCTGCCCCATCATGAATATGCCTCAATACCTGAAAAGCTTATCTCTACTTGTCTCCACTACTCTCCATTAAAAATTGGTCATCATAGGGCCAAGATAAAGACATGGCCAAAACACACAAACACACACAATCAGCAAAACTGAGTACATAAGCGTAATTAAACACACTAACATGCTTTCACCTATCAACACACACTTACCTCATTGCACTTGTTCACAAGCACACACACCAATCAACAAGACACAATGACTAGACACTAATTAATTCATTTTGCATTGATTACGCATCGAACGGGTTTCCACCTATTAACCTCCCCCAAATAAATTTGAGGTTAACTGGCACGGGAGCTAACCGTGCCATCGACAAAACCACACAAAGGTGGCGGAATTCCTACGCATAATAATAAATAATAAAAAAGGAATATACAACGTCCTGTACTCCATTGGAAGTTATGGTTAAATATAAAACCCCATAACTCCCCCCATTGTTCATACTCAAGGTATATACGTTCCAAGAGTTTTGGTGCGTAATCTCTTTCACTTTACGTTATTTACATATTATTAGACTTGGTGATGACTCTCAAAGCATAATAAGTCAATTAACAATAATTATACAATCAAACAAACATACCAATTTAATTCTTGAATAATTAGTGACCACATATTATTTATTGTTGAACCCTTTTTAATTCTACCTCAGTGTCAAAGACACCTTAAACGCATAATGCGCCAAAAATCCTATCCCTCGGTGTTAAAAACACCTTAAATGCACAAAGGCACCAACATACAATTTATTCCTTGTGTACATAGACACTTATATAGCTCCTTCCTCATGCTTAAAGCATCAATAAAAATTATTTGAACCATAATAAAATTCCTTTTCAATATTACAAACATAATTAAACATGTAGTTTAATTAATCATGCCTTCTAACATGCCATAAATAAAAATGTGGTTCAAACACAACATGCCCAAAATATAATCTTCCAATCTATAACCATCACAAATAATTCATGCTTCCCAATTCAACCACAAACATCATAAATTCACAATTCCATACATAAACCTTAGCATGATACTACTTGTAATTAATTGAAATCATGCCTAGCATGATTCGACATCATCAAAATATGCTAAATATGCGAACGTACCTCAATTAAGCTCTTAAAATGGTCAATTACACTACAACACCTCTCGAACCAAGTCTCCTACATAAAGAAACAATAAACCTATTAATTACCTTAGTATACACAAATTTCCAACAACTTTTAAACATTTTAAAACCTCACTAACAAGCTGAAATTTTGGTTTAAAACCTTTAAAACTCTCTCCTTAAGAGAGTAATTAAAACCACAAAGTGAAAACTCAATTATAGTGTTCACATAAAAATTCCAGCATACTTTTTAAGGCTTAAACCCTTTTAAAAAAAATCTGAAAATTATATTAAAACCACTTAAAATATTCTCTACTTATAGGTAATCAACTCCCTTTAATTAATACACAAAAGTAGTACGTAAATAAAAATTCCAGCATTATTCTATTAACAAAAACCCATTAAAATTTCATTAAAATTTCATAAAGATACAATCTTTAAGCTTTATTACCACTTACAATCAATGGGTATATAAAACCCCCAAATCAATTGTAAGTTAGAACCCTAAAAAATCAACACTTTAATAATTAAAACCTTAACTTATAATTTTATGAAATCTGAAAATAAAACACTTTATTATTTAAAATTTACAATCTTTAACCACCAAAACATAATTATGATACTAATCAAACATACTTTGAATAATTAAAACCAAAACCCATAAATAAAATCATCAAAATAGCTAGAATGAAAAGAGGAGAGAAAAGGGAAGAAGAAGGTGACCCGTGGTGGTGGTGGTCGGCTGGTCGCCGGCGGCTGCTGGGGCGGCCGGAGTTCCGACTGGATTGTCGGACAGCAGTGGGTCGGTGGTCGAACCCACGTCATGGCTGGCTTGGGGTTCCTACGTGAAAACAAAGAGGAAATTAAAGGAAATAAAGAAGAAAGAGAAAAAGAAAAGAAGGAAAAGAGGAGAGGGGGCGGCGTGGCTGCTGGGGTCGCCGCCAGTGGCTGACCGGCCGACTGACCGTTCCCGGCGGCAGCATCAGCACGGGGTGGCGTGGCTGCTCTGTTCTCACGGGAAGGAGGAAATGGGAAAGAAAAGAAAAGAAGAAGAAAAAAAGAAAAGAAAAGGAAAAGAAAAGAAAAGAAAAGGAAAAATAGTCCATTTTGACCATTTGACTTTTTGTGTGGGGAATTTTGGGGATCTAGTAGATATATATAGTGTAGGTAATTAGTGTAGGTTTGGGCTTCATATAGTCATGGACTTAAAATAGTTAACCCAAATACAAAAGTAGGATGAATTAGTTTATTGACTTAAATATAAATACTTGCTCTATTAATAATCCAATAATTAAAATAGTTTGACCCAAAAATATATTTTATAATTAAATAAATAATTTATAAAATACATTAAAAATACGGGGTATTACACTGTCAAATTGCTCATATGGGCTAACTAGCGTACCAATGAACCCAAAATTTGCTGAAAGAGGTTGAAATAACTGCTCTGAGTGGTTGAGCGTTCTGTCGCTGCTGAAATATCTCTGGCGCCAAGAATTGGATATGTCGCCAGATGCTGGGATCTAGCGCCAAGCGCTAAAAATTGTTGCCAGACGCTAGATGTTTTCGTCTGGCACTGGAGTAGGGTCTTCCCTATTCCGCTGCACCTGTATTTATTTTGACTATAGGACTTTGCTAATTTCTTTAATTATCTTAGGTTGACTGTAGGAGTTTATAGGTACTACGCAGCGGAAATACATGAATCATATTCATACAGTACCTAATCCCAAGATCTAATGCATAACACATAAAGAACATATAATCGTACCTTTGAAGCGTGATTCCACGTGCGATCGAGCAAGAACAATGGGAGATAAAGAACCCCAAGCGTGATTCCTCTACTTAGTCCACGAGCATGGATTAAACCTCCACTAATGCTAGTTAGTTGTGACTAAACACTTCAATCAACCTTCAACGGAGATTTGAGCCACGAACACACCACAACACCACCCACGCACCACCACACGCGCCACCCAAGGAGGAGGGCCGTACGGACAGGGAGGAGAGAGAGAGGGCCGAGTAGAGAGAGAGAGAGAGAGAGAGAGTTAGGGTTTTTGGGAAACCTGGTTGCTTGTGTGACAATTCACTGTATGTCAATTGTTATGTAACACAACCCTAGGCATGATTTATATTTATAGATCATATCTAGAAATAAAACCATGTCAAGTCCAAAGACCCATTAGACTCTTTTAACTATCCAAGCCCAATTATCAACATGGTATGTCATGAACTCATGAGGCCCAATAATGGGCCTCTAACTTGTTTAACCCAATACTCTTATGTGTGACCTTATAAGATCCATTCTTTAAGGCTTTGGGCCATTAAGCTAGCCTAAAGATCAATTGTCATATCTAGCAACAAACATTGACGACCCAATAGAATGAACTAATTATCTCCATAATCGTGATCCTTGATATATCTAGTAATTGCACTTATCGAAGACATAACTCCTTCAATCTCCCACTTGTCTGAGACAAGTGCACAATATTTAAATTCCTTAAGTCAATGTGTGTCGATTTGATAATATTATTGCATCTCATGTCGTGATCATATTAGTATACAAATCTTTTCTTGAAAAACTGAGTGAGATTCACAGAACAAATGATTACTATGTAAAGCATTTGAGCACGGCCATGCATTTTCTGAATTCTCCCTCTTCAAGGGGCCAAGACACATTCCTAATTAAATAGGTAGACTCAATCCAATCTTGTGGCAACCAAAGCTCCCACTCAACTCATGAAGCAACCGGGAAACACCCTTTATAATCCTCAGCTACGGCTGAACGTTTGAATGTACCACAGTTAAATCAATCATTGAATGGAATCCGTGTTCCACTCATGTCAAAGGAATCCACTAATATATCCGGAAGTTCTATACTTGAACTTCAAAGTAGGTCAATAGTTCGATCATGCATCATTCATGCATATCCATGTGATTGATCGAGCGTCATCACTATGCTCCTATAGCCCATGAAACTGCACTATCCAATCCATCTTACATGCTAGTCCATTAATTGAAATCATTTATGTCCACTTTAATGATTTCGAACTAGGAACTTAAATAATGTATGAATTTAGTTCACCTGTGGGGTTTCATTCACCAGGTCATCAACCTGATGAGCCCATCAATTCATAATTATTCTGGACATTTTATTTAATCTTGAAACCACGATTAAATAAGATTGAAACTTTGTCTCAATTGATAAACATAATTCTGTAAATGAATGTATTACATATGTAACTTGTTTTTCTCCAAAAACAAATACAACTTCTAATTACACTATTTGCCTCAATCCAGTTTCTTTAGTATGTTTCTCATGCTTTGGAAATGGAAGGGGTTTATTAAGTAGAGTTCATGAGACATTCTCAAAAACATGAATTTTGCAATTTCTAAATTTTAATAATATTCATCTCCATACACTAAGAATCTTCTTTAATCCCTTTACTAGGAATTTTGGAATTTCTAATTTGTATTCCAACATCACATTGGATTTCGATTGAAACCTATTATCACTTGTTCTAAAAACACGTGAATCAAATAAACGAGTATAGTCTATGGCATGCATGATGCATCCTTTGCGAATTGCATAAGGATCATCACTCAAAACCTTAGTCTCATCAACCTTTCTCAAAGTATTGAATCATTAAGAAATGTGTCATGTTACATGGGATTGAAACTCCTTTCAATATAATGTTGAACCTTATAAGAATCTTATCAATATAAGCTTCTTAACCAAATTCAAACATCCATCAAAACCTATCTCTATAGATTTTGAATCCCAAATGTACTCATCATTCTCTTCAAGGTTTTTCATACAAAATGCATCATCCATTACTTGACCCTTCAAGCAATGAATAATTTCTCTTTATACTAGACCAAGAAGACTTCATAGCTCCCACTAAACATCTTGTACACACAAGACATTTTCTTCATTTTACGAGAACATCAAACAATTTGATTTACTCACAAAATTAAGAACACTAACTCCATGATGCTATGCATCCCCAGGATTATTGGATCTTCAAACTTTTGATTGTATCATATACAAATCTTCTTTCATGAACAATTTCAATAAAGTGTTTTGAAGTCCATCTACAAAATCTTATAAGGTAGTAATCACTAAAATATCTTTAATAGATCTTTGCAACATGACTAATGTAAAGTTTTCGTCGTAGTCATAGTCATACTATGAATTAGTTGAATCCTTTAACAAGTCTTTGCTTACTTAGAAAACATTTTTCTTTCTTGTTTGTTTTTCTTATAATGGGGCTCACCCAATTAGGCAAATTATACAAGTGTCATACACTTGCTTACAGACTTAGAATCTATTTCAGATTTCCTGGTTTTTAAACCACTTGGAGTTATAACTTGTCAAATCATCTTTATTACTTGCATAATCATCATGTTCCAAAACGAATGTTTTAGAAATCTTAATCAATATGAAATCATGTTTCTTTGACTAAGTTTTACATATGCTAGTCATTGTTGTGGGTTTGATGCAACAATTGAAACTCATACAACAACTTTGTTTAGTTTTCAATGAGAAACGAAAATAGAGGATGTGCACTTGGAATGTACTACCTTCGACACATGGTTATTATTCCCATTACACTTAATGAGACCATGCGTTGTCACTTGTAACATGAGGTGAATCATGCTCATATTGTTGCTTTGATTCGATTACTTCTCAAATTTCTTCAAGATTTTCGAATTCACTTTTCTTGAACTCTTTCAAGGCTCTCGAACTTTTCAAGATTCTTATACTCCCACTTGCCTTTTGAGGAGGAATATTTAGCATAGGGTGAACCAACCATGGTTTGAGCCATGTTTGTTTGTTGCTTTTTTCGAACTCTTTCGAGATTTATACTACTCCCGCTTGACCTTTTGGAACAATTTCCATAAGGGCACCTACTTGAGCAACAAACATTTTGTGCTAAGTATGATTTGTGTAGTAGTACCCCGTGCTCTGTATAGGAATTGATCGTGCATTAAATGATTTAATACATCTCTTATTCCTTGCTTTGTAGAAAGACTTAATAATAAATTTTCTTATCCATATCACATATGAAGCCTTTGCTACAATTTGATTTGACCTATGTAGTTTGTTTAGTTTTGTAGCTCTTCTTAAAAGTATATCCCTTGAACAATGGTTGGAAGATAGGTAATTTACATCCATTATCAAAATGTATCTCATATAGATTGATAGCTCCTTTCATAAACACTTCACAAGGTTTTCTTTCGGAGTTTGTCGTAAAACGATTTCACAACTCTTGGATGTTCATCAAGGTCTTGACTTAAATTCTTATTATTACGATCATATCGCAATATTTTGAATGTGTTGCCAAGTATATGTCTTGACTTAAATTTTCACATTTACAATCATATTGTAATGTAATCATTATCTTGCCAAGTTGATACTGAACTTCATACTGAACATTTTGAACTTTTCAAAATTTTCACTTCCATGCTTCAAATAAGCATAAATAGTGATCATATCACAAATGAAGTTTTATTGTGTGTCTCTAGTCTTTGAACCTTTGGTTTTCTTACATCAATATGTATTCGACCTTGAGTTCACATCATCATTTCTCTAAATGGTGATTTTGTCAAATTTTCAAATTAGAATGATAATTACATATATCAATGGATTCATAATCTAATGATATTGAAAGTCCATCCCTTTGGATCTTTCGCGTTCAATGTTCATTTTTGTTCGAATTATTTGATATTTTAGAGACAATTCATTTATAGAAATGGTTCAATTATTTCTATCATATATAACTATGAACCTATTTAGCAACTCAAAACACATTATGACTCAATGAAGCATAGAATAACATTTATTCCACGTTTTTGAATCTTCGATGCTTAGTCAGTACTAACATCGAATGGTGTTTTGATGATAGCAAGAATGAATAACATTTATTTAATTCTAGCCAATAACAAGGTAAGGTGAAATATAGGCTCTACTTGTAAAGTTGCAACTTTTGCTTCCAGACTCGTAGACTCCACTTGTGAAGTAGCAACATTTGCTTCTAAACTTGTAGATTTATTTCTCCTTTAGTCATACTTATTCATTTAATTCAACCTCATTCTCAATGAGAGAGAACTAAATAAGACATCATATGTCCAACAAGTAGCAATGTGCTAAATCAATTTCTATAATATACTTCTTAAATTTGGAACATTTTCCATTCTTTTACCTTCCAACTATATGAGGTAGTTTCTAATCAATTGGAATTGGTCCATTTAATTTGAAACATTTGTTGTTCATAACAACTTTTAGCATATAAGTAGTTTTAGGTTTGAGAAGTAACAACTTGTTTGCATTTCTTGGCCCATAACTTCTTAACGCAATCCTCATATATTCCTAAAACTTTCCCATTTGAGCCACGTAGAACACTTCTCTTAGGTTCAAAATGATACTTTGCTTAACTACTTTAAGCACATTTCATGATTTTGCTAAGTCTATTCAATCATCATTCATATTAGAGTTTAATCAACTATTTAACTCTTATATAAAGTGGATGAAGAATAGCGTCATTTGATCAACTTTTGATCATAGAGATTTCCAATCACTTTCTTATATTCAATCATATTGAAGATAAGAGATTTTATTAGACTTCTATACTTGTCTTTTAGAGGGTTTGTACCTCCCATCTCATTATATCCCTTGAAACACTTTTCAAAATGAAGATGTGTTGGCATTTTACTCAAACATTTTGAATAAAACTAACCTGGACATATGACATAGGTTTCTAAAACTTGCCTTTTAGAGCCATCTTAGCAAAATTGGAATATAGATTTATGGATTATCTTTTAACTTTTTGAGAACGTTTCTCAACTTTATTTCCAATCGAGGAGATTATATTTAATAATAAAATTAGAACGACATGTTACTAATAAGTAAACGCAAAATTCAATTATGTTTAATAAAATTTAAAGTACTTTAAGCGATTATAAAACTGGTAACTTTTAAACATTCATTCAATTTAATTGATCCATATTGAATAGAATGATTCCAAGATCCTTTATTTGTGCAATAATTGACCGGACTTTGGCCCTACCATCAACTATTACATTTTCAAGGTGAGTAAACTCTTTACTGATTACAACTCTTTGTAATTCTTGGTTGAATAATTAACCATCACATGTTTAATTATTACCCTTAGCTTCAAGGTTCTAAACTCTTTAGGTAACCTTGTTGAGTATAACCAATCAAAAGTGTAAAATTTGTTTTACCCCCACTCCCCTAAGATATAATATGACACCCTGCTTTGGCATGAACCATCATAAATATCGAAGGTTTCATCGGGTTTTTGATTGGAAAAGCTACCTCAATATTTCTGGGACCTAGATTAATTATGTTGTGATTATTTAGTGAACTCTAGCGCATCATTAAACAACATAAATAAAATCTAACATGCATAATCTACTAATGCATAAATAAAACATGACATAGTATGACCCCTTAATCCTAAGAAAACTAATAAAGCAAAAGCTCCCACTTAACCTTCATGGATCTCATCCATCTTGCACCTTTGGGCCTCCACTCCATGGATTCTTGGATTAACTGCAACCTGTAATACTATTCTATTCTATCTACTACTTAAATAAAATAAATTAAATTACAAAAATACTTAACGGTACGCAGACCGTATTTAGATTACAAAAATACGAAACGATGCGCAGATCTTATTTAGAATCTATGGGCCATACTAGTCTGTATAGCAATATATAAAATCATATATTATAAAATGCCATATAATAAATCACTCATCATGCTTTCCTAAACTACAACATCGAATGTTCACAGTAAAGGAAACATGGCTCCTAAATATCTCATATTTAATTAATTACTGTAATTAGATAATATCATATATTATTCATAACCAATTATAAAATATCATATATTCTAAATTAGTCATGAGATAGAATCAAATCTTATTTTAATCTTAAAAGATAAATCATATTTATCCTCAAAGATTATCCTAACAAAGTTAGGAAATTCTATCCTAATTACTAGCCAATCACAAAATTTTAAATTAATTATATCCAATGTTAATTATGGGATAATCACATTATTTAAATCAATTATTATCCTTTTGGAATATGCTCAGAATATCCTAACAAATCTTATCCAAAATTAACCACTTTAATTATGGATAATTACTAATTTAACAACTTTAAATATGGATAATATCAAATATAACAACTTTTGAATATTTGATTTTATCCTAAAGTAAAAGATTTTATCCAAATAAAATCGATTTTATCTTTCAAAATAAAAGATCATATTTTCAAAATATTTTATCTCATCCAAAATAAATCATATTTATCTTGAAATTTTTTTTTAAAATATTTTTTTTTAAAAAACCGTGCACCAGCCATCGTGGTGTGTCCAGCCAAAGCCGGCCACGGTGGCCGTACACCGTGAGGTGTATGCTGCTCTGCAGCGGTGCACAGCAGCAGCAGCAGCAGCAGTGCCGCGCAACTCTTGCACGGTGCTGTTGTTGCTGCCTTTGCTGACCCGTTTTCCTGCCCCACCCCGCCCCTCCCTCCGAACCACCTGCAGCCGCAGCCGCCGTGGCTGCGCTACCCAGCCGCGGTTGCCGCTGCTAAACCCCCCCTTTTTTTGAATTTAATTTAAATAAAACAAAACATATTTTGTAAAATTAAATTAATGTTAATGTGGTCCAATTAATTTCAAAATTAAATCACATTCAATCTTGAAATTAGGGTTGTTCATGAAATTAATCCCCAATTTAATTTAACACTTAAATTAAATAATTTGATCATGAAAAATTCATAATTTATCATGAAATCAAATAGATTAAAATCATTAATTACATAGTAAACAAATTAATTCAAAATCAAGCACAAAAATCATATTTTAGGGCTAGGATTTTCGAAAAATTCGAAATTTAGGGTTAGGGGGTTCGAAATTTTCGAACATATTAGGGCTAAAAACGGTCATCTTCATGGCTATTTGAGCATAATTAAATCACATTTAATCAATTCCAAAATTTTAATCACATTAAAAATAATAATTGAACTATAATTAAATTAATCTCCCTCCTAATTGAATTAAAATTGTGGACTATCAAAGAATTATAGTCAATATGCGTAAATGCAATAGGCTAACTGATACCACTGTAGGAGTTTATAGGTACTACGCAGCGGAAATACATGAATCATATTCATACAGTACCTAATCCCAAGATCTAATGCATAACACATAAAGAACATATAATCGTACCTTTGAAGCGTGATTCCACGTGCGATCGAGCAAGAACAATGGGAGATAAAGAACCCCAAGCGTGATTCCTCTACTTAGTCCACGAGCATGGATTAAACCTCCACTAATGCTAGTTAGTTGTGACTAAACACTTCAATCAACCTTCAACGGAGATTTGAGCCACGAACACACCACAACACCACCCACGCACCACCACACGCGCCACCCAAGGAGGAGAGCTGTACGGACAGGGAGGAGAGAGAGAGGGCCGAGTAGAGAGAGAGAGAGTTAGGGTTTTTGGGAAACCTGGTTGCTTGTGTGACAATTCATTGTATGTCAATTGTTATGTAACGCAACCCTAGGCATGGTTTATATTTATAGATCATATCTAGAAATAAAACCATGTCAAGTCCAAAGACCCATTAGACTCTTCTAACTATCCAAGCCCAATTATCAACATGGTATGTCATGAACTCATGAGGCCCAATAATGGGCCTCTAACTTGTTTAACCCAATACTCTTATGTGTGACCTTATAGGATCCATTCTATAAGGCTTTAGGCCATTAAGCTAGCCCAAAGATCAATTGTCATATCTAGCACCAAACATTGACGACCCTATAGAATGAACTAATTATCTCCATAATCGTGATCCTTGATATATCTAGTAATTGCACTTATCGAAGACATAACTCCTTCATCGACCTAAGGTTTAATGTCGCTTGACTCATTGACACGACATGACTCAAGGTATAAACTTGACTTGCTGTGATTGACTCGAGGTTGACTCGACTCGAAGTGAAATGACATGTGTGACTCATGACCCGTGTGTGCATTGCATTATGATCGTGCGACTCGAAAATGCAAAAAAGCAAAAATTTCCGTCATTTTTGTGGAGGGTACCGACTTTCTCCCGAAAAAGAAAGACCCAAAAAGAAAGAAGCGAAGTTTTTGAAGGTGCATGCTGAATGAGCTTAGTCAAATGTTGTTTCTCACAGTACAAGGATTGTAACATCTTATACTATCCTAGTTGACTCGATAATGAAAGTATTTAGGTAACTTAGGCACGGAGTTTAAGCACTTAATACTTTGTGATGCAATGATGATTATGATTGATGAGTGATTTTGACATGACAATCCATGCTTCAACGTTGTGTTAAGATTTCATGACAAAGGGTTCCTAAGGGAAAGTGTATTTGGTCATGTATCTGTGTAGTGTGTGAAAGTTACACTAAAGTTAGGCCACAAGGGCTAAGTGTGTGGAAAGATATTGTTTTTTAAAAGAGTCAAATGGTGGTGACTCTTAGGCTAGGTAAGCTAATGATGTAGGGATCAAGCCCCCAAGTCTAGCTCTAAGTGAATAGGGATGAGCGTAGGAGATCCTTTGATATGACCATGAAGTGTGAATGTAAATATGAATGCAATTTTTTATTACGGCCGCACCTCGATGTGAGGTTGCCTACGTATCCGTTAGGAATCAGGCCGAACGTAGCTCTAGCCGAACCTCACACAAGTGTGTGTATACCTCAAAAAGGTCTTTTTAAGGGTTGTAACGTGGTTAGGCTAAAGATTTGAAGAAGAAGGGGATAAAGGCTCAAGACCCTAGATAAGCCTCGAAGGTGTGCAACCTTGCTATTAAGTATTTGTATTTTCATGCTTGAGGTTTTCTACTCTTTTTTAGCTCTCTCTCTTTTGCTTTAGCATTTATTTCATTTTTATAAGTGTGGGAAATCCCGATCATGCGGTCTATCACTCACTTGGCATTCATGTTTCTCAGGCACGGTACCGAGCACTCGATAAGAGACGCAATCTGAGACGTGTTCATATCAAAGACACGTTCATGTCAAAGACATTGGAACACTTGCCCTTTTGTACACTTTTATTTACTTTTATTATTTTTTATTTTTTGCTATTTTAATCTTTTGAAGTCACTCAAGCTTTTTATGAAATTGAAAACTGCATAAGTTGCACACTATCCCCTCCCAAGGTTTGGTAGATGTAGGTTGAAAAATGAAGGGTCTATCGTTAGACGAGGCTCAAAGTGGTTTATGAATAAAGGATTGTAAATTAGAAGGGTGAAAGGTGATATGATGTGGCTACAAGGGGTGCCTCAAATCATTGGTATACCTTGTGCTTAATTTGACAATGATTTTTTTTTAATGTAATGAAATGATCATATGCAAGAAAATAAATGCTCATTTTATTAAAAGGGAAAAAGAAATAATCTACAAAATTAAATTCAAGGGAAAAAAAGGTGCCTATGCTAGATTTATTGGGGAGAGGAAAAAATGAAAAAGAAATAGAAAAAGGAGAGATCATGTAATCTTGTCGTTGCAGCTCGCCTCTTGCCTTTTGTTTATCATCACTTGGTATTCTTGCCGACTGGAGGTATTGGAAGCCCGTTATTGTCGATCAAATATTGGATTGCTTCCTTTAGCTTCCAACACCTCTTAGTAGTATGACCCCTACCTTGATGGTACCTGCAGCGTACATTTGGGTTCCAACTAGGAAATCTCTTCTCAAGTGGGGGATCTTGAATAGGTCCAATAGGAGTAATGAGTCCCTTTGCATGGAGTCGATCGAAAGCATCATCGTAGCTAATTCCAATAGGGGTGAAATCCTTTCTTAGTTGCTTTCTAAATCCTCGATTATCCATGGCTAAGATTTCATTAAGGTCGCAAGTATCAATATTGTTACTAGAGTAGGTGTTTTCGGAAGAAAAAGGAAAGTCGTTCTTCTTTCTTTTACAGCCACTGTTGTTATTGTTACTGATCTTGGCCTTCTTGTCGCGCAAGGGAACATGAAAGAGATTTGAATCAATGAGATCTTGAACACGATCTTTGAGGGCGAGACATACTTTAGTGGTGTGACCACGACCTCTATGGTATCGACAATAAGAATTTGGATCCCAATTAAGAAACCGTTTTTCAGGTGGAGGGTCTTGACTGGGACTAATGGGGTGAATAAGACCTTGATCGTGAAGATAGTCAAAAGCTTCATTGTAAGTCATTCCTATTGGTGTGTATTCTTCAATGGTCCGTTTTTCCCGTGGCTTAGGAGCATTGAGTTCTTCATTAAATCCTTGGCAAGAATTTTGTTCGATAATCATCACCCGATTTTCTACTCCTTCTACCACGTTCAAGAGCATGGCAACAACATCTTGCAGTTTTCGAACGTCCTTCTTTAGACTTGGCGAGTCTTCCCTGGTATTATCTAAGAAAAGACTTTCATCCTCCTCAATTATGGCCACTTCATCGAGAGAGGTTATATAAGCTGTCTCGATCATGGGCTCATCTACATGTGTGATAAGAAGTGATGGATCGAAGGATGTTTGATCTTCTTCGATGGCTAGAATCTCGGAAGTTTCATTGTTATCGATCAGATCTTGAATAGCTTCTTTGAGTTTCCAACACTCCTCAGTATCGTGACCCTTTCCTTGGTGATATTTGCAGTGCTTATTAGGGTCCCACTTGGGTGGCCTGGCTTCTGGAACTGGATCTTTGATGGGACCTATGGGCATGACTATTCCTTTGTGATGTAGCTTCTCGAAAGCTGTTTCATAACTCATACCAAGTGGAGTGAACACTCTTTTTGACCTTTGGATCCGCGATTTAGAGGTGTTCGTAGCATGTACTTCATTAATGGGAGAGGAAGAAGAAGGATGGTCGTTCTTCTTTCCTCTCGCACTATTATCTTTCAAGAGGTCTCTTCAATTTCAATGTCTATATTATACACAGCCTTAAAAGTTTTCAAATTGTATTGGTATTTTAAGTGCTTTGAATACTTCCCTTGGAGATTCTTGATAAACATCCTCACAAATTCTTTTTCGGTAGGAAATTTAACCATGTTAGCGGAAGTTTCCCTCCATTTGTTGAAGAAAGAAGTGAACCCTTTGTTTTCCTTTTGTTTTAACATCTCAAGTTGTCTGTGGTCTGTTTCATCTTGAATGTTGCACTTATATCTATCTATGAAAGTGTTTGCTATCGATTCCCAAGAAGAGGTTTTCTCTTTGTCGAGGGAAAAGAGTCATTGTTGACAAACGGTCTCAAGATATAAAGAAAACAAAGAATGAAAGACTTTCTTATCAATCCCCTTAATGTTCATTATGGTTTCAAAAGCTCTTAGATGAAAGTAAGGGTTATCTGTTGCCTTGAATTTTGGGATGTCGTTGGCATTGAACTTAGCGGAAGAAGTTCCTTGTCCAGCGAGACCCCTTGTGAACTAATGCCCTGAAATTTATAGTCACTAGATAGCTTGCTCAAGCTTTCTTGCATGAGGTTCATTTGTTGTTGCTTCACAGGGTCATCAATTTTGAGGGTTAAAGCCTTTAACACCTCAGTCACATCAGTCAATTGACTCCTGAGTTCATTAACTTCCTCTTGAGTTGCCATTATCTTTTTAGCCTTCCTCTTTTGACGAATCGGTTTATCAAAAAGTAAGACTTGAATAAAGAGGTTATCCTTGATTAATCGCCCTTCTCTCCTCGACCAAGTACTGTGGAAAAGGAATTTGGGGATATTCGTTGTTAATGGTTTGACTCAAACTTTATTCAACATGCAATGAATAGAAGAAGGTAGAAAAATGAGGGTGGTGATATGGAGAAAACATGTAGATGGAGAGATGTGAAAAATTAGGAATAGAATGTACCCCCAACTCAAATGACGAAAAAAAACCGACTCATGCGTGAACCTAAGACATGGTCATGGTGATATATACTCAAAGTGTGTGCTAAGACTAGTGAGTGTAGGTGGCATGTTAAGACTCGTGTCATGACCATGTGGCTAGACTATGTGACTAGACTCAATTAACGACTTAACAAGGTATAATTAACAGAATTAATTAGCAAACTGTTTAATTAGACACAAGATGATGACTCGAGCAATAAACCGAACTGTCGCCAAAACGACAAGAATGGCGCCTCTCTTTGCAGTGTAGCGACAGACGACAGAATTGTCGCCAGGCGCCACACTCCACAGGGTGGCGCTACAGTTTGGACTTTGGCGCCATTGATGGAGCTTCGATCTGAAACTGCTTTCGGTATTATTAATCAACAGGGGTATGCCTAAAGTCGTACTAGGTCAATTCTGGTTAAAATATTAGACTTTATTTACTCAAATTCATTAATTAATTAATTAATTAGGCAAAGTTCTTTTAGTCATCAATTTATTTAATCTTAGCACAAGTCAAACAAACGGTTAAGAAAAACACATAGAGTATGCACAACAATAATGCACAATTAGTCAAGTAGGCACAATATGATGCAATGAGTTTGCAACCTAACCATGGCTCTAGTTCTCTAAAGTTCGGGATATGGGTTAGTCAACAGAGGGTCCATGGTTAATTGTTCGGATGCACCGCGCGGAAGCCTAACCGTGAAGGGTTGGCACGAATGGATGGGACACCGCGAGTTTTAGAAAAAACTCACTTCCATGGTTTGGTGAATTCAACATTCTCGGATGTACCCTTTGTTGCTCAGACCGTTAAATCAGGTAGATGGAGCATGAATTCCCAAGGGGTTATGTCCATATGTAGAACACATATGGGTTTCAGAAAAGTGAGAAAAACTCAATCAGGAAGTAGGATCGAGCAAACAATGCTAAAAACTGGTCGAAATTAGAACGCATATTTCTGGCTCGGTATTGGAGGAATTTGGCGCCAGCAGACAAAGGTTGGCGCCAGCTTTTGGTTTTAGCGCCTGATGACAGAGCTGTCATCTGGCGCTAAAGTCAAAAGATTGGCGCTAACTTCTGTTCACTGACGCTAATTCCTACATGCCTCAGCAGCTTTCTGTGCTCGATAAAATTTTCCAGTTTCGCGCAGTGTTATTTCGGTCTTAGTTGTGAAAGATATTCCTCAAATTTCCTACGTGTAAAATCCTATATTTTAACTCATTACGGATGGTCTTTCCAATGAGATTTTTTTATGCATATGACGATAATGTTAATCAAACTTATGCACATGAAATACTTAGAACGTTTCGAGTCTCATCCACTCATTCTAAATCATTGCCGAAATAAATTTCAGGAATTAAAATAGAAATCCTCCCCAGTGGAGTCGCCAAAAACTGTAGGGAATATTTCAAGCATTACCCCTAGCTTGAACCCCACTGTGATCATATATTAAAGTACAGTGGCGTCCAAAGGGAAAAAAGATAGAGCAAAAGAGTCGTCAACAAGTTTTAGGAACTTGTAAATCGTTCACGAGGTGAAGGTTACACCCCTTAACGATCCAAGAGATCGTCAACTCCAATAGGTCTGGAACCATGACTGGTAGTTCGGGGATGAAGGTACAAATCCAACCTAAAAGAGATTGAACCTGCCCTAATAATAAGTCTCTACTTTATTCTAATCGTATTCATGTGCACTTTCTGACTAACATGCAATCAATAGGTTTAACCCTAAACCTGTTTATCTATGTTGGTTGAATATTAATGAACAAATAAATATATTATTGGCGATCACTTGACTTATAATCAAATTAACCCTAAACAAGATTATTAATTATCTTATTAAGCGTGATTACAAGTACAAATTCCCTTTAAAATGCATGAAAGGTGTGATCAAGCAATAACAATAAATGTATATCAAGCAACATCATAATAATCATAATAATAATAATTAAAATAATCATAATCATGTTCATGTTAATATTAAAGCATAAAAATAACAAGATCTTAGGCATGATACTAACAAGATTAATTACAAACCCTAGCATGTCACTAAACAATAAAAATCAAAGCTTTAACCCTAACATGATACTATTATGAATATTAGGAAGAGAATAAAAGGCATCGCAGGAATCATGATTGATATAAGCAAATCACCCTAAATATCATACTAAAGAAAGCATCCTAACATGATATTAGGAACATCCTAAACATGATACTAGGAATCAATAAAACATCCTAACATGATACTAGGAATCAAAATAACAATCTAAGCATGATTTCTATATCATAAAATCAATTAAACCATTAAAGTACTTACTTGGATGCCTCGTACCTCTTTCTAATAACAAAATACACGCGTTAGTAACTTCAAGGAAAATAATAAATCAAACAATTAAATTAAATAATTGAAATAGAGATTTGGGACCAAACCCTCAGAAATTAAAACCTTTCACGTCTAGGGCGAAGGCAATTTGAACTTGGCTAGGTGTATCTAAGTCTTGCGAATGCAGAATTTTGTATTTGAGAAAAGACTAGTTTAGAAAAGAGAGAGAATAATCAAGAATTTCTTGATGAGAGTTGGTGAGAATTGGTGAATCAAAACGGAGTTTTTAGGAAGCTATTTATAGAGAAAATCAACCAAAAAGATAAAAAATAAAAACAGAGTTCTGACGCAAATAAAACCTGATTAGCGCCGACGCTGGCAATTAGCGCCGGGCGCTAACGCTAGTGCTAGGCGCCAAGCTTAGCGTCAGGCGCTAATGCTGGCATTTGGCGCTAACTTAATTATTGACGCGCTTTCTTAAAATTAGATAGAAATTGGTACGGGAGGATAAAATCGTATTTTCCTCAAATATATTCTTTTATTCTGATTAAAACTCTAAAAAGTCAACAAAAGTCAATTTATCAATGCTAATTGAATTAGGAATGAAAAGAACCTTCTAGAAGAATCTAAAAGACTAAAACCATTCCTAATTGCATTAGGAATGATAAATCTATATTAAGCCCTCCCCTAGATCATTGAGCCGCATATGAGGCTCAAACCGGGCCCAGTTCAGTAAATTGGCCATAACTTCCTCAATATTCATCGGAATTGGGCTTATAATATATCGTTGGAAAGCTCTTTTCAATCCCTATCCAACTACACTACTATTGGACCCATATCATGGACCAACCAAACTTTATTGTCTGTTTTCTTAAAATAGGTTTTCAAAAACAGAGAGAAGAGAAAAGAAATTAAAATTATCCGTAACACTAAACTTTCCACACTTTCACTTCATTCGATTATGTTTGACGTGAAAGGTACTCATCAATGGGTTTGGTTTTTGGGGAGACACAAATGGGTGTCTACACAACTAGTTTAAGATGTACTGTCGAAGTTTGTTGGTCTTCATTGAAGTAGATTTAAGAAGAAAACAAAGAAGATGAAGATAGATGATTAGCTGGATAGGAAATGAACAATGGTGGAAAAAACCATAGATGGACCATGGAGGAGGGTAGTGACTAAGAAGATAAAGGTGCTAATTTTCCTTTTTCTTATTATTCAAAATAAAAATGTAATTACAATTTTGCCACCGAGATAAACAAATGTGTGGGCTCGCTCATTATTTTGTACCTTAATTAGTAAATTTCCCACTTGAAACCCTCTTGTCGCTTTCTCTCAACATAATAGTGTTTTTTTTTTTAAACAACATAATAGTGTATTTAAACATATGCAAGAGGCTACAAAAGACATAAAAAGTGCATCTCGTGTGTTCCCCAATCTCGATATGGTAATATATTTTATAGAAATATATTACAAAGATCTAATAACAAAAATATATTTTAAGTACGTGAAGTTCTTTGTGATATAGTAACTTACTCTTTTATGTGGCTGGATACTCCGTGTAGCTAGCTATTATGAAGTTACTTTGTTATTGTTATAGGGGTTACTCTGTCAATGTTATAGGGGTTACCCGTTCAGCGTTATAGTTGTTATCGCCATTGTTATAAGGGTTATGTGTTTTGTGTTATAGGGGGTTACTCCGTCAATATTAATATATTATAGGCATTACTTCACTCACACTGCTTGTCCAAAAAAAAAAACGTGTTGTCGCATGAAAAAACATTATGTTTATATTTTCTGTTTCGATTATTATTGAATTAATAAGGTAGTTAACTGATTTTAAAAAATATAAATAAACAATTGGAAGAATTTTTAAAAGGGAAAATAGTGGAACTTATGGTGGTGATATTATTAAAAAAAAGGTGCAATTATTGTAATATTGGTGTTTCTAAAATGAAACTGGGTAATATAACAAAATATTATGTAGGTAATTTTTTGGGGTAGTGTGTGTTATTAGGAAACATAATAGTGGAAGTTTTTTTGGAGGGTTTTTTTATTTTTTGTTTTAGAAAAAAGACAGGAGGAAGTTATTTGGAGGGCAAAAAAAAAAGGGGAAAATAAAAAGGGTACTGTAAGGAGGGTGATCCCATCATAAGGGGGTCCTTCCTTTGATGCCCATGACCACTTAAAAGGCTAGGATTTTACACTTGTTATGGTGTATTAGGATTTGAATTCCTAACTATTTGGGAGACCTTGAATTAGAAATGATACTCTCATCACGCTTTTTTGTAAGAAACAACTAGGAGTCACCAATGAGTTTTAGGAAAACTCATAAACCTCGTTCATGCCCTTCTCCCAAGTAGAGTTCAAGGGATAATTAGCACGAGTCGTAAGTTTACCCATGCCCAAATTGGTCTACATAAACCAGAAATGAGTTCAGAGCGAGGATACTAAGATAACGTTCCCTTTAGAGGGAAATCACTATCTTAGCCCTAGTACGACCTCTACTAGCTCTTCCTTTTTCACAATTTCATTACCAAACAACATATGCAACGTGATACCTAAAGACTAAGTTAGTTGATTTTATTTACAAGCATTAACGTAGGAATTACATTGCAAAAGTCATTATTCTTTGTTTAATCAATATTCGTGAAAAGAACAAAATAAACAATATTCGCCTTATCTTAAGTGATAAAACAACAATTAATTAACAAATTCTATTCTTGATTAACAAAAGAATAGTATGTGAAATAATTAATAAAAAGTTTGTTTAAAGTGATCAAACAACACTATTTATTCAATTAAAGTTATTTAAATAATAAAGGAAAAGTGATCAAACAACACTATTTATTCAATTAAAGTTATTTAAACAATAAAGAAAAAGTGATTTATCTAAGTGCTCAGGAAACTAACCGTTCTTCTTTTATATTAAATCTTCGTTTAATATGTTCATGGACTTTCTTTCTTCTTTGTGCCTTCAAGGACTTCAATGGATTCAATTAGGGTTTGAAAGTATTTGGGAAGAGAGAAGAAAAAGTAGTATGATAGTAAGAGAAGTTGAGAGATTAGGGTTTTGAGAATACTAGGGTTTTAATTCTGATTTTTCTTAGTCCCCGTAATGCTGAACGAAGACCTTTATTTATAGGCGTAGGGATCTAGGTTCAGGGTTTTAGAGCCGCGCCGTCAGGTGGCGCGCACAACTCTCTTAGTCGCGCTGGGTGTCGCGCGCATCTCAATGAGTCGCGCGCGCCAGGCGCGCGCAACTAATTGAGTTGCGCTGGTTTGCGGTTTGCCTTATAGAAAAGCGCGTTTTAAAACTTCCATAACTTTTGATTTCTAAGTCGGATTAAGGCGTGTGAGATATCATTGGAAATCTCTGAATGTTTACTTTCCAATTCCGTTTGAATTAGGTTAAAATATGTTATGAATCATAAGTTATGGCCGTTGGAGTGCAAGGGTGTCGGTTTTAGGGCCCGGTTTAGTGTTTTGATCATAACTTCTTCGTTTTGGCTCGTAATTGGGCTTATAACATATCGTTGGAAAGCTCTTTGAAAGAGATATCCATATGTATAGTCTTTTCATGGTAATTTGATGGTTGGTTTATCTTTTTGGCTCAATTTTCAACAATGTAGGTTCCATTGGATCCAATAATCATTGCATTTGACGTATTTGGGTCCGTTATTAATCAAGTTTAAACATTTATGAACACGCTTTAGGCCTAATTAGTAATCGGACAAGGCTCTAAGATAACTTGGTCTCAAATATGGGTTTTAACTTACTTCATAATGGTTTTCGTAGTCTATAAACACTTCAACTTTGATCTAACATGAAGAACGGATTTTTGTAACATCATCGCACTTCCTTTCGGGACAAGAGGCCAAAAGTAGGTGTCTAGATGTACATATTCTTTGGTGGATCCTAATCTATCTAAAATAATTGGACCCTTACTAAGGGCCTATTCACATTTACTTAATTTCACTTCAGTTCAGTTCAGTTCAGCTCCAATCAGTTCAGTTCAGTTCAGTTCAGATCTTAATTTCCCTCTCATAAAATATTCATTTCAGCTTAGTTCAGTTCATTTCAGTTCAGTTCAGTTCAGTTCAGTTCAGCTCCAATCAGTTCAGTTCAGTTCAGTTCAGTTCAGTTCAGCTCCAATCAGTTCAGTTCATTTCAGTTCAGCTCAGTTCACTAAATGTGAACATGCCTTAAAACACGGCCTTATATGAATGAAACACAACTCTATTATCTTCTTCTTCCTACCATCTTTACTTCTATTTCTTTGATTTATTTTTGTTAATTTTTTTGTTTCCTTTTTTGTCTCTTTATTTTTGTAATCTAATATTTTTTTATTTCTTTCTTGATTTTACTTCTTTTTTTTTCCAAATTCTTATTTCTCTCCCCTATGTTCTTTGATTCTTTTTCCCATTCATTTTTCCATTAATTTTTTGCATTTTACGTGATGGAACTAGTTCAAATTCCCAAAGATATCAATTTCAGGTTTGCTATTTGTAGGGAATATTTCAAGCATTACCCCAAACTTGAACCCCATTGTGATCATAAACTAAAGTACGGTGGCGTCCAAAGGGAAGGAATCTAGAGCAAAAGAGTCACCAACAAGTTTTAGGAACTTATAAACCGTTCACGAGGTGAAGGTTACACCCATTAACGATCCAGGATATCGTCAACTCCAATAAGTCTGGAACCATGACTGGTAGTTCGGGGATGAAGGTACAAATCTAACCTAAAAGAGATTGAACCTGCCCTAATAATAGGCCTCTACTTTATTCTGATTGTATTCATGTGCGCTTTTGACGAGGGTCGGACTAGGTCGTTGGACTAATCCTCCCTAAGCCAAACAAAATTTGTAAACACTCAACTAACCTAAATACAAGTATAGAGGTAAGTCAAGGGTCGAACCCAAAGGAACGTTAATGTCTAAGTGCTTCCAATTATGTGCCTAAGCTAGGTCGAAGTAGAAGGATAAAAGAGGACGTTAACAACTACTAAGACTAAGAAACCAAACAAATAAAGTGCTAGGGATTAGGATTCACAAATAATAGCAATGAACATAGCAAATTGGGATAGGAAGTTGACTAAGTCAAGCAATGTGAGGGAAGATCAATCATGCAACCAAAAGATCATATCAAGTTATTCTCCTAGAGGTCTAACTAGCGTCAACTACGATAAACTCTAGCTAGGAAACGTCACAAGACACCTCAATCGTGTAAATGCAAGCCACAAATCAATGGTCCGTATCAATGTGAACTTACAATGCAATCTATGTGAATAACTAGGGTGATCAAGCCTAAATCAAACACACACACACACATGCACATAATCAATTAACCAATTTAATCACATCATCAACTCCATCAATTTCCCCCAATCTACATCAATCCATCACATAATATAAGCTTCACCATCACCCTAGCAAGGAAACTACTCTAACAACATCATCAAATCAACAAACAACTAAAGGAATCAAGAATCAATAAATTATGAAGAACAATTACACTAATCAAAGATCAAACATCAAAATACAATCAAATCAAATCAAACAAACATGAATAAACTAATCAAAACAATAAATGAGATAGAGTTAGAAATGCTCATTGATAATAGAGAAGATCTCCCATACAATTGTCACCATTGAATCTTCAATCTCTCAATCACCATTGAAATTCCTCATTTTCTCTCTCTAAAATCTACTCCTAAAACTAACCCTAAAACTAGAGAGAGAAGCTCTCAACTAAGCTAAGAATATGATCTAATTCTAATATGAAACTTGCTTCTCAACTTACCCCAAAAATCGGGTTTACATAGATATATATAGAGGCGCGAAAACACCAAGAACCAAGCACAAAATACCCACGAAGGCGCGCCCGGGCAGCAGGGGAGGTGCGCCCGCGCACGCAAGGGGTGCGCCCGCGCACGCAAGGGTTGCGCCCGCGTCACCCTTAGGTGCGGTCGCGCCACCCCTAGGTGCGCCCGCGCCTCCCTGTTGTGCGCCCGCGCCTAGCTGGGTTCCTTCGAGATTCTCGCGGCTTGGTGGGTTCGCTAAGGTCGCATGACTTATGATGTTGATGAACACTAGGAGTGGCAGTAGCTAATGCTCTTGATTAGTGGGAACACCACTTCTTAATGGTAGCACGACATGAGAGCGCAAGAGCTAAGACTTGGAATCTCCACTTCCTTGCATCTTGAGCTTTCCAAATGCCATGAGCTTGCTCAAAAAGCTTCCTCCACTTTAGTAGATCACCAATATCCAGACCCGAACCTCGTACAATACCTACAACCACGGAAATAGAGAAAATAAAGGAGAAAAGGCTAGAAAACCAACGAAATACACAAAAGCTACAAAATAAGAGAGGAAAGGTAAAACTAAGCAACAAAGCATAAAACTAAGCATTTATTAAGAAAGAAAGCTATGAAAAGAGGATGAAAACATCCTAAATACTCATCAAATGGGTGTCATTTATGACACCCATCAAATTCCCCCAAGCTTATTTTTTGCTCGTCCTCGAGCAAAACATAACCAAGGGAGTGAAAATGACGAACTTATTCAAACAAACTAAAGAAGAAACGAGATGAGAATATACACTAACTCACTTTCGTAGGAATCACGGTCAATTTTAGCAATAAAGACAAGCCATTTAAACCCCTAGATCGCCCTAGAGGACGAGTGATGCTCTCGTAAGGGTTTCCTAAGAGTTTCCTAAGAGTTTAACCCATAACTCTCATAATAATACAAACAAGGCAAAACATGAAAAACAAGTCAAAAAGGAAAGCAAAACAAACAAATGTTCATGAATGGACTTTTCCAAATGTACAAGCACAAATGAATGCAAATATTTCTAAACAAGTAAGGGAGTGCACGTTCCAAGATACCCAAGGTTGATTGAAACATAAATATGCTAAGCATAGGAACTAGCTTTCACAATCCACTTTCATCCCAAACGATCTTACCACGTTCTTCCTACTAGTCTCATATCAACCTCTAGTGAGCATCCCAATGATTCCTCGAAGGAACCGAAAAAGAGAATTTTTAGGCTACTCGACATCTTGACTATGCATCCCTTCTCCTTAGGCTAAAACTCACATTTCTCTCCACCGATGAATGACTCAACCACTTAGGTCAAAAGGTCTTTCCCCAAGGTTGTAACGTAAGGACACAAGGTGAGGGTAGGCAAAAATTTAAAATTTGGTGGTTTTCCTAATAATGAAGCAAAGAACGGGCCCTTTCTTAGAATCACGATCAAGTAGTCACCAAACACTAACACCCCCAAGCTTATTAAAAGCTATACTCACAAACATATACACAAAAAGCGTGAGAACGCTTCCCCCCAAGCTTAAATGGAGCATTGTTCTCAATGCTCAAAAAGGGAGAATACTCACATCAAAATATTTTTGATTTTATGAATTTTCACTTCACTTTTTTTTTCTTCTTTTATAGTGCTTTGTCCACGCCTCTTTTAACTTTGGACGGATTTTTCAACTTTGCACTTATTATGTCCTTGACTTTTTTTTTCACTTTGGACGGCTTTTTCATTTATTCATTTGCCATTATTCACACAATATACACAAAACACAAGCTTGCCTTCTGTAGGGAATATTTCAAGCATTACCACTAGTTGAACCCCACTGTGATCATACACTAAAGTACGGTGGCGTCCAAAGGGAAAGAAGATAGAGCAAAAGAGTCACCAACAAGTTTTAGGAACTTGTAAACCGTTCACAGGGTGAAGGTTACACCCCTTAACGATCCAAGAGATCGTCAACTCCAATAGGTCTGGAACCATGACTGGTAGTTCGGGGATGAAGGTACAAATCCAACCTAAAAGAGATTGAACCTACCCTAATAATAGGCTTCTACTTTATTCTGATCGTATTCATGTGCGCTTTCCGACTAACATGCAATCAATAGGATTAACCCTAAACCTGTTTATCTATGTTGGTTGAATATTAATGCACAAACAAATTATTATTGGCGATCACTTGAATTATAATCATAATTAACCCTAAACAAGATTATTAATTATCTTATTAAGCGTGATTACAAGTACCAATTTCCTTTAAACATGCATAAAAAGGTGTGATCAAGCAATAACAATAAATATCAAGCAACATAATAACAATCATAATCATAATAATAACAATTATAATCATGTTAAAGCATAATAATAATAGGAAAACCCTAAGCATGATACTAACAAGATTAGTAACAAACCCTAGCATGTCACTAAACAATAAAAATCAAAGATTTAGCCATAACATGACACTAACAATCATAAATATTAGGAAGAACATAAAAGGCATCATACTTTCAATCATACTTGATATTAAAGTTACCCTAGACATGATACTAGGAATTTATTATAACAACCTAAGCATGATTTCTACATCATAATAACAATAAAAACAATTAAAGTTCTTACTTGGATGCCTCGTACCTCTTTCTAATAACAAAATACACACGTTAGTAACTTCAAGGAAAATAATAAACAACAATTAAATTAAATAATTGAAATAAATATTTGGGACCAAACCCTCAGAAATTAAACCTTTCACGTCTAGGGCGAAGGCAACTTTGAATATGGCTAGGTGTATCTAGATCTTGCGAATGCGGAATTTTGTATTTGAGAAAAAGCTAGTTTAGAAAAAAAGACAGAGAGAGTAATCAAAAATTTCTTGATGAGAGTTGGTGATATTGATGAAAACTAATGGATCAAAACGGATTTTTTAGGAAGCTATTTATAAAAAATCAACCAAAAAAATAAAAAATCAAAACAGAGTTCTGACGCGTAAAACGGAGATTAGCGCCAGACGCTGACATTAGCGCCAGGCGCCAAGCTTAGCGTCTGGCGCTAATTATGGCGTTTGGCGCTAACTAAAATATTGACGCGTTTTCTAAAATCAGATAGAAATTGCCGTACGGGAGGATAAAATCGTATTTTCCTCAAAAACACTCTTTTGTTCTGATTTAAATTCTAAAAGTCAACAAAAGTCAATTTATTAATGCTAATTGAATTAGGAATGAAAAGAACCTTTTAGAAGAATCTAGAAGACTAAAACCATTCCTAATTGCATTAGGAATGATAAATCTATATTAGGCCCTCCTCTAGATCATTGGGCCGCATATAAGGCTCAAACCGGACCCAGTTCAGTAATTTTGCCATAACTTCTTCAATATTCACCGGAATTGGGCTTATAATATATCGTCGGAAAGCTCTTTTCAAGCCCTATCCAACTACACTATTATTGGACCCATATCATGGAACAACCAAACAGGATTGGCTGTTTTCTTAAAATAGGTTTTCAAAAACAGAGAGAAGAAAAAAGAAATTAAAACTATCCGCAACACTTAACTTTCCACACTTTCACTTCATTCAATTATGATTCGACGTTAAAGGTACTCATCATCGGGTTTGGTTTTGGGGAGACACAAATGGGTGTCTACACCGTCATTGTGAACCAATATCCACACTAACATACCACAAATTCCAAAATATGACCATTTGCTTCACAAAAACAAAAAGAAACAAAAGGCTCAAGAATCTAAAGATGTGGCTTAAAAAGAAGGGAAAAGGCTCAAATGGTTAGAAAATATGCAAATGTAAACCCAAATACTAAAAATGAAACAAACTATCCTAGAAAAGAAAAATTACCACCCCAAAAAGATGCCTTTGTCCTCCCTAAATGGTTCGGTCTCGGTCTTAAGAAATATGAGTCAAGATTCTAGATTAGGTCCGCAATAGTCAAGGATCCATGCCGCTCATGAAAATAAGTGTAGAAAAGTTGAAAAACAAATAACCTCACACGGATGTAGCAAAAACTCACTATTGGTGTCAAATCGACTATAGGAAGCAACTACCAAACATGCCACAAACAAGTAGAATCCGGCTTCATGATCCCACTAGTTCTAACCAACTACCTTAGCATGCTTTATCCTAGAATCAACCAAGCATACTCTCAAACCGTGCACACCGTTACCATTTAAGAAGAATAACATTCAATTATACAAGTCCAAATGTTATTATGTCCAAAGCAAGAACAAAGCAAAACACATTGCAAATTTGCCTTGATAGAAACAAAAATCTTTTTGGAGTTTTTCAAAATATAAGAAACATGGAAAAGCATATACAAGGGTGCATAGAATATATGAATCAACATCCCACCAAACATGATAGAATACCCTCCCCCAAGCTTGAATGAGACAATACACTCAAATCATAAAGCATGGAAACCATGGGAGGGGAAAACAAGGAGATCAATCCAACTAACCAAAATATGTCTAACAAGTCATCATCCACTAGAGAAAGAGCAAGGAAGGATATTACCGGATATTGGGTGGGTGTAAATACCCGCAAATGACCCAATCAAACCTTCAAAGCTAATTTCTCAAGAATTGAACCTTGTTTCCATGTGCTAGCAAAAATAGGAGTCAACCTTCCTTGATTCTTGATCCAAATCGAAGCACCAAAGTATATCAACTCATGCACCTAGCAAAAGGCACACAAACATTTCCATGAGAGAAAATCTATTCTAAAAAGCAAATGAAAATCTAATCTAAATCATGGGTTACTTCCCGAGAAAGGCTTGCTTAAGGTCCAAGCTTGACCGCTCTAGAAAATAATAATTCAACGCACGCAAGAGCTTGTCAAATGCACTGCTACACATTTCATATGATAACAAGTAGGCACAAGACAAATAAAGAACGTGCAACAAGATCATTGCACGCAAGTGAGAAGGGAGGTGTCAAAAGAAAGAAGAAGAAGGATAAAAAGGAAAAACAAGAAAATAAGAAGAAGGGGGAAAAGAAGAATGGAAAGAAAAAGAAAAAGGCAAATCCTCCTCACTAAAATATTTTTGGTTGGCAATATTCTCCTCTTCCTCAACAATGATGGAATGAGGGACAATAAAATCATCCATAGAAAAGGGCTCCCCAATAGGCTCTTTGAGATAGGAAGGGAGAAAAATAGGGCAATAGGGTATGTGGTCAAACCTTTGAGAGAAAGGTGTATGAGAAGTAGGCAAAGGGGTATCTACTCCCTCAACACAAGGTCTCACATCGCCAATGAGGGCATGAAAATCAATCATAGAGTCCTCAAAAGAGGAACAATCATGATCACCATCTCCCTCAAACATCCAACTCCCAAGAGGAACCATATAATCTCCTCCACTACCTTCATGAACAACAACTCCCTCAACTTCCTTAAAGCCTAGAGTCTCAAAACCATGCATGAATGGATGCAAATATAACTCAAAATCATCTCTCTCCCATGAAGCATCCTCAATGAACTTGCTTAAAAGGCTATGGCTATCCCTTATACACTCAATAAACACATTGGACATAACCTCAAACGAGTCCAAATACTCATGGATAGAAGAGTCACATTCATACACTTGAGACTCATCACAATGGGTGGGAGGGTTGGGATTTTCAAATTCAACACTCTCTTCGCTCTCAACTCCTTCACCATCACTCAAATGCTCTCCAATGGTATCCTCACACTCTCTTGGTTTCTCGAAATTACCATCACATTGGATTTGAAATTTTCCCACATAAGTGTCAAAGATGACAAATGGATTTCTAGCTTTTCATTTCTCCTCCTTCCCTCCTCAAGACACTCCTCACTCTTTTTCATCATCTCCAATTGACTTTTCATATAATTAAGAATCGACTCCTTTTTAGGCCCAAGATCGTCACTAAGCTCAACATGCCTAATTTGAGTTTCCAAAGTAGCAATAAGAGATTCAAAAGGTGTAGGAGATTGAGGCTCAACAAGAGAAGAAGAAGTACAACCAAAGGTAGGATCATCATCATTACAAACATGAGCATTTTCATTAAATAGGGGATTGGGAGCATTTTCAAATGTATGAGATTTGTTAGCTTGAACATGCAACACATTATCATGAAAAAAAGAGAAAATAGAATTGGAAGCATTATGGGATCATGTGACACATCATGGTAAATCATGCTAACATTGGAAGAATTAACACATTGCACATCAAAAATAGAAGCACGCTTACCCTTATTATAGACTTCCCAAGCAAACCAAACATAAAATTTCCAAGCATCTTCAATAGAAAATGCTCTAAATTTACCATTATGCATTCATTCAACTATATCCCTAGTTTGCTCATTCAAACCAATATAACAAATCTCACAAGCCTCCCAAAGACTACACCGATTATAGTCAAGAAATCCCTTAAGTCTATTGAAATATTCACAAAAAGGTTCATCGTCATATTGAGGAAATGAGAGACATGCCATTTTTACAAAGCAAACAAAAATCAAATAAAAGAAAACTATAAACAAAGACCTAGACTCAGGCAATCAAAAACACTCAAACATAGACACCGTTCCCCGGCAACGGCGCCATTTTGACGAGGGTCGGACTAGGTCGTTGGACAAATCCTCCCTAAGCCAAACAAAATTTGTAAACACTCAACTAACCTAAATACAAGTATAGAGGTAAGTCAAGGGTCGAACCCAAAGGAACGATAATGTCTAAGTGCTTCCAATTATGTGCCTAAGCTAGGTCGAAGTATAAGGATAAAAGAGGACACTAACAAAAACTAAGACAAAGAAACCAAATAAATAAAGTGTTAGGGATTAGGATTCACAAATAATAGCAATGAACATAGCAAATTGGGATAGGAAGTCGACTAAGTCAAGCAATGTGAGGGACTATCAATCATGCAACCAAAAGAGCATATCAAGTTATTCTCCTAAAGGTCTAACTAGCGTCAACTACGATAAACTCTAGCTAGGAAACGTCACAAGACACCTCAATCGTGTAAATGCAAGCCACAAATCAATGGTCCGTATCAATGTGAATTTACAATGCAATCTAGTGTGAATAACTAGGGTGATCAAGCCTAAATCAAACACACACATGCACATAATCAATTAACCAATTTAATCACATCATTAACTCCATCAATTTCCCCCAATCTACATCAATCCATCACGTAATATAAGCTTCACCATCACCCTAGTGAGGACTACTCTAATAACATCATCAAATCAACAAACAACTAAAGGAATCAAGAATCAACAAAATATGAAGAACAATTACACTAATCAAATATCAAACATCAAAATCCAATCAAATCAAATCAAACAAACATGAATAAACTAATCAAAACAATAAATTATATATAGTTAGAAATGCTCATTGATAATAGAGAAGATCTCTAATACAATTTTCACCATTAAATCTTCAATCTCTCAATCATCATTGAAATTCCTCACTTTCTCTCTCTAAAATCTACTCCTAAAACTAACCCTAAAACTAGAGAGAGAAGCTCTCAACTAAGCTAAGAATATGATCTAATTCTAATATGAAACTTGCTTCTCAACTTACCCCAAAAATCGGGTTTACATAGATATATATAGAGGCGCGAAAACACCAAGAATCGAGCACAAAATACCCACAAAGACACGCCCGGGCAGCAGGGGAGGTGCGTCCGCGCACGCAGGGGTGCGCCCGCGCCATCCTTAGGTGAGGCCGCGCCACCCCTAGGTGCGCCCGCGCCTCCCTGTTGTGCGCCCGCGCCTAGCTGGGTTCCTTCGAGATTCTCGGGGCTTGGTGGGTTCGCTAAGGTCGCATGACTTATGATGTTGATGAACACTAGGAGTGGCAGTAGCTAATGCTCTTGATTAGTGGGAACACCACTTCTTAATGGTAGCACGGCATGAGAGCGCAAGAGCCAAGACTTAGAATATCTACTTCCTTGCATCTTGAGCTTTCCAAATGCCATGAGCTTGCTCTAAAAGCTTCCTCCACCTAAGTAGATCACCAATATCAAGACCCAAACCTCGTACAATACCTACAACCACGGAAATAGAGATAATAAAGGAGAAAAGGCTAGAAAACCAACGAAATACACAAAAGCTACAAAATAAGAGAGGAAAGGTAAAACTAAGCAACAAAGCATAAAACTAAGCATTTATTAAGCAATAAAGCTATGAAAAGAGGATGAAAACAACCTAAATACTCATCTAATGGGTGCCATTTATGACACCCATCAGCTTTCTGATTAACATGCAATCAATAGGTTTACCCTAAACCTATTTATCTATGTTGGTTGAATATTAATGCACAAATAAATCTATTATTGGCGACCACATGAATTATAATCAAATTAACCTTAACAAGATTATTAATTATCTTATTAAGCATGATTACAAGTACCAATTCCCTTTAAACATGCACACCTTGCAGCGGACTTTGGCTGATCCGTCTACACACATACGGGCAATTCCTACCAGGGTGGTGGGTCAGAGCGCGTGATCAAGCAATAACAATAATATACATCAAGCAACATAATAATAATAATAATAATAATAATAATAATAATAATAATAATAACCATAATCTTGTTAATGCATTATAATAGCAAGATCCTAGGCATGATACTAACAAGATTAATAACAAATCCTAGCATGTCACTAAACAATAAAGATCAAAGCTTTAGCCCTAACATGATACTGACATGAACATTAGAAAGAAAATAGGAAGCATCGCAGGAATCACAATTCTCATATTTGATATTAGAAATTATAGTTGTTACCTTAAACATGATACTAGGAAGATCAAAACACCCTAACATGACACTAGGAATCATAATAACAATCTAGACATGATTTCTAAGAATCTAATAACAATAAATAAATTAAAGAACTTACTTGGATGTGTCGTATCTCTTTCTAATAACAAAATACACACGTTAGTAACTTCAAGGAAAATATAAATCAAAATAGTTAAATTAAATAATTGAAATAGAGATTTGGGACCAAACCCTCAGAAATTAAAACCTTTCACGTCTAGGGCGAAGGAAACTTCGAACTATGCTAGGTATGTCTAGTGCTAATGTATGAGGAATTGTGTTTGTAAAAGGGTAGGCTTAGAAAGAGATAAAGAATAAAGAAATTCTTGATGAGAGTTGATGAGAAGAATTAGAGAATTGATAGAGAGAATTGATGATGGGATTGATGATTGATAACAGAATTTTAGGAGGCTATTTATAGAGAAAATCAGCCAAATGGATAAAAAAAAATGAATCAGAGTTTCGAAGAGAATAAAACGAATTGGCGCCAGACGCCAGACATTAGCGCCAGACGCCAAAGCTAGCGCCAGACGCCAAGGTTAGCGCCAGGCGCTAGTCCTGTCGTAAGACGCTAGTCAACGGTTTCACGCGTTTTCTTAATTTGATAAAATCTAGCCGTACAGAAGGGCAAAATCGTATTTTCCTTAAAAACACTTCTTTTATTCTGATTAAAACTCTAAAAAGTCAACTAAAGTCAATTTATCAATGCTAATTAAATTAGGGATGAAAAGAACCTTTTAGAAGAATCTAGAAGACTATAATCAATTCTAATTGCATTAGGAATGATAAATCAATATTAGGCCCTCCTCTAGATCATTGGGCCGCACATAAATATCAGTCGAGCCCAGTTTAGTAATTTGACCATAACTTCCTCATTATTCATCGGAATTGGGCTTATAATATATCGTTGGAAAGGTATTTTTAAGCCCGACCCAACTACACCATTATTGGACCCTCATCATGGAACAAACTAAACTGGAATGTACGTTTTTCATAAATAAGGTAAGAAAAGAAATATTTTCAAAAATAGAAAGAAGAGATATTTTAATAAAAACATCCTCATCACTAGACTTTTCACACTTTTTCTTTATTCGATAATCAAATGACATGAAAGGTATTCAACATTGGGTTTGGTTTTGGGGAGACACATTTGGGTGTCTACAGAAGCCCCCACTTTGACTGAGTTTAGAGAAACGCGAGTTTCGAAAACAAAAGTCAAAGTATCGATAGGGACGGAGAATGATCCAGAACGTTCTGCGATCCTAAATCATTCTTGTAACGTCGATACCTGCAAAACTAGCATTAGTCAAACAGATAAAACAGGTCAAAAACGCGTATTTTTGCACCGTCGAGCACACGTCTCTGAAGGTAACCGATTTGTTGCTTTGTTGTTGTTGTTGTGACAACCTTCCCCAAGCTAGGGAATGCAATCCTGCTGTTTGTTTTGACGATCTTTCGTAAGCTAGAGAATACCGCCTGAAGACTACTACGCCTGTAACTGCCTCCAATTCCGCCGTGATAGTCTTCGAAAAGACCACTGCTTGTTGATCCTTAATGTTGTTATGCCAGTGCGTCGGCGCTTTACTGCTTGTGAACCAGTATATCAGTGCTTTTGCTGTGATGACAATCCTCTTTTCTTTGGGAATAGTTTCCAACACAACTCTTGTATAATGTATGACAATCCGATTTAGGGAAAGTTGTCAATGCTTCGTAACAATCCATCCTTGGAAATGTTGCCACGATGAAGCGACAATCCGTATCTCGAAAAATTTGCCAAAATCCATTTTTGGGAAAAGTTGCCAATGCTTCGTAACAATCTCTCATAAGAATTTTGCTACGATCGACAATCCACATCATGGAATATAACTCTTGAAAGCAATCCGCCTTGGAAATAAATTTGCCAACGTTAGGCGACAATCCTTTTAGGAAAATATTGCCGCTATTGACAATCCGCGTCTTGGAACATTTGCAAAAGAGTGTTGATCGACAATCCACTTTGGGAAAATTTTCCACTTACTGAAATGAATGACAATCCACGTTGAGGAATCTTTGCCGAAATTTATGATGAATAGAGACTTACAACAATCCTTTGGGAAATTTTGTCATAAGGAACTGGGTGTATGACAATCCAATCTCGGAAAACTTGCCAGAGATGACAATCCAAACTTGGAAAAAATTGCCAAACAGAGAGGGAGCACAACAATCCACGCTTGGAAACTTTGCCAGAGATGACAATCCAATCTTGGAAAAATTATCGTTGAAGAATATGCGCGACAATCCATATTTTGGAAATATTTTCAGTTAGAGATGACAATCCAATCTTGGAAAAATTTTCGTATAAGTGATGCGCTTGCTTTTGAACCGATGCCTTGATGCTTGTAATGAGCCAGTGTTTTAGGCGCTTAAGCTAAGTGAGATGATTTTTTGTCAGGTCAATCACTTACTACGATTGTAATCGAGCCAACTACTAATCATGTCAATTTGCTTATAGGGGCTACCTGGAGTACCAAGGAACTCGAAATTGTTGTATGAGGTTGAAATAACCGTTCTGAGAGGCTTCGAGCTCTGTCGCTGCTGAAATATTGCTGGTGCCAAAAATTGGCTCTATCGCCAGACGCTGGGATCTAGCGCCAGGCGCTGAACTCTGTCATCAGACGACAGATGTTTTTGCCAACCTTGTCGTCTGGCGCTGGAGTCGGGTCTTCCCTATTCTGCTCTTGTTACTGTTGTTGCTCAGTTTTTGCTCCGAACTTTGAGCTTGGTCGTTTCCTTTCAACCCAATCCGCTCAAATCTTTTGTAAATTAAAGCTCTTCATCTCTAATTTATTGATCTATGTAACTCCTCGCTCTTATCTTGGACGAATATCCTGTGTCATATTCGCGGTTTTTTTGAAAAAAAAAATCTGGGAATGTCCTCGCTTGCTGGGATGCACCGCCATTTATATTTTTCACTATAGGACTTTGCTCATCTTTCTTTGGGATTGACCTAAGACTTAGTGTTGACTCAATGTGATAACACGACATGACTCAATGTGTAAACTTGACTTGTGTGTGCATTGTAATGTGATCGTGCGACTCGAAAATGCAAAAAAGCAAAAAAAAATCGTCATTTTGTGGAGGGTACCAACTTTCTCCCGAAAAAGAATCGAAGTGAAGTTTTTGAAGGTGCATGTTGAATGAGCTTAGTAAAATTTTGTTGATACTATCTCTCAAGGTGCAAGGATTAATCCATCTTAGGCTATCTCAATTGTTGACTCAATGATGAAAGCATTTGGGTAACTTAGGCACGGAGGCTAAGCACTTCATACTTTATGATGCAATGATGATTATGATTGACGAGTGATGTTGATATGACAAGGCATGCTTCAACGTTGTGTTAAGATTCCATGACAAAGGGTTCCTAAGGGGAGGTATATTTGGTCATGTATCTGTGATGTGTGTGATAGTGACACTAAAGTTAGGCCGCAAGAGCTAAGTGTGTGGAAAAAATATATTGAAAAGAGTCAAATGGTGGTGACTCTTAGGCTAGGTAAGCTAATGATGTAAGGATCAAGCCCCCAAGTCTAGCTCTAAATGAATAGGGATGAGCATAGGAGATCCCTTGATACGATCATAGTGTGAGTGTGTCAATGTGAATATGAATGCATGTTTATTACGGTCGCACCTCGATGTGAGGTTGCCTACGTATCTGTTAGGAATCAGGCCGAACGTAGCTCTAGCCGAACCTCGCACAAGTGTGTGTATACCTCAAAAAGGTCTTTTTAAGGGCTGTAACGTGGTTAGGCTAAATTAGGTTGAAGAAGAAGGGGATAAAAGGCTCAAGACCCTGGATAAGCCCCCAAGGTGTGCAACTTCGCATGTGAATCTTTGTATTTTCATGCTTGAGGTTTCTCACTCTTTTTTATTTCTTTTTTGCTTTAGCATTTATTTTATTTTTATAAGTGTGGGCAATCCCGATCATGCGGTCTATCACTCACTTGGTATTCATGTTTCTCAGGCACGGTACCGAGCACTCGATAAGAAACGCAATCTGAGATGTGTTCTTATCAAAGATATTTTCATATCAAAAACATTGGAACACTTTCCCTTTGTTTCACTTTTATTTATTTTTATTTTTGCTATTTTAATCTTTTGAAGTCACTCAAGCTTTTTATGAAATTGAAAATTGCATAAGTTGCACACCATCCCATCCCAAGGTTAAGTAGTTATGGGTTGAAAAATGAAAGGTATATCGTTAGACGAGGCTCAAAGTGGCTTATCATAAAAGGATTGCATATTTGAAGGGTGAAAGGTGATATGATGTGGCTACAAGGGGTGCCTCAAATCATTGGTATACCTCGTGCTTAATTCGACATGGATTTTTTTTAATGCAATGCAATGATCATATGCAAGAAAATAAATGCTCATTTTATTAAAAGGGGAAAAAAAGAATCTACAAAATTAATCTAAGGGAAAAGAAAGGTGCCTATGCTAGACTTATTGGGGAAAGGAAAAAAATGAAAAGGAAATAGAAAAAGAGGTCATGAAATCTTGTCGTTGCAGCTCGCCTCTTGTCTTGTATTGTTTGCTTCATCATCACCCAGTCTTCTCGTTAGCTAGAGGCAATGGGATCTTGTTTGCTTCTATGAGATCTTGAATGAGATTTTGAAACCTATAGAATTCATCAGTGGTATGACCGTTTCCTCGATGGTACTTGCAATAAGAGTTGGGATTCCATCTCGAAGATAGATTTTCTGGCGTTAGATCCTTGGTAGGGCCAATAGTTTTGATTAATCCTCGATTGTAGAGACGGTCGAAAGCAGCATCGTAGGTCATTCCAATGGGTGTGAGTTCTCTCCTGGGTTTCTTTTTATATCCTTGATTATTCATAGCTAAAACACTGTTGTGATCAAAGGTACTAACATTGTTACTAGAGTGGGCGTTTTCGGAAGAAGAAGGATTGTCGTTCTTCTTTCCTTTCCAGCCACCGTGGTTACTATTGTTAGTAGCTTTTTGCTTTGCGAGGTCATCTTCGATTTCAATACCGATGTCATAGACGGCCTTGAAATTATTCAAATTATGTTGATACTTTAAGTGCTTCGAATACTTCTCTTGGACATTCTTGATAAACATCCTCACAGATTCTTTTTCGGTGGGCACCTCAATCATCTTAGCGGAAGTTTCTCTCCATTTATTAAAGAAAGAAGTGAAACCTTCATTCTCTTTTTGTCTTAGCATCTCGAGTTGTCTATAATCGGTTTCGACTTGAATATTGCATTTATATTTATTAATGAAAGTGTTTACTATTGATTCCCAATTAGAGGTTTTCTCTTTGTCAAGGGAGAAGAACCATTGTTGGCAAACAGTTTCAAGAGACAAGGAAAACAAGGAATGAAAGACTTTCCTATCAATCCCCTTAATGTTCATTATAGTTTCAAAGGCTCTTAAGTGGAAATAAGGATTATCTGTTGCCTTGAATTTAGGGATGTCAGTGGCATTGAACTTCTGCGGAAGAAGCTCCTTATCCACCGAGACCCCTTGTGAGCTAATGCCCTGAAACTTGTAGTCACACTAGTAGAAAATAAGTGATGGCAAGCGGTTCAAACCCCCTAACGGGAAGCGGTTCTGAACCGCTTGCCAATTGTAGTGAAGGGGCAGCAGTTTTGGCGCCAAACCGCTACCCTTTAGGGGTATTAAAAATATTTTTATTTTTTTTTGGTTTTTTTCTATTAAATTGATATATAATCAAACCATATGTAAAACATTAATATTTTTATTAATTAATTGTTATAACATTACAATTTCTGATTTTTCTTCAAAAAAAAATACAATTTCTGATTTTCAATCACACAAAAAAAATAAATAAACAAAAAATTTAATAATAATTACAATTTTGGTTATCAACCACCAAACACCACCAGCCACCACCACCACACACCACCAGCCACCACCCTACACTACCAACCAACAGCCACCAGCCACCACCCCACACCACGAGCATCAGCCACTCAACCACCACGACCCCCCACCCAAACCATGACTCCCACCCACCAAAAAAACCCCTCACCGAAACTACAACCCCTAGCCACCCACCCAACACGACCCCCACCCAAAACTAGATCCCCACCCACCACAAAACCCCTCACCGAAACCACGACCAAACTAGATTCCCACCCAAACAACGACCTCCACCCACCAAACCAGATTCCTACCCAAACCCAAACCACGACCCCCACCCAAACCACGACCCTCACCCATCATGACCCCCCACCAAAAATCAAATTAAAATAAAAAATAAAACTAAAATCGAAATAAAAATTTAAAAAAAACATCGATCTAACCCACCACGACCATCTAACCCTCTGATTTTGGCTTCAATGGTTTTAAAGGTCAAATTTGACCATAAAAACTCTAGATCTAGAGTTTTCATGGTGGAATTTGACCTAAAAAACTTATACACCCACAAGCTGCCACGAATTTGCTCGAAATTTGGTTGAAATTATCCTCGAAATTTGCTCGAAATTACCCAGTTATGTTCGAATTTGATGAGATGAGAAAGAACAAAGAAAAAGAGAAAATGAAAGAAGAAAGGGGCGAATTAGAGGGAAGAGGAGAGAGAGGGAAAACGGGAGTAGAAAGAGGAGAGAGAAAGAGCAGCCAAAATGAAAGAGGAGAGAGAGAGAGGTGGGGTAAAGAAAGAGGAGAAGAGAAATAAAAGAAGGGGGGCGCGCGGTTTAGGGTTTTTTTTTAAATGGCAAGCGGTTTGCTCCAAAACCGCTTGCCATTTAATATTACAAGTTTTTTTTATAAAAAAAGGGTGAATGGCAAGCGGATTTTTAAAACCGCTTGCCATTTGGGGCTTCCCATCACATATTTTCTACTAGTGTCACTAGCAAGATATATTGCTCAAGCTTTCTTGCATAAGATCCATTTGTTGTTGCTTCACAAGATCATTGATTTGGAGGGTTAAGGTCTTCAACACCTCGGTTACATTAGTCAATTGATTCCTAAGTTTGTTGACTTCTTCTTGATTTGCCATTATCTTTTTAGCTTTCCTCTTTTGACGAATCGGTTTATCAAAAAGTAAGACTTGAACAAAGGTGTTGTCCTTGATTAATCAACCTTCTCTCCTTGACCAAGTACTGTGGAAAGGGAAATTAGGGATATTCATTGTTAATTATTTGACTCAACTCTATTCAACATGAAATAGATGAAAGAAGGTAAGAAGAATTAAGGTTGTGATATGGAGAAAGCATGTAGAGAATGGAAAGATGATGTAAATGGAGAGATCAAAAAATTAGGAATAGAATGTACCCCCAACTCAAATGACGGAAAAAACCGACTCATGCATGAACCTAAGACGTGGTCATGGTGACATATACACAAAGTGTGTGCTACGACTAGTGAGTGTAGGTGACATGTTAAGAATCGTGTCATGACCATGTGACTAAACCATGTGACTAGACTCGAACAAAGACTAAGTTAAGCCACACGTATATGCATTAAACTGGACAGGTTGTGGTATTTTAGTCATAACTTTTTATCTGTGACTCTGATTGGGACAAAACATACAACAAATTAAAGATAAAACTCGGGGCTACAGATCCATAGGTTTTGCGACTAGTAGTTCTTCCTAGAACTCCGGCTATGACCAAAACAAGTTGAAACTTGTGCAGTATACGAGAATAAAAATCCGGGTTGACTTAAAGGAACTATGACTCGATTTTAGGTATATTTTTTTAGCTCAAATTAATTAATTAATTAATTAAACAAAGTCCTTTAGTCCTTGGTTAGTTTATTTAGACTTAAACACAAGTCAACAAACGGTTAGGAAAAACACATAGAGTATGCACGACAAATAATGCACAATTAGTCAAGTAGGCACAACATGATGCAATGAGTTTGCAACCTAACCATGTCTCTAGTTCTATAAAGTTCGGGATATGGGTTAGTCAAAGAGGGTCCATGGTTAATTGTCCGGATGCACCGCGCGGAAGCCTTACCTTTTGAAGGGTTGGCGCGAGTGGATGGGACACCGCGAGTTAAAAACTCGCTTCCATGGTTTGGTGAATTCAACATTCTCGGATGTACCCTTTGTTGCACAGAGCGTTCAATCAGGTAGATGGAGCATGAATTCCCAGAGGGTTATGTCCATATGTAGAACGCATATGGGTTTCAGAATAGTGAGAAAAACTCAATAAGGAAGTAGGATCGAGCAAATGGTGCTAAAAACTGGTCAAAATTAGAACGCATATTTATGGCTTGGTATTGGAAGAACTTGGCGCCAACAAACAGAGGCCGGCGCCGCGATTTGGCTCTGGCGCCTATCGCCAAAGAGTGGCTCCTAGCGCCAGAGTCAAATCCTCGGCGCTAGACTCTGTTTTCTGACGCTAGTTCCTGATAAGGTTAAGGTTCAAGAGTCTAGAAGCTCATGTCGGTAATAGTTCATGTTAGCAATATCCAAATTCAACAATAGTTAGTTCTTGCATTAATTAGTCCAACTTTGACAGTTGTAATAGTACTAAATCAAGGCTATAAATAGCCATACTTGTAACCCGTAAAATGGAAGCCTTTGACATGAAATATAGTTAAACACTTTGAGTGTTCTTAGGTAGAGATTATCTCCCTAACCCTTGATGGTGTTATTGTATCCAAGGTTCCTCTCTCAATTGTTCCTAGTGGTGATTCTGTATTTAGGAATAAGTAGAGCTTTATCGTCGGAGTAGCCGACCGACGTGGTGAATTGGCTAATTCTAACCGACCCCTATTTAGTACGTTTTCAATTTGGTACCAGAGCCAAGGTTTCGCTTACGTTTCGGCCAACTTCCATTAAAGTTGTCGTGTTGCCGAAACTGACACCGCTTCAATAGTCATTGTCACAACACTTAGTATAATCACCCACAAAATTAAAACCACCCAATCGCCACCATAAACTGCCCTTTCATTACTCTACCGACAACCACCATTAAAATATACCGTCGATTTCCATCCCAACCTCACCGTAAATTCAAAAAAAAAAAGGGAAAAACTTACCCAGTCGTGAGCTCCACCACATCACCACCATCTGCTCACATGTAATAGCAAGGTTACCGAGAATCATAGCTATTGTGGGAGAATTGCTCCAATTTTCCTCTGTTTTCGAAATACTCTGTTCGTACAAGTTCCTTAAAAACTTGTTGGCGGCTCCCTACTTTCCTTGTCCCAAATCGTGTTATGTCAATTCCTACTTCCTATGAGTGCCAAGCATATTCACTCATACTTTGTTTCTCACGTCCTCGTTGAGTTTCCTTATTCAAGTTTGTAGTTGACTACTCCACTCTACTTTAGTCTTATTGGGCTTTTAATACTATTTCATTATTGTAGGCATCGTTTGAAGTGCGCCTACGTTAAAAGCATGTGTGAATATGCTTGGAACTCATAGGAAGTAGGAATTGACATAACACGATTTGGGACAAGGAAAGTAGGGAGCCGCCAACAAGTTTTTAAGGAACTTGTAAACCGTTCACGGATCATAAAAGGTAACCACGAATAAGGGACAACGAAGGCGACAACAATTGACCCGTGAAGGTTACACCCCATTCATAATCCATGAGATTACTAACTCCATATGGTTCGGAACCACGAAAGAAGGATCGGGGATGATGGTACGAAGTGAGTCATGGAGTCACATTCGCCCATATTGGCCTCTACTCGATTCTTATATTGAAAAGCATTCCTGTGATCTCAAAGGCATACAAACAAAATATTCAATTCGCTCCAAACTATTATTTAACTAAATTGGTTTAAGATTAATGCACACATAATTCTATAATATTGGTGATCACTTCAATTAATAATAAGATTAAAGGATCCTAAACCGGTTGTCCAAATTATCTTATTAGTCGTGATTTTCAATTACATATTCCCTTTAAACATGCAATATGGTGATCAATAAATATAATAGAACAACATTAATATTAAAACCAAATTAATCACAATTTCAACAACATAAAATCGTTAGAAAAATAATAAAAATAAAAGGAGCATGACTCTTACTTCGATTATGTTTGTTTGCAACTACAAAATAATAAACGAGTTAGTAACTTCAAGGAAATAATTAAACAATAACTAAATTAAATAAAATAAAATAAAGTTGATTTTGGGGCCAAACCCTCAAACAGTTCTACCTTTCACGCCTTGGTTTAAGGACAGAACCTCGAGTAAAATATGGACTCCTTTGAGTACTTGAAGAAGGAATTTTGAAGTGAAAAGGGTAGGCTAGTGTTTAGGCTAAAGCATAGAAGAGAGAAAATAAAATAATAGAATTACTCGGTGCCCCGTACATCAGAAATGAGGGGGTATTTATAGGGAAAACGTGCTGAGGGAGCACACGGAACCCTAAAATGATAAAAACCCAAAAAAAGTATCCCGTGACACGGTCAAACTGTACCTTGACATGGGAAGCCCCACCGTTAGACGGTACACATTCCCGTGACACGGTACACTTTTGGCGTGACGCGGGAAATTTTCAGAAAACGGGATAGAAAACGCGTCAAGGGTTTACGCGGAAAAGACACGGAATGTCCCGTGTCACGGCAAACCTCCCGTGTCACGGGAAGTCCCACCGTCAGACGGGAAGGATTCCCGTGACACGGTGGCAGTCTGCCGTGGCGCGGGAATTTCCAATCCATTTTCCGTCTAAATACATTTTTAACCCTAATTTCCTTCGGCTTTTTTAAGTGCCGATTGATAATTTCGGGCCTTTTCTGACTTTTATTATTCGGGCTAAAATAAGAAAATAATTAAATAAAAATAAATAAAAGGTTTGGGCCAAAAATAAATAATAAAACAATAAAATAAAAAAGGTTTGGGCTGAAAATTAATTAATAAGTTTGGGCTGAAATTAAAACTATTCTTTTACCAAACATCAAGACTAATCCATGGACTGTTCAAAAATATGAATTTAATAAAATACGATTTTTTAAGCACTCTCGGGATTAAATACTAAACCCGACCAATAGTGGCGGTGAAAGGTTGTTCATCATCGGGTTTGGTTTTGGGGAGACATTTTTAGGTGTCTACAATTATTAAAATTATAAAATAATAATAATAATAATAGTAATAATAATTAATGAATAATTGAGAAAATAGGAGTGAATGCGTGAGTATAGTGGCAGTAGAATAGTTGAACTTTAATTCTTTCCCACTTTTCATAAGTTGAAGTCTAGTATTCATATTAGATATTTTCTTAGTGTCCTTGTCTTATCTTAATTTCTTGTACGTATAATACATATATTTAGCGTATTTAAAAAAAAAAAAAGAAAAAAAAAGAGATTTTTTTTCAGCTTAACAAAATGCCGCCGAGAGCACGTCGTGGAGGAAATAATCAACAATAGCGCCTTGTCTATGACACTATAATAGCTGACATGCAACGAGAAATCCAAAAACTTCAACAACGTCTTGCACGTTATGAACCTGCTGCTAATCATTCCCATCAATCAGACGGAGAACAGTCAGATAGCCCAGATGAAGATTTTAATCCATTTCACCAACCCGAGGGTGAATATTCAAGTGGAGAAACATCTCGTTCCCGTCGAACGCGCGTCCTCGACACCAAGAAAAGGAGTTTGGAATCAAAGTTGAAATTCCAGATTTTGAAGGAGGTCTTCATCCCGATGAGTTTATCGAATGGCTCCATATAGTTGAACGTGTCTTTGATTTTAAAGACATTCCGGACGAACGCAAGGTCAAGTTAGTCGCCATCAAATTCAAGAAACATGCATCCATTTAGTGGGAGAATCTCAGACGACAACGTGAACGAGAAGGTCGTAGTAAGATTTGTACATGGGATAAAATGAAACGCGAACTCAAGCGTAAATTTTTACCCAGTCACTATCGACAAGATATGTTTCTCAAGTTTCATCACTTGGAACAAGGAAACAAATCTGTGGCCGAGTATGTTGCCAAGTTTGAAGATTTATCAATGAAGTGCGACAATTCTGAATCGCAAGAGCAGACCATTGCAAGGTTCTTAACCGGTTTGGATCCAAAAATCTCCAAAGTCGTACAACTCCAACAATATTGGTCGTTCAACGACGTCACCAAGCTTTCTGTGAAGGTTGAAGGCCAGCAAGCAAAGGAGAGAACTGGATTTAAGTTTTTCTCTAAGGAGGCTTCTTACCGTGAAAATACTCCAACAAAGTTTCCACCGAAGGCCAACTCTAGCACATCAACGAAGAAGGTTGAGAATCTAGTCACAACGAGCAAACCACAAAGGCAAGGTAACAACAATCCTACTTCCAGAAGATGTTTTAAGTGTCAAGGATTTGGTCACATTGCTTCTGCATGTCCAAATTCTAGAATAATTTCTCTTGTCGAAGAGGAATTGTTAGAAAAAGAACAGGTTGAAGATACTAAGGATGACAACAATGAAGAGGTTTTGCACGCTGACGAAGGCGAATCGTTAGTTATTCATCATATCCTCAATGTCGCCCCAGTAAAAGAAGATGAGTGGTTACGCAAAAACATCTTCCACACTCGATGTACATCTCATGGAAAAATATGTGATGTCATTATCGATAGTGGTAGTTGTGAGAACGTGATCGCCGCCACCATGGTCGAGAAATTGAAACTGCCTACAAAGGATCACCCTTAGCCATACAAGCTCACATGGTTGAAGAAGGGGAATGATGTCAAGGTCTCTAAAAGATGCCTTGTTGATTTCTCCATTGGGAAGAAGTATCAAGATAAGGTATGGTGTGATGCCATCCCTATGGATGCTTGTCACCTACTTTTGGGTCGTCCATGGCAGTATGATCGACGTGCAATTCATGATGGCTTTCATAATACTTATTCCTTTGAAAAGGATGGTGTCAAAGTTGTTTTAGCACCTCTAAAAAGGGATTTGTTAGCAAAGCCAAGCCAAGAGAAGAGCTCTGTTGTGTCAGAATCAATGTTTACAATGGCCTTGGAAGAATCCAATGTTGCTTGTGTTCTAGTCATGCTCGAGGAAAATCAATAAGATCAAGGAATACCGGACGAGATCCAGCCTCTACTTCGCGAATTTAGTGACATTGTGTCGGAAGAAATTCCTGAAGGTTTACCTCCAATGTGTGATATTCAACATCGCATCGACTTTGTTCCTGGAGCAGTCATCCCCAATAAGGCTGCCTATCGAATGAGTCCAAAAGAGCATGAAGATCTTTAACGACAAGTCACCAATCTCATGCAAAAATGATTGGTATGTGAAAGTGTGAATCCATGCTCAGTTCTAGCACTTCTTGTCCCAAAGAAAGACGGATCATGGTGCATGTGCATTGATAGTCGTGCCGTTAATCGGATCACTATCAAATATCGTTTTCCCATTCCGCGCCTTGATTATCTACTTGATCAATTGCATGATGTTGTTGTGTTCTCGAAGATTGATCTACGAAGCGGATATCATCAAATCCGAATGCGACCTGGAGATGAATGGAAGACTGCTTTCAAGACCAGGGATGGATTGTATGAGTGGATGGTCATGTCGCTCGGTCTTTCCAATGCTCCTAGCACCTTTATGCGACTGATGAATTAGGTATTCCGCCCTTTCATTGGCAAGTTAGTAGTTGTTTACTTTGATGATATTCTTGTGTATAGTCGAAATTCTGAAGAGCATATGAATCATCTACAACAAATTTTCCAAGTTCTTCGTGAACAAAAGTTGTATGCCAATCTAAAGAAATGTCACTTCCTCACCGACAAAGTAGTATTTCTTGGATATGTTGTCTCTAGCAATGGGATCGAGATGGATCCTAGCAAGGTTGAAGCCATCAACACATGGTCAGTTCCTCAATCAATACATGATGTTCGCAGCTTTCATGGTCTAGCATCCTTCTACCGCCGATTCATAAAAAATTTCAGCACTATTCTTGCCCCTCTCACTGAAGTACTGAAGAAGGAGAAGTTTGAATGGACCCCAGCAGCTCAACAAAGCTTCGAGAAGTTGAAAATTATGATCACCCATGCACCAATTCTTTCCTTGCCAGATTTTGATAAGCTTTTTGAGGTAGATTGTGATGCTTCGGGAGTTGGTATAGGTGCAGTCCTCAGCCAGGAAGGACGACCAATTTCTTTCTTCAGTGAGAAACTCAATGAATCAAGGCGCAAGTACTCAACCTATGAAAAGGTGTTCTATGCAAACGAGCCTTAGATCATTGGAGTCACTATCTTTTGGCTAAAGAGTTTGTGCTCTACTCAGATCACGAATCACTAAAGCATCTTCACAACCAACAAAAACTCCAACGTCGTCATGCAAGATGGAGCGAGTTCTTATCTCCCTTCCACTTTGTCCTCAAGCACAAATCCGGGACGCAAAACAAGGTCGTTGATGCCTTAAATAGAAGACATGCCTTGCTCTCCACTCTTCAAGTCAAAGTCATTGGCTTCGAGGTTCTCAAAGACTTATATGAAGATGATGAAGATTTTGGAGAAATTTGGAAGATTTGTTCAGGAGGCCCTCAACGCCAGTTTCATCGACAAAATGGCTACTTATTCAAGGGAAATCAATTGTGCTTGCCAAGATGTTCCCTACGCGAGATGATATTACATGAGTGTCATGCTGGTGGTCTTGCTGGTCATTTTGGTCATGATAAGACATTGGGCATTGTTAAAGAAAACTTTTATTGGCCGCACATGGTTCGTGACGTCGATCGATATGTCAAGCGATGTCGAGCATGTCATATTGCCAAAGCCCAAGGTCAAAACACTGGTCTTTACACACCATTGTCGGTTCTTGAAGCTCCTTGGGAAGATGTCAGTATGGATTTTGTTGTTGGTTTGCCTCGTACCCAACGCAAAAAAGATTCCATCATGGTTGTTGTTGATCGATTCTCGAAGATGGCTCATTTTATTCCGTGCAATAAAACTAATTATGCCACGCAACTGATCTTTATTTTAGAGAAATTGTACGACTACATGGAATACCAAAGACCATCACTTCTGATCGAGATGTCAAGTTCATGAGCCACTTTTGGAGAACCTTATGGCGCAAGTTAGGAACGCAGTTGCAGTTTAGCTCAGCCGCACATCCTCAAACTGATGGTCAAACTGAAGTTGTCAATAGGACTCTTGGGAATATGCTGAGAAGTCTTGTAATCAAGAACATCCGACAGTGGGATATGTTGTTAGCTCAAGCCGAGTTCGCCTACAATTGTTCTCCAAGCCAAACCACTGGTGAAAGTCCTTTCAAGATCGTTTATGGTAAAAATCCAAATTCGCCGGTTGATCTTGTTCCACTACCCTCTCCTAACCACTTTAGCGGTGATGCCGATGAACGAGCTAGAGAAATCAAGAAGCTGCATGAGAAGGTTTGAACTCAAATTACAAAGCAAAATCAACGCTATCAAGAACAAGCGAACAAGTTTCGTAAACCAGCTAGCTTTAAGGTAGGAGATCTTGTTTGGATACACTTACGGAAAGAAAGGTTTCCCAGAGGAACACATGGTAAACTCAAGCCTAGAGCTGACGGACCATTCAAGGTCCTAGAAAGGATCGGAGAAAATGCATACAAGATCGAGCTTCCAGGGGAGTATAATGTGTCCGCTACATTTAATGTTGCTGATTTGTCCCCATATTACGAGGATGAGGAAGAGTAGAGACTCGAGGTCGAGTCTTCTCTAACAAGGGGAGTTTAACAAGGTTAAGGTTCAAGAGTCTAGAAGCTCATGTCGGCAATATCCCAATTCAACAATAATTAGTTCTTGCATTAATTAGTCCAACTTTGACAGTTGTAATAGTACTAAATCAAGGCTATAAATAGCCATACTTGTAACCCGTAAAATGGAAGCCTTTGACATGAAATATAATTAAACACTTTGAGTGTTCTTAGGTAGAGTATTATCTCCCTAACCCTTGGTGGTGTTACCGTATCCAAGGTTCCTCTCTCAATTGTTCCCAGTGGTGTTTCTGTATCTAGGAATAAGTAGAGCTGTATCGCCGGAGTAGCCGACCGACGTGGTGAATTGGTTAATTCTAACCGACCCCTACTTAGTATGGTGTCAGTTCCTACATGCCTCAACAACTTTCTGTGCTCGATAAAATTTTCCATTTTTGCGCAGCATTATTTCGATCTTAGTTGTGAAAGATATTCCTCAAATTTCCTACGTGTAAAAATCCTATGTTTTTAACTCATTACGGATGGTTTTTCCAATGAGATCTTTTTTTATGCATATGACAATAATGTTAATCAAAATTACGCACATGAAATACTTAGAATATTTCGAGTCTCATCCACTCATTCTAAATCATTGCCGAAATAAATTTCAGGAATTAAAATAGAAATCGTCCCCAGTGGAGTCGCCAAAAATTGTAGGGAATATTTCAAGCATTACCCCAAACTTGAACCCCATTGTGATCATACACTAAAGTACGGTGGCGTCCAAAGGGAAGGAAGCTAGAGCAAAAGAGTCGCCAACAAGTTTTAGGAGCTTGTAAACCGTTCACGAGGTGAAGGTTACACCCCTTAACGATCCAGGAGATCGACAACTCCAATAGGTCTGGAACCATGACTAGTAGTTCGGGGATGAAGGTACAAATCCAACCTAAAAGATATTGAACATGCCCTAATAAAAGGCCTCTACTTTATTCTGATCGTATTTATGTGCGCTTTTTGATTAACATGCAATCAATAGGTTTACCCTAAACCTGTTTATCTATGTTGGTTGAATATTAATGCACAAATAAATCTATTATTGACGATCACTTGAATTATAATCAAATTAACCCTAACAAGATTATTAAATATCTTATTAAGCATGATTACAAGTACCAATTCCCTTTAAACATGCATAAAAGGCGTGATCAAGAAATAACAATAATAAACATCAAGCAACATAATAATAATAATAATAATAATAATAATAATAATAATAATAATAATAATAATAATAATAATAAGGCATAATAATAGCAAGATCCTAGGCATGATACTAACAAAATTAATAACAAACCCTAGCATGTCACTAAACAATAAAGATCAAAGCTTTAGCCCAAACATGATATTAACATGAACATTAAAAAGAAAATAGGAAGCATCGCAGGAATCACAATTGTCATATTTGATATTAGAAATTATAGTTGTTACCCTAAACATGATACTAGGAAGATCAAAACACCCTAACATGACACTAGGAATCATAATAACAATCTAGACATGATTTCTAAGAATCATAATAACAATAAATCAATTAAAGAACTTACTTGGATGTCTCGTATCTCTTTCTAATAACAAAATACACACGTTAGTAACTTCAAGAAAAATATAAAACAATTAAATTAAATTAAATAATTGAAATAGAGATTTGGGACCAAACCCTCAGAAATTAAAACCTTTCACGTTTAGGGCGAAGACAACTTCGAACTATGCTAGGTATGTCTAGTGCTAATATATGAGGATTTGTGTTTGTAAAAAAGTAGGCTTAGAAAGAGAGAAAGAATAAAGAAATTCTTGATGAGAGTTGATGAGAAGAATAAGAGAGTTGATAGAGAGAATTGATGAGAATTGATGATGGGAATTGATGATTGAAAACAGTATTTTAGGAGGCTATTTATAGAGAAAATTAGCCGGATGGATAAAAAAACGAATCAGAGTTTCGAAGAGAATAAAACGAATTGGCGCCAGACACCAGACATTATCACCAGACGCCAAGGCTAGCGCTAGACGCCAAGGTTAGCACCAGGCGCTAGTCCTGTCGTCAGACGCTAGTCAACGGATTCCACGCGTTTTCTTAATTTGATAAAATTTAGCCGTACAGATGGGCAAAATCATATTTTCCTTAAAAACACTTCTTTTATTCTGATTAAAACTCTAAAAAGTCAACTAAAGTCAATTTATCAATGCTAATTAAATTAGGAATGAAAAGAACCTTCTAGAAGAATTTAGTAGGCTATAATGAATTCTAATTGCATTAGGAATGACAAATCAATATTAGACCCTCCTCTAGATCATTGGGCAGCACATAAATATCAAACCAGGCCCAGTTAAGTAATTTGGCCATAACTTCCTCATTATTCATCGGAATTGGGCTTATAATATATCGTTGGAAAGGTATTTTCAAGCCCGACCTAACTACACTATTATTAGACCCTCATCATGGACCAAACTAAACTGGAATGTACGTTTTTCATAAATAAGGTAAGAAAAGAAATATTTTCAAAAACAGAAAGAAGAAATATTTTAATTAAAAACTTCCTCATCACTAGACTTTTCACACTTTTGCTTTATTCGATAATCAAATGACATGAAAGATTTTCATCACTGGGTTTGATTTTGGGGAGACACATTTGGGTGTCTACACTATTATGAATTCATTGTGATCAATATTAATTTATTTTTTTATTTTGAGATGAATTTGTGGGTGAAATCATTGTTTTAATATCAATTGAATTTGTAGAAACTAATTTGATTGATTTCAATTCGTAATCAATCACCTGATTATTTTTATTGTTCTGGTTAATTTGTTGTTCTCATTAATTTGTGTGCAGTGTATTGATTTTGAGATGAATTTGTGGATGAAATCACTGTTCTAATATCAATTGAATTGTTGAAGTAAATTCGATCAATTTCAATTCATAATCTATGTTCAACTTGCTGAATACCACACCTATACTATTGAACATTTAGTAAAAAAAATCGAACGATTGCAAATTTTGAACATTTAGTAAAAAATAAATAAATCCGAACATCTCAAATTTTGAACATTTAGTAAAAATATCTGAACTATCGCAATGTATCACGCCTATACTTTTGAACATTTAGTAAAAAAATCTGAACAATTACAATTTTTGAATATTTATTAAAAAAAATCCAAACATCGCAAATTTTGAACATTTAGTAAAAATATATGAACAATCGCAATGTACCACGCCTATACTTTTGAACATCAGCAAAATAAATCTAAGCATCGCAAAATTTGAACATTAAGTAAAAATATCCGAACAATCGCAATGTACACACCTATACTTTTGAACATTTAGTAAAAAATCTGAACAATTGCAAAATTTGAACGTTTAGTAAAAAACAAAAAGTCTGAACACTGCACCACACCTATACATTAGAATATTTAGTAAAAAATTATGAACAATCGTATGTGGCTCAGCTATTCTAGATGGACAAGGGTGCACAATAGACTTATTGATGAAAAGGAGAGTGAATGAGAATTGAGAGATTGGGTTTTGGAGTGATGTGGTGAGAAGTTGAGAAAACATCTTTAAATTATATAAAAAATTGGAAATTTTTTTATAAATAATCCCAATTTTTGTTGATGTGCTCAAAATAACCCCAACTTTGGATTATTTTTAAATAATTCAAAAAAAAACTATTAAGATATTATTAATTTAATTTTTTATGTTTTTTCCCCAATCAATTACATGGTGACACATGTCACCTTAACCTGTTATAATAGATTTGGCGACCGGTTGGGATCATTTTGAGCGAAAAACCCCTAAAGTTCAGATTATTTAAAAATAATCCAAAGTTGGAATTATTTTCAGTGAACGAGTGAAAGTTGGGATTATTTTTATCAATTTTTCCTTTTTAAATTTATTTTTTTGTATTTTTTTCAAGAGATACCAATAACCACCAACATTTAACTTTAGGTAGTTTTCTTTTGCGTATAATGTATCCCGTGCAAAGAGAAACTCAATGTTGCCAAAAAAAGGGGTCAAAGCCTCAAAGGAACTCAAATCAACATTTTAGTTTCCATTCTTTCTAAGAGCATGTTCGGCGCTAGCTTTTGAGTAGCTTTTAGTGGTTTGACCAAGTCAAACCACTACTCAACAAAAAATGTGAGTGTTTGGCAAAGTAATGGTTCAAGTAGCTTTTAGTGGTGGAGGTAGGTTTTATTAAAAGGTAGGATTATTAGCTTTTGAAGTTAGAGGTAGCTTTTGAAGTAGCTTTTGAAAATTTATTGTATAGTTTTAAAAATAAAATATTGATTCTTAAATGTAACAGCTAGTCAACCACTACTTTACCGAACAATCATACCTAAATTATCTTTTTTCACAGATAACAGCTTGTTGACAGTTAACAGCTATCTCCATAGCTACAGTTAGGGCTGTACACCGGTCCAAAACCGGACCGGACCTGACCCGGACCTGAATGGACCGGGACCTGAATTCTTGATTTTTAAGGACCGGAGACCGGACCTGAATCAACAGGTCCGGTTCCGGTCCAGACCTGAAAAATCAAGTCCGGTCCGGGTTTGGACCTGAATAGACCTGATTAGTTTTTTTTTTTATTTTTTTTTATTTTTTTAAAATAATATGAAAGTGCTGACCTGTTTGGACCTGTTTAGACCTATTATGGACCTGATTGGACCTGTTTGGACCTGTTATGGACATGTTTGAACCTGTTTATGGACCTATTTAAACTTATTAAATAAAAAAGTAGTTTTACCGGTTTCAGGTCCGTACCTGAAATTTCCGGGTTTTACCCGGACCGGACCTGAAACCCGAAATCCTTGAATTTCAAGGACCGGGACCGGACCTGAATCTACAGGTCCGGATCAGGTCCGGTCCCAATGGATCCGGTTTAGGTCGGTTTTCAGCTTCGGGCCAGTTTTTGTACACTCCTAACTACAGCTATATTTTGCCGAACATGCCCCAAGTATGCCAACCAAACGCTCAAATGCCAAACATTTCAATTTTAAAAACCAAAACACTTAGCGGGCAATTCAAAATTTCGCACATATCACCCTCCACGCTGGCAATCCGTGTAAACCAAAACCAACCAATAGAATCAATCACACACTCCCCTATAAATACCAAAGACCCTTCATTCAACTCCTTACTCATTCACAACCTCTTCATCTTCCTCTAATCTTTCACTCTTCAACTTTCTATCTCCTCAAATTCTCTCTGCAAATTCAACCTTCTAAAATGGCCGGCAAAGATGGCGCAACAGTCAAGAGCACTGCCGGAAGAGGCCAGCGAAAGAGCGGCGTCAAGTCAGTTTCTCGCTCTTCCAAGGCTGGGCTTCAGTTTCCGGTGGGTCGCATTGCGAGATTCTTGAAGAAGGGTCGTTATGCTCAGAGAGTTGGGTCTGGATCCCCTGTATACCTTTCTGCTGTCCTTGAGTATCTCGCTGCTGAGGTACCATTTCTCTCTCTTTCATTTTTTTTGTTGATTTTTTTTTTCCTTGATTTAATTTGTGTACAAGTGTAGATTTCTGTTGATTTTTCTGGATTTATGTTTGTGTGCCTAAAATGTTGAATATTTTGATTTGAATTGAATGTGAGACTTCTGGTTGAGTATGATTTTTGATTTCTAGGTTTTTTTTGTTCTAATTTTTTCGCTTCAATTATTTTGGTATTCTGAGTTTTTGTAATGATATTTTTCAGATACTTATTACTCAGTATTTGATTGAGGTTAAATGATGATTTTATTTTATAATTTTCAACTTTTGATTGTCCAGACTGAGTTTAAATCCAAACCTTTGATTTTGGATTTGATTTTTGAATTCTGGAATTTTTACTTCCAAGTCTTTTTATTTGATTTTCAAATTACATTTACTATGTTACACATTGATTTATGGTGTTTTAATTGTGATGAAAAGATGATATCTGAATTGAATTATTGCGTGAACCTTTTGTTTTCATCCTGCTGTTAATTGGTGAAATGTTGAATGAACAGGTTCTGGAATTGGCGGGAAACGCAGCAAGAGACAACAAGAAGTCTAGAATCATACCAAGACACATTCAATTGGCAGTCAGAAATGATGAAGAATTGGGCAAACTTTTAGGGGGTGTGACAATTGCAAGTGGAGGTGTTCTGCCTAAAATCCACTCTGTTTTGCTTCCCAAGAACACCGGCAAATCTAAGAGCGACAAGCCTGAAAAGTTATCAGAATCTCAGGAATTTTAGGGTTTTAAATTAGGAATTTCAGCTATTTGGGGATGATTGTGGTTGGAAAAATATTACTAAAAGTTAGGAAGTATATGAAATTAGGGTTTTAGTTGATGGATTTACTGGTGTAATTTCTGATGTTTTGCTTATTGAACAGTTTGTTCACCTTTATAAAATATGGCTATTTGGTTCTTCCTTCAAAATTTCTGCAATTTGTTCTGGTTTGTTTCAATTTATGAGCTAAAGTTTTAATTGAGAGCAAGACATTGTTGATAATATAAATAGTGGTTCTTGTGTTCAATCCATCGAAAATGAAATACGGAGTACATATCAACATATACAGTGCAAAACTAAGCTAAAAATACAGAATATAATCCAATGATTATCAATTTATCATGTCTAACCTATCATTAATCCACTAAACCCACTATTGTTATGACTTCACTATCCCAAACTAATTATTGTAAATATTCCAGAAAACATAACATAATCTTGTATTTGCTTAATTGAGGGTAATATGATTGTATGAAATACTCTGTAAATTTTTTAGTAATATGTCAGTATTTAGAACATCTGGTTATTTTCGAGTCCATGCTTGTGTTTTAAAATTAACATGAAAGTGTCAAATTAATCCTAATTTAAATGGAGAAGTAGCAAATTTGGGAGGGAAAATGAAATCACGGAGCTGAGAAAAGGGGGATGGATAGGATAAAGGAGGTCAACGAAATTGATGAGTTAGAAAATGCGGATTTCCAATAATGCTTGTTGGATAAATATATAGTCTACTCCAGTATCATTTAAGCAACTTCCTAATAATTGTGCGCGATTCAAAACGTTAAACTTAATCCGTTTCACTAGAGAGTCTAGATTAAAAAGAAAAATGGTCATAAAATAGGACGATGATTTCCAATGAAACACTAAACATATTTTTCAATTTCGAATTCAATCAATCCTACAACCCCTATAAATATCATACACTCTTAACCATCTTCTCATACATTCAAAGTCTCTTCGTAATCCTCTTCAAATTTCTGTCTTCAACTTTTCTCGACAATTTTTTTTTTTTTTTTTGAACCAACAAAAATGGCTGGCAAATATGGCGCTAAAATAGTCAAGGGCACTGGCGGTAGAGGCAAGCATAAGAGTGGAATCAAGAAGGTTTCTCGGTCTACCAAGGCTGGTCTTCAGTTTCCGGTAGGTCGCATCGGTCGCTTCTTGAAACAGGGTCGTTATGCTCAGAGACTTGGAACTTATTCTCCTGTATACCTTTCTGCTGTCCTTGAGTATCTTGCTGCCGAGGTACCATTTTCTTTCTCTTCTTTCCACATTTTCCTTCATTTTTTTGTAATTCATTTGAATTATTTCTGGTGGTTTGATTTCATTTATTTTTAAAAGTTTTGATTTGAAATTAAGGTGAAAATTCTGATTTTGAATACGTATGATTTTTATTTCTATTTTTACTACAATTGTACTTCAATAATATGTTAATTCCGAGTTTTGGTTATGATATTTTTAAGATGCTTGATTGTTTAATTGAGATGAAACAATGATCAACTTCTGATTGTTAGTTTTAAATTCAAAGTCAAAACCTCTGTTTCAAATTTTCATTTTTTATTTTTTTATTTTTGTTCGACTTCTGATTATTTTGCTTTTATTCCTCTGTATTAATTATTTCATATCTCAAATTCTGATAATTTGATTGTGACGAATGAATGAACGATTGAATTTATAATGTGGACTAATTATTCATGAATATTGTATGTTCAAATTGATGTAAAAATTGGTGAATGGTGAATGAACAGGTTCTGGAATTGGCTGGAAACGCGGCGAGAGACAACAAGAAAAAGAGAATCAAACCAAGGCATATTCAATTAGCTGTTAGGAGTGATGAAGAATTGAACAAACTTTTTGGCTCAGTCACAATTGCAAATGGAGGTGTTATGCCTTATATTCACGGAGCTTTGCTTCCCATGAACACTAGCAAATCTGAGAGCAACAACGGCAAATAGCTGTCTAAATCTAAGTAGTTTTCGGGTTTTTGATTTAGGGTTTTCGAGAATTTGTGGATGATTTGATATGTTTATGGTTGGTAAATATATTAGTAAAATAAAAGTTAGGAGTAAATGAAATTAGAGGGTTTTAGTTGATGTAATGTGTGATGTTTTTGCTTATTTAACAATATGTTTACTAAAAAAAGCGTGCTTGGTACTTCCTAATTACTGCAATTTCTTCCTTCTGTTTTACGGAGTAGATTGTTTTACATTACGAGCTTTTACGTGTTAATTGATAGTAAACCATAAAAAAATACTGGTATTTGCTTTCACTTATTCAAATTTTGTTATAAAATTCTGTTTTTGATACATTTTTGGCTATGTTAATAAGATATACGCATACACTACCGCCTTCCACTACTGGCAGTAACCACATCTGCCAACCTACTCCATGTGCCGCACTCTATTTCCACCTCCCCATGACCAACAATGATTTTACATTGCCTCGTTGGTTTTTTTAACACATAATTACATAGATTTTGTTTTGGTGGTGGTATGTCACAATAAGGACAACTTTTGCACATCTCTTTTGCTATCAAGTTAGCTCCTTTTATTGTTGCAGCACTTGGAATCTTTGTGGAGTATTACTTCTTGCTACTTGGTTTCTCTTTTGAGAATTGATTAATTTCAAGCGATGGGATTTAATCTTTTCTTGCGCAATTTTATTTGTTTTTCTTCAACTGTGATTTCACGTAGTAGTGTAGTGTCTTCTCCCCGATGATGGTTTGATCCCTTAACTTATTCTCTGGATGTGCAACTTGGCCCAAGTATATGCGTGACTCTTCTCTTTCGGCCTAAAAGCGCATATCTCTACTATACGTAGGTCGTGGTTGTTGCTTCTCATCGTCATCACCAGCACACGTCTACTACTTCTCTTTTGATCATGGGTTACTATACTATCCTTACCGTTCGATGCGTGATTCAGATCCAGTCTGAGCATCCGATTTTCTCCCGCTCTGACTGCGGGAGTGTAATAGAGAATATTCATAGAATATTCTCATCCTAGGTTTAGGATATATTTTGTATAAGATTATCTTTGATATCTGTACATATCTTATAGTTACCTAATATGATTAGGTTTCTCATTGTAACCCTATAAATATTGATCAATGGAAATTACTCTAATCAAGGAGTTTTATATTATCTAACATGGTATCAGAGCCAGCGTGACATATAGGTCACGGGTTCGAATCTCATCCACCCCCACTTTCAAGTGGAATATTAAGCGCTGGGTATGAGGAGGGCCCATGCTGCATCCACACTTCTAGCCCAAACGGACTTTCGTGTGAGGGGGCGTGATAGAGTATAAAACATATCCTGGGCCTCAACTATTAGTTTAAGCTTTTGGTTGAGGCCCAGGAATATGTTTTATACTCTATCACATCTATCAGAAATCTGAGACTCAACTCGTCATTATCTAGTTCTAATTGCAGGTAAACTTTATCTTTACCTGTTGTTTTTTCATGTAGCACAAAAGGTCTAAATGGCAAATGTTTTATGTAGCACGGAAATGGCAGGGTTTGAAAACAGCTTATGGGGAAGCCTTTTTTTGAAACTCAGGTCTTTGAAGTTAAGGTTCCATGCTCCCTAGCTTCTTGTTACATAACCATTCATTCCTTGATTAATGATTTAATGAAGTAATTACCAGTTTCCCTGCTATCAAAAAACTTGCATAAAGTAATGTCTTAGAAGTTTTGTCGATTGAAATAGTTAAAACTTCTACAGTATCAATGAAAAAATGAAAAAGCATATTAAGGTGAATTGGAGAGTTTTTCAATTGCAAGGGAGTTATTTTCATAGAAGCTTTTATGATGTATTGGGGATTCATTAATCTAATGTCATTTTGCATAGTAATGTGTGTCCATCTCTATTGCCGCATTTTCATCATAAACTTTACTTATAAGCCGCATTTTCATCATCCGGATTGTTTGAAAAAAAAGCGCAATGTAGGATAGCTCACATGTGAGTTTTTGGTAAGTACATACATGTCTTAAGTTCATTAAAATTTACTTATAAATTATAATTAGGGTCAATTGTCAGAAATTACGTGTCTGGATTAGGATCATTAGTTATCTACCAGTGTGAGAAGGATTGCAAGTACATACGTGTCTGAGATTTGGATTAGTCAAATTTAATGAATGGTTTAGATTTGATTTATTATATTGACTACAATTTTAATGTAATCATTTGAAAAGTATCCTGTATATTAAGGTAATTAGTAATTTACATACGTGTCTTATGACCATTGATAGGTACATACGTGTCTTAAGACCACTGGTATGTACACATGTGTCTTAGGACAATTGGTTTTTATCAATGAAAGAAATCAAGAAGTATATGTAATAATGTTTTTATCAATGAAAGAAATCAAGAAGTATATGTAATAATGCTTTATCATTGAAAGAAATCAAGAAGTATATGTAATAAAGATTTTTTTCAATGAAAGACATCAAAAAGTATATGTAATAATATAATTACATATCTCAAGATAGGGTAGATTATATTATATATTGCCCAAAACAATATTCATTTATTTTTGGTACCTACAAGAGGTTTAGCAAAAGAATCTTTGGTTAGTAAGTGAAGTTCACAAACAAAGGCTACAAAGTTATAATATACATTTGATGTCATTATCTACTGATTAGATCTCCTTCAATTTTGTTTTGTTAATATTCTTAATCTTCGACAGCTTATCTATCCACATTAAGACAAATTCTACACATTATTGACTAATTGTTTACTATCAATTTGTTATTAATACAAACTAGCATTTGCATGGTATATAACTCTTTGCAGGAGTCACTTGTTAGTTCACTCTGCTTATCGTCTAAAGCCGGTTGTAATAGTTATTTCGCAAAATGACTATTGAACATGACGAAGAAATTGGTGCAAGAGAGGCTATGCAAGATGCTAAGGAGCCATTAATCGAGCATCGAAAGATCAATGGCCTCGAAAACAAGTCTTCTTCTCAAGGCAATGGTGATAAAGGGTCAAATTTAGTTGTTTTTATTAGTACTATGGTTGCTGTCATGGGCTCCTTTGAGTTTGGTTCTTGTGTAAGTTCATTTAGTTCTTATGATTTAATCACTTACTGTTAATTAAATCTGTGTTTGAAAGTAAAAAATGCTTGTTATTTTTTATAGGTTGGATATACAGCACCTACTCAAACATCTATAATTAAGGACCTCAACTTATAAGTGGCAGAGGTGAGTGCAGTTTAATAATCTTAAGCTAATTATACTTTCGCATTCATAAATTATTTTGTGGCATGATCTGATATGAGATGGTTTCATAATAACTTACCATTAGACGACACATGATAAATTTTCCCCTTTTTTTTAATATAAAAATCAGTTCATCTTGTATGAGCGTGGGCCATAATAATTTGTCGTGAGATCAAAACAATTTTGTTCACTCTAGGATGAATTGATTTTTTGAGTATTTTTTATTATTTCGTGATAAAATATTACAGTAAGACTTGCTTAGGAATACCTTTTAATATTTCGGGATAATTATTATGACTCAACTCCACCTAAGACTTTATATATCTTGTTGGACAGTGATCAGCGAACACAGATTAGAGAGCCTAATGCAAAAGCCTGAGAGCCAAAAATCTACACGTATCTTTTATATGAAGAAAATAATCATGCATTTAATTTAGGCCCTGTTTGATTCACCTTAATTTTGCTGAACTGAACTTAATTTTACTGAACTGAACTTAATTTTACTGAACTTAAATTATTTTTACTGAAGTGAAATTATTTTTACTGAAGTGAAATTATAATTCTTCTTTAAGAAAACTGAATTTTACTGAAGTGAACTTATTTTTACTGAACTGAAATTATTTTTACTGAACTGAAATTAATTTTACTGATCTGAACTTATTTTTACTGAACTGAAATTGTTTTTACTTAATATTATTTTTTTAAGGTGAATCAAACAAGGCTTTAGTCCAAGAAGATAAATTTCTGATTTGATGTTAATGTAAAATATGCATTGTACTAATGATCTCTTTCCAGCTGGGGTAGTTACATTTTCTTGATTCTTTTCACATAACCTTTTGATTCTGATTTATTTCAATAATAACACCAAATTCACCACTCACCAAGCCACCATCATCAACCAGATAGATTGTAGTGGTGGTGTTTTGGAGAATCGCAATTTCCATTATACATCTGGGTGTACCTAGCTCTAGGGACACCCAAGGTTAGATTTTGATCATACGTAGTATGTAAATTTGGAGCTAGCTAAACAAGAGAGCTACGAGCAAAAAATAGCCTTGGTTGTACCTAGATCGGTGTATAATGATCACTTTCGAAAGAATTTAAGTCATTCATAACAATGTACCACATAAAGGCTAGTTCAAAATGCACATATAGTACCAAACTACCAACAGAAGCTTTTCCAATGTCTAATGTCATTGTAGCCATTGCAATAAAAAGATCTACAACACTGATGAATGATAGATATATTGAATTTAAGGATTTAGAGTTTTTAGACCTCTCACTGTAATACTACCTCCTTTACACATTATTTGCAACGATTTGACATAAAGTGTGAGTAGAAAATGTCTAATCGTTGCAAATATTATGTTATGGAGGAGGTAATATAAAGCTGATGCCTTTGTAATTTTGTAAAATATGTCACCAAATGTTTGGAGTGAAAATTAGGAGCAAACCAAGTTGGTTCAACCAATTTGGAGTCATGGAAATAGTGCCATAAGTTTTATAAGTAAAGTCATGTACTTGACTTTGAACAAGCCTTAGAAGTCTTATCAGTTACTACATGGACTGAGACTGAGAATAGACTTTCATGTGTCATTCATGAAATTTTCCTCTGCTGCACCTTTCAGTTTTCGTTGTTTGGTTCTATTTTGAGCATTGGAGCTGTGCTTGGTGCAACCACCAGTGGACGTATTGCTGATCACTTTGGCCGAAAAGGGGTAACAAACATTCTGATGCCTACAATTGAAATGAAATTCTGCATCATCTTTGACTATCAAATACTTGATTTGTTGTGTTTAAATAAAAACAGGCTTTAGCTATGTCAACTGTTTCATGCATTATAGGATGGGTTGCAATTTACTTCTCTCAGGTAAGTGCACTCTTTATCATTTTATCTCCAATAATATTAGCTACTTTGCAATGAGATCAATTTTGCAGACTGATCACACTGCATTCTACTCATTTTTTTGATATCTTAGGAGGCAATTTCACTTGACATTGGAAGGTTTCTCACTGGCTATGGTATTGGAGTTTCCTCTTATGTGGTATGTTTTCGGCTTTTGCAAAATTGTATTGTTTTGTATAATCCCCTGTCAATATAGAGTCATATCAGCATAGTATTGATGTTATTTATATTATTAGGTACCTATATACATAGGTGAAATCGCACCCAAAAATCTCCGTGGAGGTTTAGGCACACTGAATCAGGTATGTTAACATGGCCTAATCACTATTTAAGCTGCATAATGTGAAAAAGGAATGCAGGAATTGATTCATAGTGCTTATTTTTGCAGCTTATGATTGTGACTGGAGCTTCAACTGCTTGTTTTGTTGGAACAATTGTTACCTGGCGAGTGCTAGCACTAACAGGTTATTTTTCCTCTATAACATACTCATTGAAGTGTATGAAATTATGAATAGTACTGATTTTGACAAATTGAAAAGCCTCACTGATATATTAGCCTTTTCTTTTGCTTCCCTATTTTTGGCACTCTGAAGGAATCACACCGTGTATCATTCTTTTGGCCGGTCTCATTTACATACCAGAATCACCTAGATGGCTGGTAAGATGTGACTGTAACGACTGTCATTGGCTCTAACTGTATGTGCATCTGTACTGAAAAATAAAGTAAAATGCAGGCAAAAGCAGGGAAAATGAAAAGGTTCGAAACTGCACTGAGAATGCTTCAAGGGAAAGATGCTGATATTTCCACTGAAGCATATGAAATTCAGGTGAAATTCTTAATCATAATCACATTATAAGAGCACATTGATGTAAAGTGATTTGAAGAAGTCCTCCAAATAGCTGAATAAGTGATTGATTAACTTTCTTTCATGACAGGAAAACATAGAAACTATAGAACACTTGCCAAAAGTCAGGATGCTGGATCTTTTCCAACAGAGATATAAGCGTTCAGTCACAGTTAGATTCTTAACACCTAGAATTTTCTAATTATGAAAGAAAACCAAAAAGATCTTACTTTGAAGCTTCAACCTGAAGCATATTTTTGACTGCACACAACAGTTTTTAGACATATTTCGTTGATTATCAAGAAAAATAGTCTTTGCTATTTATGTACTTCGTATAATATAGTATCATTTGCATAAAACATCTTTTGGTTTGTAGATTGGGGTTGGACTTATGCTTTTGCAACAACTTGGTGGTGCTAACGGCATGGGATTCTATGCAAGCGAAATGTTTGTTGCTGCAGGTAAGAGAATGGACTTACAATGTGTAAAAATGTTTCTGTTCAATAAGCTCACCAGAGTTTTTCTATTTAGTTATTATTGTTGATTAATTTTTCCAATCACATTATTCAATATCAGGTTTTCCTTCAGGCAAATTCGGAATCATAATGTATGCAAGTATACAGGTATTTTAGATCATTGTATGACTTAGTTTGTGAAAGCTAAGATTGAACACTAGCAAATGAAATTATAAATAAATGGTTTCTTATGCAGATACGGAGATACCTATAACAGCAATTGGTGCAGTGCTGATGGACAGAAGCGGACGTAATCCTCTCTTGTTGGTAAGTTCAATCTTTGCAACATTCTTCATACCGGAGCACTCAGATTATAACTCGAATTGCAGGTTTCATCTGCAGGAACATTTTTTGGATGCTTTTTGGTAGGATCAGCATTTTTAGCTAAGGTATTTCATACATCCATAAAACACCTACACATTTTTCTCCTACATTACATGATTGTATTATAGAGTGTTATTGATTCTAATCATTCTGAGGTATTATTGTGATACAGCGCTTTGGATTTTTCGTGACAGAGGCTCCGTATCTAATCCTAGGAGGAGCATTGGTAAGCCATCTAATCTAATATGATATGTCATGTTGCTGCTGTTTCTCTGATACTTTTTAATAATCTGCAATTCTCTCAGCTGTACATCGGCTCATTCTCTATTGGAGCTGGAGCGATTCCATGGGTTATGATGGCAGAGGTACAACTATAATTCAAAACTTAACTGTTAAAGGATCAACTCAACCAAAAACTTAAGCTGATGGTTGAAGCCTAGGAACATGTTTTATACTTTATCACACACCCACTCTGCTAATATTATGTTAAATGATCAACTCAACCAAAAGCTTAAGTGGATGGTTAACCCAAGAATATGTTTTATACTATCATTAACATCCTTTGATGCCTTTACTTAACGACTGTACACAGTGGCGGACTTGGGCTTAGACCTGGTGGGTCAAGTGACTCACCAGGCCCAAAAAAAAATTTTAAGTTATTTTTTGAAAAAAAAAAAGAAAAAAAAAACTGACATTAGCTTCCCGAAATCCCGAGTTTTTGTCTTCTTCAAACAATCAAACCCTAGCCTTCTTCTCTTCGCCTCTTCGCCTCATCTCCATTCTTCAGTTCGCCTCTTCGCTTCGTCCCAGCCAGGCAACCACCGTTCTCTTCGCCTGGTGGTCGGTGGTCGTGGACTCCGTCCTCTTCGTGGCTTCTCGCATAATCGCATTTCGAAATCGCTACTCGCTAGTAAGTTGATTTCTAATTTTTATTTTTAATTTCTAATCTTCAATTTAATTCAGTCTAATTAGTTAATTTTATTAAACTTTGGTTTAAACTTTGGTTGATTTGTTAATTTGTAGTTGGCTGTGCTGCTGAATTTGCTGAATTGCTGTCTTGCTGAGTGCCTGAGACTTGAGTGCTGCCGACTGCCGTGCTGCGGTGCTGGCCGACCGGCCGTGGCCCTACTGCAGTGCTGCTCCGCCTGCTCCGCTGTTCGCCTCCGCCTAGCAAGGTAGGTAATCAACTAATCATCAATTGATTCTTTTTTTTTTTTTTTGTGAATTTTTGATCAAATTTGCATTACTTGTCTCTTGAACTTATGTGAAATCTGTTTTGTGTAATTGTGTTTTGTGTAATATATTTATGTGATTATGTCATTATGTGAAATTGCTTGATTTAGTTGAATATTTATTCAAATAATTTTTCTGGGGAATATTGTTTGATTTAGTTCAATATTTATTCAAATTTCAGAATGAAGAGAAAACGTACTCCAAATGAAATGCAAAACATTACTAGCTTCTTTGCTAAAAAGAATCCTACTCCAACTTCTCTTCCACATCCAACACAAAATGAACAAACTATAACTCCACCTCAAGAAAGTGAACAACTTTCATCTCCATCTCATTATTCAACTCAAAATTCCCCTCAAAATGAACAAGGCCAATGTTCTCCTAATGCCCCAATCTTTGGTGAAAGATTAAGTGAACATGAATTTGCTAATCTTCCACAAGATCCAGGAAAGAGGAGAAAAATGAGTCAATTTCATAAAGATGATAGAGATTTAGTGAGAAGAATTTACATTCAAAGAAAGCCTTGTCAGCCCAAAGACTACATTTCCTCAAACTTCTATTTTTGGCAAAAATCGTCGCTTTTGTGCTAAGTGGTTTGATACTTGGACTTGGCTTGAGTATAGTGTGGAAAAGGATGCTGCCTATTGTTTCCCTTGTTATCTATTCAAGGATGAAAATGCCTTTGGAGGTGATGCTTTTGTTAGTGATGGTTTCAAATCATGGAATCGATCGGATTTAATAAGAAAACATGTCGGTAAACACTTGAGTGCACATAATAATGCTGTTTTAGCTATGGATTTGTTCAAGAAACAAAATTCAAGCATCACACAAGCCTTGACAAAACAACCCGCTGAGAGTACAAATGCATATAGGAAGCGACTTGAAGCTTCAATTGAATCTATCCAATGGCTTTTACTCCAAGGGTTGCTTTTAGTACTATTATTTGGTTGTTCGGTAATTTTTTTTTTTTTACATACTTGATTATCGATTGTGACCTACAGTCGGAAATTCCTGGGTCCGCCACTGACTGTACATGAAGGCGCCTTTCTGCAACTTTCGAGCTGCATTTTAATCACCTTGTGTAAATGTCTCAAAACTGAGATAAGAAAATGTATAACTGATTAACATGTGGCTTAACATCCAAAAACTCTTAAGTTAGATTATACATATAACAAAGGTTTGTAAGCAAAATAATATGCAAAATGGTTTATGTATCTACCCTTTTGCTTCAAACTTTGCTTTGAGTTGGATGTTTAGCCACTTATGAATAACTTTGTGGATTCATCGTTCGAGCCCTAATCTAAATGATTTCGGTTAAGCTAATGCTTATGCTAATCCTTGCAGATTTTCCCAATAAATGTGAAGGGGGTAGCAGGAGGTCTGGTCAATTTGGTGCACTGGTTTTGTGCATGGGCAGTTTCCTACACTTTTAATTTCTTCTTTAATTACAGTGCTGCAGGTATTTTTTTTTTTTTTTCTTTTATGCTTAAAATTAATTATGGACTATACATTAGGTGGGAAAATATAAGTTTATTTATTTATTTATTTATTCATTTCAGGCACCTTTTATTTCTATGCAGCAGCTTGTGCCCTTAATGTCCTCTTTGTGGCAAAATTAGTGCCAGAAACAAAGGGAAAGACTCTAGAAGACATTCAAGTCACAATCAACCAAATAAAATAATAATTCATGTTTACTTTTTTATTTTACATGTTTTTTAAATTTGAAACTTTTTTTTTAATGGTTGAGATGTTTTAGAAATTTAATAAAGGATGAAAGATTTTGCAATTTTTTTTCGTACATATGACAAATTTTGAGATAAATAGAGAAGCTTTAAATCTGGAGAGTGTAGAAGCAACAATAAGGCCCCCACTTTCACCTTTATTGAAATAAAATGTTGTCAATTAAAATATTTTTTAGAACAAGTAATATTCTTTGGTGTTATTGATTTTTTTTTCAGTAAATTTTATTCAGTTCAGTTCAGCTCCTAATTTCATTCTCTTATAAAGTATTCATTTCAGTTCAACTCAATCAATGAGAACAGGTCTGTATATTTACTTAACTACTAATTAAACCTTAATTTGCTAGTAAGCACAATTATAGTTAAGTTTTTTTTTTTTCTTTTCTTTTGTGTTCTACCCGATTCACCCTTTTTGGGGCTAATCCAGATTCGGGGATCAATTCCCCCCCCACCCCCCCAATTGTTGTTGTGGGGGATCGAACACGGGTTCTCTCTACCAAGTGTAGTCCCAATTACCATTCAATGCGTTTCTGGCATGCGGCAGGGTGCCAAATCAACAAATGACAAAGTAACCCCCGGACAAAGTAACCCCAAGACAAAAGTAATCCCTGACTGACTTAGTAATCCTTGACCAAGTAACCCTTAACCGACCTAGTAACCCCTAACCGACCTAGTAACCCTTAGTAACCCCTGACCGCCGACCTAGTAACCCAAAGTAACCCCTAACCGACCTAGTTTCCCCAAGTAACCCTTGATCGCCGACCTAGTAACCCCTGATCGCCGACTTAGTAACCCCTGACAGGACCACCTAGTAACCCCTGATAGGATCTAGTAACCCCTTATCCACCACCAACAAAAAACTACCACTAACAACCACCACCAACGAACCACTACCAACCTAAACGCCTTGCCACTAGCCCCTAACCCACAAACTAACCTCGATCCAACTAAACCATTAAAAAAAATCAAATCGAACAAATACCTTAAAATGTTAACAATGGTTTTGAATATCACTTCAAATATAGCTAAAAAGGCCAAATTCGACCACGGAAATTTTAGATCTAGAGTTTTCATGGCTGAATTTGGCCTTAAAAACCGTTTTCCGGCGACGGAGTCACCAAACCACCACTACCCTCCCAGCGAAACCTCTACCTCTACCTCCGACGAACGAATCACCGATGAACGAACCATGAAGACGACTATTGATGATGACGGTTGCGAAATTTGTGTACGTTCTCTGAGAAAATGAGATGAAAGTTCGGGCTTGAAGAAGAAGAAAAGAGGAGAGAGAAGGGAGAGAAAAAGAATTTAAAAAAAATAAAATTGTGACTGGTCACACGGTGTAGCCAGCCACATATAAAACTTTGTGATTACCATTACACCAATTATAGCTAGTTTTAAGTTGATGACAAACAAGCTTATTAAGACACAAGAATTAGACAGAATTTGTGTTAGATGCAATAAAGCTTCCAATTTAAAATTATTTCCTAATACGCTGTATTTTGTGCAATACATCACATATCTCTAAAAATATAAAAATTACTCCATGTTCAAAGCTTTTTTTTTTCCAAAGTATTTCTTTTAGAATTGGTAATCTGTAGTAAATTTTTACACACTTATGAAAAGTTTAATGTAGTACTTTTATGTTAATTTTTTTTCATCAACCATAGACATGCATTATGCATATTCATTCATATTTTGCAAATGCATGTTCTTCTCATTTCTTAACAATATGACATATAATTTGATTAATTTCATTAACATTATCGTCAATATGTCATCTACTAGACTACTATTGTCCATCTACTATTGCCTATCAAATGGACTTGTACTTAACATAAGATTGAGACGTTGATGATCAGAAGTCCCGATCATATGATATTACCACCTTTTGACTAGTTATAGCTAGTGGGTTGGGCCATGTTAAGTTTTCTTAGGAAGCCCATTTAAATGTGTTGGGTTAAGGTGGCCTAAATTCTATATGCCCAATAAATCATATCTATAAGCCCAAGAAATTGATGGAAAATTGTGAAAAAACGTAGAATTGGTAAATGTTCATGAAAATTCTTGATTTATGTGACAATTTAAATAGCAACTGTGTAAAATTTTTCACACACTTCTTCCACCTCCTTACGTCAATTATAAATAGTGGCGTTAGGCGTCATTTAGGAGCAAGTATCCATCTACATAATCCTCCAAATATTCCACTGTTATATATTCTATGAGTGTCCCTCCATACATATCACATTATACACATGTCCACTTCAAATATCTAAAATATCCTTCTTTGAATTCTATCTTATAATTTAATGCTTTCAATGCTTATTTAATACAATTTGTTGTATATGTTTTAAAATGCATATACACGTACATAGACTTAGTTTTAATATAGACAACAACTAATATTATGCTTAGTTCTCCTTATTTTTTGTTTATTTGATCTGTTCATAACATATATTTTTTGATCTGATCTGATTGTATAATTAACTAAATGATGTCCTTTTATGTGCGCTAATTCATAAGGATACAAATATTATAGATGAGTTTTCTTTTCTTTTTTCTTTTTAAAGAAAAAATGGGTCTTATTAAATTTGTATTGATGTTTGTTTTTTTAAGTATGTAAATAGAAAAACTTATTTTATTTGCAATCGATATGATATGACTTCAAATTTTCTTTTTTCTAATCTAATCCGAAATAAGTAATAAAATACTTAGATAAGACATGTTATACGTAACTTAAGACATTACAAAAATTTAACTGTCCATTAATAATAATCTTCTTGAAAGCTTGACTTTACATATAATACTAGTTCATTGAATTAGAAGTCACAACTATTATTATTATTTTTTTTTTACAGATTATTAATGTTGTTTAATTTTTTTTTTTTGAGGGGAAGCCGAGCTAATGCATTAATCAATCAATGGACAATTTGTCCGAGAGTACATAAGGGGAGATCATTACAGGACAATGATTCACCCATATCTGTTCAACACCAAATGGCATTAGCTTAGCAAGGTGATGGGCTACAATGTTGCCATCCCTTCTAACATGAGACCAAAGAAAAGACATAAAAGCACTACTAATCGACAGAATATCCTCCAACACTACATCAAAAATCTGATAAATAAACTAAGGCTTTTGTTAGACGATTGATGAGGACTTGATTATCAGACTCGAGAATAATATTATCATACCCATACCTCTTAGCTAGCTTCACAGCGAGAAGCATAGCCTTCCCTTCAGCGATCTCAGGGGGCCACCAAGCTCGGACTCTGCGCGTAGCAGCAAATAACACGTTCCCTTCACTATCACGAGCAATAACTCCCATACCCACCCAGCCTTCCTCGCTCAAAGATGCGTCTGAGTTAAGCTTAATGATCCCATCTGGTGGAGGGTTCCATTTGTTGCTGCTGGATTGCGATTTTGCTGCTGAAATGGCATACACCTTCTTGCTATATAGTCCGTGCTCTTCTACTGCTTTGTGGACTCGTGCAAGTAGTACTTCATTAGGGGTGATTTTACCACTAAAAACTTTATCGTTCCTTTCCATCCAAATTACCCAAGCAAGAATAACAGCCCTTTGCTTAACCTTCCCCCCTAGCTCACCCCAACGCACCAGAACATCACACATTGTTTCCCCTTCCTGTAGCACAGCAACACCACACGCGCTCTCTGCCCAAAGATCCTGTACACGCACACAATGAAATATAGCATGGGCAGCAGTTTCTTCCTCCTCTCCACACCACGGACAACTAGCAACATCAATCATATGACGGTATTTCAAAAGGCTCTTAGATGGCAGCGTATTTGTACACAAACGCCACAGAAAGTGTCGGACTTTTGATGAAGCCTCGAGTCCCCATAAAGCAACCCACACCTGATGAAATTGATCAAAATTACATCCAGTACCAAGCATGTAAGATGTTTTCGTTGAGTACATACCATCATTCGAAAAAGCCCAAGTGATAGTGTCCTTCGAAGCTTGTGAACCCAGAGGGATTGAAAGAATGCACTCAGTATCTCTGTCATTAAAATTAGAGGAGATAATCTCCTAATTCCACTTCATCCTAGAGAAATCAATAAGATCATTCACAGTGTTCAATCCATCTACTTCCGGACTTGTAACAAATTTGCCCTCATCATCTGCAACCCACAAGTCTCTCCATATATTAACCATGGTACCATTGCCAATACGCCAAATTAACCCTTCTTTCAACAATGCCTTAGCACTCCATATGCTATTCCAAGAATAAATCCCAGAAGTGCCCAAGTACGAATTAATAAAGGAGCTGTTAGGGTAGTATTTAGCTTGCATCACTCTACTAAGGAGAGAGTCCTCTTTGTGAACGAGCCTCCAGGCTTGTTTCCCTAGCAAGGCAACATTGAACACTTCTAGATCTTTAAACCCCATAACCCCAAAACATTTTGGCGTGCACATAAAGTCCCATGACTTCTAGTGAATTTTCCTTTGAGAACCCGAACCCCAAAATTTTTTGACATGGCCGAACGAATTCTTTGAATCATAGAAGAAGGAAATCTATAAACTCCCATTAAATATGTCGGGATCGCTTGGATCACTGCTTTCAATAAAACTTCCTTTCCGGCCCTCGAGAGTAATTTTTCTTTCCAACCCATCAACTGTTTCTAAATTCTGTCAAGTAGCGCTCCAAAAATGGCTTTCTTTGATCTCCCTACTATCGTAGGGATTCCCAAATATTTGCTATGACGATCAACCATACGTATATTAAGAACCCCTATAAGCTCCTCTTGCTTCTCCACACTTACCCCTCTACTGAACGACACTTTCGACTTTTCAAAATTAATTTTCTGATCACCAGATGCTACTTCATATTGGTTGAGAATATCAACTATAACTTCACATTCCTGCCGAGTCGCTCGAGTGAAAAGAAAACTGTCATCTGCAAACAAAAGGTGAGAGATAGCAGGGCCACTCCTACTTGCTTTAACCCCATGGAGCTCACCAATTCGAACATTATTCTGTAACATATGGGAAAAAGCATCAGCAACCAAAATAAAAAGGTAGGGAGAGAGTGGATCTCCTTGCCTCAAACCCTGGGTTGGGGTAACCTTCCCACATACACTCCCATTGATTATAAAGGAGTATGTTACCGACGTCATACAATGCATCACCAAGTTGACCCATCTACCGTCAAATCCCATAGTGAGGAGAAGCTTTCTCAAAAAATCCCATTCAACCCTATCATAAGCCTTACTCATGTCAAGTTTCAAAGCAATCAACCCTTTCCTGCTCTGGCTCCTATTTCTCATAGTATGAAACAATTCTAAGGCAATAAGAGCATTATCAGTTATCAATCGACCTGGAACAAAAGCACTTTGATTTTCTGTAATAACATTCGGCAGGATAGACTTCAAACGGATAACAATAACCTTGAAACTAATTTTAAAAGCACATTACACAGACTTATAGGGCGGTACTCTGACAAACTAGTAGGTGATTTCACTTTCGGAATAAGAGCTATGTTAGTGTTGTTCACATGGTCCAGAGTAGAGATGCCACATAAAACATTACGAACAAAATTTAAAACATCATCACCTATAATGTGCCAAAATTTATGATAGAAGATAGCATGCATCCCGTTCGGGCCAGGGGCTTTGCACGGGTGCATCTGAAGAAGGGCCGCATAGACCTCGTCTTTTGTGTATGGCCGTAGAAGATCTGCATTGTCAGCCTCCATTATGACTGGTTTAACATGCTGTAGAACCTTTTGAATATTGTCTACTGAGGGGTCTGAAGAGGTGAATAAGTTCGAATAAAATCCACTAACAATCCCTTCAAAGAGCTCGTCCTCTTCTTGCCACATTCCATCTCCATCATACAATCCTTCGATCGTGTTACGTTTTCTTCGTTGTGATGCCTTGTGATGGTAGTAACTCGTGTTCTTATCGCCATCCCTAACCTCAAGTACTCGGGATCTTAAGAACCATAAGCTTCATGCTTTCGATACAAATCATCTAATTTTTGCTCAAGTTCCATACTCCTCTCGCAAGTTTCAGTTGTAACACGGTCATGTTGAACCTCTTTTAGGGCTGCCTCAACTTCCTCAATTTGCTTCCCCAAATCATCAAATTTCTCTTTGCTCCAAGTACTCAACACACTACCCGTAGCCCCAAGCTTCCCAACTACGTCCCTGCCCTCTACGGAGTGCCAAGCTTTCCTCACTTCCACCTCGCATGACTCATCAAAAAGCCATGCCGTTTCGAACCTGAAAGTCTTGGTTCGTTTGCGCCTTTTTCGAGCTTTAGGAGTTAAACGCAAGACTATAGGTGCATGGTCAGAGCTAAACTTCATCAAGTTTTCAACAGAGGCACGAGGATAAATATTTTCCCAAGAAGATGAGGCAATGAACCTGTCAATTCTCTCTCGAACTCGAGTTCTCACCGTCTTCCCACGCTCCTAAGTCCACCATTGGCCTTTGTAACCAAGATCTCGAAGCTCACATGTATCAAGTACATCCCTAAACCCTTGTTTCTCCTTCCTTTCTCGGTCCACCCCTCCCTCAATCTCATCAGAAGATAAAATTTCATTAAAATCCCCACCCAACACAACTGGACAGTCTGCCTCCTCACAAAGGTGTCGAATTAAGTTCCAAGTTTGGTGCTACTTTCCGGACTCCGGCCATCCATACACACCAACAAATCTCCACCTTGTCCTCCCTTAATCACATCCCCACATATATGGTTCTGAGAAAAAGAAATAATTTTAAAATCCACGACATCATCATTCCAAAACATACATAAACCTTCTGCTTTCCCCCTACTAGAAACTCCAAAAGCACTACTATAGCCAATTCCGACTTTAATTCCTTCCACTGCTTCCTTACTAATTTTAGTCTCCGAAAGGAAAACTAAATCCGGGCTAATAGTTCTACTCCATTTACAAAGTCTTTGAACTGTCCAAGGGTTGCCCACACCCCAACAGTTGCAGCATAAAAAAGTCATTGCAATCGACGAGGTTGGAACTCGCCAACCTCCGTCGTAAAAACAGTCGACATAGGTGAAAGGGAACTGTTTCGGGGTTTTCTGATGTCTTGCGGGAGAGTTACAATTCCGAGACTGGAACCGGACTCCTGTACCTGCAAAACAGCGGAGACTCCTGGTGGTGGGAGCTCCGCCTCCAACGGTCAAGTTAGTACTTGATTAAGGAGTAATTAATGCGGAAATTAAAGTGATTGGGTCTCTCTAGGTGAGAGTGTTTAATGTGTGTAATCTGCGTTGTTCGCGTCCTCTCCCTTAATGAGGATTAAGGGAGGTATTTATAACCTCGGCAAACGTGCCAATCTAGGTTTAGGTTAACCTTGGGCTGATTGGGCTTCCCTCGGAAGTTGGGCCTAGGTGACCGGCTTCTCCATTAGGCATGGAGTATGCCACGTGTCATGACATAATAAGTCCAGGGTGGACGAATAAGCGTGTGCCACGTGGCAAGCCCTGAGAGGTCCAACTGGGGGACACTTGGCAGGACCTGATTGGCCCACGTGGCGCATTCCGATTGGTGGGAGCAAAATCCCCTAATCATTTGCCCCTAACAGGTGGCACGTGACTGGTCACGTGTTACCTGTGACAGGTATCGCCCTGTAACAGGCGACGACCTGCTACAGGTGTCACTCGGCGATAGGCCGAGAGATTCTCCCGCCAAAATTTTAAATTCTGGAAGTGACCCTTCGCCTTCTCACTTCGCCTATATAAAGGAGTGTTGACTTCGGTCATTTTCACACTTGAAAACTTTGTGAGAGAACATTCGGACCCCTGAACTTGCTCTGACATTTTGGACCCTTTCTGCCTACCGCCTGCTCTGACAAGCTGACTGCAAAGGATTTTCAGAACTTCATCAATCGTCACTCGTTCAGGTAACCGTCGGTTCTCTTACTCTTAATTTTCTCTTTACTTTATTCTTTTTTGAAATGGCACCACGGAAGCACACGACACGACCTAGGTTAGTGATCAGCCGGTCACCGGGGACGGCTGAATCTAGGACTAGGAGTGCCGCCTGCCCTTTTCTGGACCCATCTTTTCCCTTTATACAAAGTCCGACTGTATCTGTGTCTATGCAGAGCATGATGGCCAGAACAAAAAAGACTGCCAGGATCTCAAACTCAGACGGCTCCTCCCACAGGGTGCCGATTAGTGAAACATCTGACCAGGCGCCAGATGTGGAAGTGAAACAAAGCGGCTTGAAAGCCGGAAGTTCTGAGGGAGGAGTCAAAGTGACCCCTTCCCATTTTACAGTTGACAATTCTACATTCTCTCCTGCTCCTTTTAAAGGAGAGGAGGCGGGCCCCTCCGGGAGAGGGGAGAAGTCGTCCTCTTCGGACTCGTCAGAGGACGATTCCGAGTCTAGCTCTTCTGGCCATGCTTCTCTAGACACAGAAGAGAAAAACAGTCGCCTACAAGAGGCGAGGCTTTCTCACGCAGTTGAGAAGGGGGACGATTGGGCGGAGCCATCCGCCTCTCACCGAGAGCAAAATACCCCCTACTACTGCACGGTACCTCGGGGCCGGATCACGGCCATGCAAGAGAAAGTGGAGAGCTTTATCGCAAACCACACAATGGGCCCCGACTTTTTAGTGTTCGTGCCGGATCCAGAAGACACAGTCGTCTGGCCGGCTGGTACCAGTTATGATGGCGCCTGCTTTGGCTGCTACGAGGCGGCCATCAAGGCTGGGCTGCGCTTCCCACTACATCCGGCTGTTCAGCGGATCTTGGATGGGTATGAGTTGGGGTTATGGCAGTTAGCCCCGAACTCCTGGGTCAACGTACTCGGCTATGTGGCCGGGTGCGAACTGCACGGGGTGGAGCCGAACTTCGAGGCTTTCGCCCACATGAACTACCTCAGCCGGACCCCTAAGGCAGGCGGTACCGGCTGGTATCAATTGACGAGCCACAGGGGCTACCTCATGACGAGAGGTAAAGCAAACAAATGGAAGGACTGGCGGAGCACCTTCCTTATCATTGAGAGTTCAGAAACAGAGCTGAACAAGCGCTTCAACAGGTGGAACAGGAATCCACCCCTTCTTGCAGGCGGCCGCAGCATGCCGCCTGTTCCCCCCAAGGCTAAGAAAGAGATCCTAGATAAAGGACTCTTCAAAGTAGAGTCGAAGGTGAACTCTACTTCAGGGGTACGAGAGCAAGTACCCCTGCACTGCGTCCCGAGCTTCAAATGGCTCTACGACGAGTACTTTTTGGCCGCCTGTGGCCTCAGCAGTCGGTGCTCAAGAGGTAGCCGGCCTGTCGAATACTCTGTTGTTCCATGCATTTCTTGTTATGACTTTTATTAACTTTGCTATTTGTTTTTGCAGCGGACGCCATGAGCAAAATTACCGCCTCCAAGACTGCGGCAGCCATGTTGCGGGCCTCCATCATGCAACAGTCTTCAACCGACTCCCCCAACAAGGGGGCACCCTTGGTGGGCTTCGAACCTTTCACCCTCTTTTTGGAGTTGTGTTTATGCATATACTGACTCTTTTCTTCTTTTTTAGACGGGCGCTCCAAGAGCTTCTTCTTCCCAACAGCCGGACCCCAAGGCCCGGAGGACGACTGTTGCGAGCTCTCCTGGTTCTGCCAGAAAACATGCGGCGACTTAGAAACAACCAGCCACTTCTTCTAAAACTCCAGCTGGGCCACCTAGAAGTATGAAATTGTCCTTGTAAATTTTAGACTTGCTCCCTCTTTACTAGGTCTAATCCGTTTGTTTATGCTTGATGCAGCCGGCCCTCAGGAGCCTAACTTGGTCGAAGTGGCCAAGTCTATGATCAAAGTCGTTCCTCCAGCTGAAAGGGAGGCGGTCAGGGGTGTCGGCACCCTTGACCTAGACGGGATTACAGGGGTCCTTGCTGAGGTATACTTAGCATATTTTTGAGTATTTGAATTCCAGGACGCCTGTTTTCTTTTTTGTTTGGAAACTGACGCCTGTTCCCCTTTTTACTTAGGCCCTGCTCCGAGTGAACGGCCTTCGTAAGCCGCTTGACCGGAAGAACAAAGAGGTAAAGGCTGCAAAAGCTATGGCCGCCTCTGACTGTGATAAGGCAATGTTTCAAATTGCCCAAAATGAAGTTCTGACCATTGATATTCTTTATTATCAGGCGCAGGCTACCGCCGCTATCCGGGCTCAGTTAGAGGCAGCCCAGAAGAGGAATAGCGAGCTGGAGGCGACCATCAACAACCTCAAGGCCGAGCTGATACCTCTTCGCCAAAAGATGTCCTCATACGAAACCTTGGAGAAATCCTTGGCGAGCGTAAAGGTACGCCTGGTGACCCAGGAGAAGAGTCTTACTCAGGAGCTCTCGGAAAAGGCCGAGCAAGAAAAGAAAGAGCTGGTCCGGGAGATGATGGAAGACTCTGCTCAAATCCAGCGCATGACTTGGGGCCGCCTCTTCCCCAATGCCGACTTTGCCTCCTGGGAAAAAACGTACCGCCAGTGTTCTGATAGATATAATCAAGAGATCCTGGCGGCTGCTGAGGAAGAGGCACTAGAGGAGGAGGAGCAGCCGGTGGTGGCGCTTGTGCCGCTTTGGGTTAATACATCAAAGAAGGATGCAGCTGAAGCCGAGTCTAGCAAAAAGAGTGCTAACCAGGCGGCAGCTGCTAATATTGAAGATCTGCCCCCTTTATAAGCTTTATGTCTTCTTTCCCCGACCTGCGTGCCGTTTGTTTGTATTTACCCGGCCAGGGGGCCGGGGCTCTGAATATTTTGCCTGTCTTTAATGACCGGCTTCTTTTTAATGAATATTTTTGTTTTGCTTCAATTTGTTTAAGTATTGAATATTCTGATATCCAATTGTACACTATACCGACTGTTTTACATGGCCGATAGTTGCAGACAGGTACGGATAGTTAGTCACGCCGCCTATGCCCCTGGACGACTGGTTGTCTGTTTCCAGGCTAGACGATCAGTCGGCCATTTATCCAATCGGTATTCGAACCATTTTAAAGACTGGATCCCCTTTAGGCAGGCGGTCCTGTCAGTTGTAAAATTAACCAAGTAGGAAAGTGGTTTCCTACTTGTCATGCTTTTAGGCTAGAGACTTTAGGCCATCTAGGCCGACTGTTCCCCGCCATATTTAATTTAGTGTGAACAGGTGCTGTATGAACACCTTTTTAGTTTCATACTAAATTTTTAAGGAGTGACCAAGTAAACATGATTGTTACCTAGTCGCCAAGTAACTGAGTAGTAGAGGTATCAAGCGGTGGGTACCGGTTGTTCCCCTTTATTCGCCAATGTTTGTTGGCTTTTAACTCATAGGTTGTTAACCAAGCAGGAGTAGTGGTTGAGAGCCCCTGTTTGCTAAAAACAGGCGGACGACTCATACCTTTTAGGCTCCATACTAAGTTTGAGAGAGTGACTATGAGTTAACTTTGGTGTTACTCAGTCGCCGTCACTTCTGCTTGAGTAGTAAAGGTACCAGGCGGCGGAGGCTGGCTGAACCTTTTGATTCGCCAATGTTTGTTGGCTATTAACTCAAGAGGTACCCCCTGCATTTATCCCAAGTAATACAGGCGGTCATCTGACTCAGATGTCAACTGCTACAACTGGTTTGGTTAGTGATAGAGTTATCCTTGTCTCAAAAACGGCTACGTGGTTGCCCTTGGGGACAGTCGTATAGGTGCCGTGTAATTAGTTTATAGAGCAATGTTCCACCTAAAAGGGAGCTGCTCTCTGCGACGAATTTCATCCGGAGGGATGCCGCCGGACGCCTGCTATGATGTTGGGACAGGTCGTATTAGTTTAAAGATTGGATCAGTTGGCTTGGCGCCTGGACTGATCATTCGGCTTGTGGTCTTGGTTAGTTCTTGGTGAACGTAGGTGCTAAGTAAGAGGAGGGTAGCCGCCTGTTTAGGCACAGGGTCGGCCAGGCCCTGATCATTTTTAGCTAAGTATAAGGGGGGTGGCTGTGTGCTTTGGAACCAGTCGGCCCTCTTCTATGGAGAGTAGCCGACTATATATCCAGACGGCATGCCCCTATGGTGATAGAGTAAAATATTAAATGGAGAGTAGCCGACTGTAAAGGTACAGGCGGCATGCCCCTCTGAAGATAGAGTAAAATACTCAATGGAGAGTAGCCGACAGTAAAGGTACAGACGGCATGCCCCTCTGAAGATAGAGTAAAATACTCAATGGAGAGTAGCCGACTGTAAAGGTACAGACGGCATGCCCCTCTGATGATAAAGTGAAATACTCAATGGAGAGTAGCCGACTGTAAAGGTACAGACGGCATGCCCCTCTGATGATAAAGTGAAATACTCAATGGAGAGTAGGCGACTGTAAATGTATAGGTGGCCTGCCCCTCTTAAGTAAGAATAAAAATTAAACATGGAGAGTAGCCGACTGTTTGTCAGTAGGCATGCCCCTCTTAGTACAAAATTGAATATTAAGTATGCAAACTTTTATTAAGTAGCCCTTGACTATTTATATCATTCAAAAGAAATATTTCTTAAGATTATCTATATTCCAAGTTCGAGGCAACGGTTGGCCATCTGGTGTTTCCAGACGGTAGGTACCGTCCCTGACCTCTTCACAGATTCGGTAGGGTCCTTCCCAGTTGGGACTTAGTTTGCCAGACTCATTAGCCCTTCCAACTGCTTCCATTTTTCTAAGTACAAAGTCCCCCACTTTGAGTGGACGCCTGTGTACTTTTTTGTTGTATGATCTAGTCATTCTCAGGCGGTAAATTTCATGGCGCAAGACAGCATTGCCCCTCCTTTCAGGAAGTGAGTCTAATGCCAGGCGCATGGCTTCCCAGTTTGCCTCTTCGTCATATAGCATTACTCGAAGAGTCGGCTCGTAGTGTTCTATTGGAAGAACAGCTTCCGCACCATAAGTTAGGAGGAATGGAGTTTCTCCAGTCGCCCCTTTTTCAGTCGTCCTAATGACCCAGAGAACATGTGGTAATTCATCCGCCCATAGGCCGCCTGCTCGTTCAATCTTTTTCTTGAGACCGTCTGAGATGATTTTATTAAAGGCTTCTACCTGGTCGTTTGCTTGTGGACGGCCGACAGATTCAAAGTAGTGTGCAATTCCTTGGTCACCCAACCAGCTTTTGAGAACAGGCGTCTCAAATTGGGGACCATTATCAAAAACCATAGACATGGGAACCCCGAACCGAGTGATGACATTTTTCCAAATGAATGAAATTACATCCTTCGTCTTGATTCCCTTTACAGCCTCTGCCTCTACCCATGTAGTGAAGTAGTCGACGACAACAAGTATGTACCTCCTTCCGCCTGTAGCAGGCGTATATGGACCCAGAATATCCATGCCCCACTTAGCAAACGGTAGTGGGCTATGAATGGTAGTGAGGTCAGTAGCCGGACGGTGAATTAGCTTGCCAAACCTTTGGCACTTGTCACATTTTTCACCATCTCCATTGCATCTGCTTCTAAAGTAGGCCAAAAGTAGCCCTGCCGCCTTGCCCGTTGAGCAAGCGTCCTACCGCCTATATGGGAAGCACAGTAACCAGAGTGAAGATCGTCTAGTATCTCTCGTCCCTTTTCTGGAGTAACACACTTTAAGAAGGGTTGAAGGTACCCCCTTTTGTGAAGTTCTCCCTTTATTATTTCAAAACTGGTTGCTCGTTTTTTCAGTGCTGCCGCCTGTTGATGATCATCCGGCAGGGTACCGTTTGTCAGATATGCCCTGATTGGATCCATCCAGGTTGAGCTTCTGTCTAGGATTCCAATAGGGTCTTCCTCGATGCTTCTCTTCTCCATTACTTCCCAAAAAACAGTTCGAGGAGTATCACAGGAGGCGGATGATGCTAATTTTGAAATTGCATCCGCCTGGTTGTTTTCTGATCTCGGCACTTGGGTCAGATGGAAATCCTCAAGGGAGCCGACTGCTTGTCGGACCGCCTGTAAATACTTGATCATGGCCGGATGGGTTGCTTCGTATTTGCCATTGTACTGACTCACTATCAATTGTGAATCGGAACAGGCGTCTATTTTTCTTGCCCCTGCCGCCTTGCACATGCGGATTCCTGCTAGTAAAGCTTCATATTCTGCCTCATTGTTTGAGGCCTGAAAACTGAAGCGTAGAGCATACTCGTACCTGTCGCCCTCTGGCGACTGACATATGACGTCTGCTCCACAACCATTTGAAGTAGAGCTTCCATCCACATATACCTTCCTGATTTGGTCTGGAACTTGAGAGTCAGGAGGACGAGTCATCTCAACAATAAAGTCAGCAAAGGCTTGCCCCTTCACTGCTTTTCTAGGCTCGAAGGTAACTTCGAGGCTCTGTATTTCTATGGCCCATTTGATCATTCGGCCTGACGACTCCATGATGGTCAGTGGCCGCTTGATAGGTTGGTCTGTATACACGACGACTGCATGTGCCAAAAAGTAGGGCTTCAATTTTTTAACAGCCATGAAGAGTGCAAGACCAAATTTCTCCACTAAGGGATACCTCAACTCGACATTTTTCAGTACGTGACTGACAAAGTAGACCGGGAGCTGACAGCCGTCTCTTTCAGCAAGGAGAACAGCGCTTAACGCATGATCAGAGACGGTCAGGTACATGTAGAGTACTTCTTTGGGCAAAGGGCTGACCAGCCTCGGCAAGGAATGCAAGTGAACTTTCAATTTCTGGAAGGCCGCCTCAGCATCCGGCCCCCATTCAAACCTTGCCTTTTTCTTAATTGCCTGGAAAAAGTATAGGCATTTGTCGCCTGATCGGCTTAGAAATCTTCCCAAGGCCGCCAAACAACCTGTTAGCTTCTGAACCTCTCGGATGGTACGAGGCGACTGCATGTCAATGACCGCCTGCACCTTCTCAGGGTTTGCCTCTATTCCTCTATGATTGATAAGGAATCCGAGAAATTTCCCAGACTCAACTCCAAAGACACATTTCTTGGGATTGAGCATGACATGGTGCCGCCTGAGTGTGGCGAAAGTTTCTCGGAGGTCCGACAGATGATCTTTCTGAAGTTTAGACTTGACAATCATATCATCAATATATGCCTCGACATTTCTCCCAATTTGATCAAAGAACACAGTGTTTATCATTCGCTGAAAAGTGGCCGGGGCATTCTTAAGACCAAACGGCATGACCGTGTAACAGTATAACCCCTGATCAGTGACGAAGGCCGTCTTCTCCTGATTTTTCTTCCATAAAGGAATTTGATGGAAACCAGAGTAGGCGTCCATAAAGCTCATCAAAGCATGGCCGGCTGTTGAGTCGACCAGGTTATCAATTTTAGGCAGAGGGTAACTGTCTTTGGGGCACGCCTTGTTTAAGTCTGTGTAGTCTACACACATTCGCCAGGTGCCATTCGGCTTTTTAACAAGCACCACATTTGCAACCCAGTCTGGGAAGTAACATTGCCGAATGAACCCTGCATTAAGTAATTTTTTAACTTCGGCGGCTGCCGCCTGACTTCTTTCTTCGCCATGGTTCCGCTTCTTCTGCCGTACCGGCTTCTTTTTCGGATCCACGGCCAGTTTATGTACCGCCAGATCAGGACTAATGCCTGGCATTTCATGGACTTCAAATGCAAAGATGTCCTTGTATTCTTTCAATAGTTTGTGAAAGTCGTCACCCAGGACTCTCAGAGCAGCCGTCCCAACTTTGACTATTCGGTCAGGACGCGAGTCGTCTAAGATCAGGTCCGTATGCTCACCAGCCGGCTGAGGGCGGAATTCATCCAACCGCTCCTCTACTAATGATTGCTATTTTCTGTCTTTTCTTGCGGCCGCTGTCTGGGATGCCTTTCTCTTCTTGCCGCCTGCTTCTTGAACAGGCGCACTCTCCTTGACATTGTCAAGGTCTATTTTTTTACCTCTCGACCCAGTGGCCATAACAGTGGGCTTGACATCCGAGAGATAGCACTCTCGGGCCATCCTCTGATCTCCCCTTAGGGACCCGACTGTTCCATTATCCCTCTCAAACTTGAGCAACATAAGAGATGGGATTATAACAGCCTTGGAATTATTCAGGGTTGGTCGTCCCAGAATCATGTTGTAGGCCGAGAGTTCTTCTACTACCAGGAACCGGACTACCATGTGTCGTCCTTCCCCTTTTTCGCCCAGGCGGATGGGTAAATCCACTCGTCCCACTGGGTGGACGACTCCTCCTCCAAACCCTACTAAAGGGTGGGATGCCGGATGTATGCAATCAGTCTGATATTTTAGTTTCGACAGACATTTGCTACTGATGAGATCTGAGGAGCTTCCGGTATCTATGAGGATTCGACCAACTCTCTGGTTGGCCACTTTACATTCAATAACGATAGGGTCGTCATGCGGCCCTCTTACCCCTCCTAGATCTTCTTCAGTGATGACAATCTCAGGAAATGAATATTTGGAGGGCCGTTCTTGGTGAACGGAATTTACATCTAACCGTCTGATATTGTCTTTGTTGCCCCTAATAGTGGGGCCGCCTCCTGAGAAGCCGCCTGCAATGGTGTAGACGACTGCATCATCTGTATCGGAGCTGTCGGCCTGTTGATTCTTTTGGCCGACTGCTTTTTCGAGGAAGTGTTCCCCGTAGATTTCTTGACATAAGTGTCAAGGTCACCTTGCTCAGCCAGGCGGTCCAGATACCGCATGAGAGTGATGCATTCATTGGTGTGATGACCAACATCTTCATGATAATCACAGAATTTTTCTTGGTTCCGATTGTTTGCAGAACCCTTCATGGGGACCGGCTTCTCAATTGAGATCCGTCCCTTGATTTCCTTTAGGATAAATTGGCTATCCTTGTTAAACACATACTTTGGGGAGTATGGTTTGAATTCTTTTTTCTTCTTCTGGGACGGCTGTTTAGAGGAATCAGTTGCCCAGACCTCTTTTCTCTTCTCGTCTTTGTTTGACGACTGTTTCTGTCGTCCTTCTCTTTTGTCGGACCTTTTCCCGTCTGACTGTTTTACCGTACTACAAAGATCAGTCGCCTGTATATAGGCTTCCGCTTCAATCAAGGCCTCTTGAAGAGTAAGAACGAAGCCCCTCCTTCTCGCCCTGCTGAATTGTTCCTAAATCAAGGGTCGTCTTCTTCGCAGGGATGTTCATGGCGAAGTTGGAGGTGAATAAGTAAGCAAGCGTCCTGAAGCTATTTACACAACCAGTCGGCAGGTTGCCGAACCATTGTTGTGCGATTCCTTTGAGAGTCGCTGGGAAACACTTGCACCAAGTGGGATCATCCAACCCTTGAAGGTACATCAGGTTGGTGAATGCCATCAGATGGTCTTCTGGGTTAGTAGTGCCGTCATAGGCGCCTACTAATACATTTTTCACTTTGGCCGGCTGAGCGGCTTCAGTAATTTCCTTGGAGAAGGCCGACGGCTGTTCACCAAGTCTAAGCAACCGTAGCTGCCAGTCCATAGGTTGGACATTTTTTGCTGCATGTCCACCAAACGGAGGTGGCTGTAAAAAATACTGTTGTTGCGGTACAAACGGTAAGTTTGGTACCGCCTGGTCGCTATGAAAGCCGGACTGACGAGAGGTGCCGCCTGACTGACTCTCATGATACGACTGAGTATGCCTCATCGAGGTATTTCGCAGACTGTCTTGGAAGTATGAAGTAGAGGCCGACTCTGACAATCGGTCACTCTTCTTCTGCTCTAGCAGTAGCCGAGCGTCTGTGTATGTTTTCCTCGACCCGTCCGCCTGAATATGACGAACAGGTTTCCTATTTCCTGGAGTAGGAAAACGGTATTTTGTGAAATCAAGGGCAGGTGGCTCCCACTTCCTAGATTTAGGATGAGGGGTCGCCTCTCGCCCTTGAACTGGCTTCCTCTTCCGTGAAGTAGAGGGTTTCTTAGCTGACTGCTCCTTGTCCAGAGCAGGCGGCTTCTTGTTGATCAACTCTTGAATTTCTCCCTTGAAGTCCCTCATGAAGGTCATGAGTTCGTCCCTTGTGATGGGAGCAGACCCATCAGTCGGCTGCTGCCGAACAGGCGGTGCGCCTGCTGGCTCGCTTCCAGTTTGAAGATTTTCCCGTTTCCTCCTTTCGGTATGACGGGTACGTCGGGCCCTTAGGGTCCCGTCTGAAGCTGTGTGAGCTTCAACTTCAAATTCATTCTCAGTATCGCGGTCCTACTGAACTAGAGGATCGTCCAGGGGACGTCTCTCTTCAGGAGCCGGTACAAACGTGAATGCCATCTCAGAAGTACTCTCCCCACGGACGGCGCCAAAATGTTTCGGGGTTTTCTGATGTCTTGCGGGAGAGTTACAATTCCGAGACTGGAACCGGACTCCTGTACCTGCAAAACAGCGGAGACTCCTGGTGGTGGGAGCTCCGCCTCCAACGGTCAAGTTAGTACTTGATTAAGGAGTAATTAATGCGGAAATTAAAGTGATTGGGTCTCTCTAGGTGAGAGTGTTTAATGTGTGTAATCTGCGTTGTTCGCGTCCTCTCCCTTAATGAGGATTAAGGGAGGTATTTATAACCTCGGCAAACGTGCCAATCTAGGTTTAGGTTAACCTTGGGCTGATTGGGCTTCCCTCGGAAGTTGGGCCTAGGTGACCGGCTTCTCCATTAGGCATGGAGTATGTCACGTGTCATGACATAATAAGTCCAGGGTGGACGAATAAGCGTGTGCCACGTGGCAAGCCCTGAGAGGTCCAACTGGGGGACACTTGGCAGGACCTGATTGGCCCACGTGGCGCATTCCGATTGGTGGGAGCAAAATCCCCTAATCAGGAACTACTCTTACTTCGTTTCCTATCTCCTTCATTATCTTTTGTCACACCTTCTAACACTTCATTTACCTCTCTTTTTTGTTCCCCTGCCAGCATTCTCCCAACCCCTTCATCCACTTCCATGACCCCCTCCCCTGCCATTCTACTTACTCTCTTCCAACCCTTCTTCTCATTCATTGTCTCACTCGAATTAAACACAAAACCCGAATTTGGAATTGCAGCAGCCTTCGACCCCTTTATACTCCCATCACCATCCCCTTCTTCTTTCCTGCCCTTATTTTTACTCCCTAAATTCACCACAACATCGTCCCCTTCCTTCCCTTCCCCTTCTCCTTTCTCCAACAATGTAAGGGTTGAGTTTTAAGTCATCACAGGTAAGACCTCCACATTCAAAGCATCATTCGAAACATGGTCAGCAAGCATGGGATTAGTTTGTCTCGTTCCAGTATCAAGTTTCTTACCAGCATCACTATTAGCTACAGGGGTTGAGTTCTCTGCCTTAGTAATGAACAAAGCTTTCCTCTTAGTCATTTCCTCCAATTCTTCCAGTTCTTTTGCTCTCCCTTTTCGAGGTGTAGCCTTGAGGTTCAAGCCCCACCCCAATTTCTTTTCTTTCTCATCTTCATCCACCACTCGACATTCCCTCTCCGAATGCCCCATCAAACCGCAAGAAAAACAAAAGAACGACAAGCGCTCATAGGCAAAATCCACCTGAACTTCCCTCCCCTTCTTGTCTTTGATTTTCTAAAAGCGGTGCAAAGGCCTGGTTACATCAAGCAGCAATTTGACTCGTCTATAGTGTCCTACCCCAAGCAAATCTTTCTCAATTTCTAGGATATCACCCATCCCTGCTACCACCGCTCGTACATAGGCATCAGAACGGCAATTGAATGACATTTTTTTAATACGAACCCAAAAAGGAGAGTGATTAATCACAATTTCATCAGGTTGCTCGTCCCCTTCAATTTCTTTTAGGAGAATAAGATTATTGTCAAAGCACCAGGGTCATCCATCCACAACCTTCTCCTTGTCTTTGTAATGGAAAAATTGAAAGGCGTATAAATTAGGACTCAAAACCCTTATCCCAACACCACGAGAAAGCCCCCAAGCGCTGGTGATTGTGCGCTTAAACGCTTCCACATTATAGGATCTATCAGTGTGAATTCGCCCAATTAGCATCAGACTTAGGTTTTCTTCGCTTTCGTTCTGAATTTCTCCTAAATCAATCACCGATCCCTCCTCCTCTAGAGCAAGGCGTGAGACATAGGTTGTAATTTCCTCGGCCATCGCTGAGAGATTAGCTTAGCCACTAGGGAGGTAGCGCCGTTACCGTCGACAGATCGTTCTACCGAATAGAGAGAGTGCCCTTTCTTGCGAGGGAGTTTTTAGTGTTAATAAGTATCTAGGTTTATTGGGGTTTTCCCCTTATAATTAGTGTTATTGGAGGAATTTTGATTAAAAATTTGATGATACATAAAATATGATATTATTATCAAACTACTCCAATATGCTATGAAATTTTATTTCAATATCAAAATACACAGAAATATTATTATTATTATTATTATTATTTTATTGTTATATATTTATATTATTATAATTATAATTATTATTTTATTGTTATTTTACTGTTATTTATATTATTATTATTTTTATATTTTATTTTATTGTTATTTATTTATTTTATTTTATTTTACCAAACTTGTTAAAAAATTTTCTCTTAAAATGACTAGGAACATTGCCAAGCATATAATCAATAGTCCAAAGTTACTTAAATTATATTTCAAAAAAAAAAAAAAAGTTACTTAAATTACAAGATTTTTATTGTAATTATTATGTCAAACAAAGAACCATTAAAATGCACCCGTACCAATGCACGAATTGGTTGATGATAATTTTAGTTTTTATCTTGCTTAATCAATGTGTTACCAAAAGTGTAAAAATTTAATTGATTGTCTTTTATGTGCTACGATGTGGCGATTGCTGACCTGGCCCTTTAAGAGGAGAGTATTTAAGATTTTCCCGCCTCTTGTTAAACTATACTCCCTCCATATTTTATGAGTTGTGCAAGTTAATTCCCTATTTGTTTATCTGGGGTATAATTGTCTTTTTAAGTACCAATGGACATCTTTTCATGTACTAGTTGGGGAATACATGTGTAATTTCTGCACCAAACAGTAAATGCAAGTTACAAACAGTAATTAATTGGATAGCTCACCAAAAGTACTTAACAAAGGACCACACTTTTTTAATATATTTACATAAATGCCGCCATATTAACAAAATTTCGTTTATCTAGCAGATAAACTTGTATTTGCCGCTAGTTTATTAATTTCTCTAAATTCCTATGCGCGGAGTTTCAAGAAAATACTTAAAAAAAAATGAAAGAAGTGGAGTTGGTGAAAAAATAAAATATGATAGTTGAAGGAAAGAAAATCTGAAAATATTAAAGTATGATGATTGAGGGGTCTACTAGAAGGAAAGAAATTAGTAAAATTGTGTGAAAGTTTCCATAGAAGGAAATGGAGCAAATAATAAAATACGGCCGCGAAAGAAAAGTGGAGCAAGTAATAAAATATGGAGAAAAATACTATTCTTTAGTAATATTCATGTTTAGAAATTAGTATTTGGGTTTTGAAGGCCTTTTGTTTTTTTAATCGCAATGTTTGAAATTTACATTGTTCACACATATTCCTTCAACCGTATTTTATAATTTGTATGCTGAAAAAAATGGTAAATCTTGTTAAATTCGTCTCGAAATACACTTTATTAATCAACTTTTTATAGGATTGAACACAATGCGGTTTAGACTGCACCAAACTGCAAACCAAACCGTAGGTGCGGTTTGAAAATTGTGGTGCGGTTTTTGAAAATGACCAAACCGGAGTTTTTGGTTTGGTTTGATTTCCAAAAATATATAGACCAAACCGTACTTTAATGCGATTTGCTGTTTTTATTATATATTTTTATTAAAAAAATATTAAAAAAAACTAAAATATATGGAGTATGAGCTAATCTTTGACTATTAGTTAATTAATGGTTTAAAAAAGAGTTTAATATTTAAATTATAAATTAATAATTACAAAATAAAATAAAAGTTTTGTTTTAAAAAGAATAATTATAAATTTTAAAAAATATGGTTAAATCGCAAACCGCACCGCACCAAACCGTATTTTGCGGTGTGGAAGTGCGGTTTGGTGCGGTTTAGGATCCAAACCTAACTGAACCGCACCACGAACACTACTATTCTTATATACTTCATCTATTTCATATTATTATGTGCAACAAAAGCCTTAATACGGACTCATGGGACAATTTTGTTTATGAATGTTATTGGAGAGATAAATAGGGATGCATGTGATGAAGAGAGTGATAGAGAGAAATCTATATCTACATCTATTTATACTTAGTATTTAAAACACCAACCAACACAAACATACGTGCTACATGTCTTTCTTTCTTTATAACCTTTTATTTGCTCATTCTTTTTTCCATGAGTCGTTTTAATTTATTGGATTTCTTCAGCTTCCACCTTTATTTCTTAACAACTACTACATCCGTTTCATATTATTTTCAACGACTTGACATTCAACAAATTAAATTTATTAATTTTTTCCTCTTCTCCCTTCATCTTTCAATTGAATTTAATCACATTTACATTCAATATGACCCCTTATCTTCCCCCGATCTATCTCATAATATAAATACAAATTTTGAATAAATATTTTTTCACATAGCGTAAGTTCAAAAAAAAAAAAGAGATAAAAAAATAGAGAATTGTTTTTTTTTTAATTTTATGTAAATTGAGGCTGCAAGGAAGGAAAAATTGCTTTTTGACAAGTAAAATAAGAGTGCAACTAGGCGCATAGCTCCTATATATTTAGGATGCATATAGGAGGGTTAATTGGTAAATTCACTTAGATTTTGAGATTTTTTTTATTGCTACAGTGGTATTTTTAATGTACCATTATACTAATAGTGGAATTTTAGCAGTAACAGTAAAAAATTCACCACTCTTTTGTCGTATAGCTGCTATTTACTTGACATGTAAATAGCAGCTATGCGCCAATACTTAACCGTAAAATAAAGAGTTTCATTCAAGAAAATTGTGAAAACTATGTTCCATAGGGAAAACTCTTGGCGCATCGGTCCTATGTATTAAGGATGCAAATAGGATGACATTTTTGTAAATAATGGGAACTTAAGGGTGGAAAATATAATGACAAAAAGTACCAATACATGCATAATAGTATATAAAAAGCACTATTCAAACAACTTATACTTTAATAGCTAGTACATTATGCATGTAAAATTGTACACAAAAATGTACCACTGTACCAAAATAAGAGAGAAAATGTACCACCGAACCCCAAATTTCCCTCCTATGTGCATGCCAATACATATGTCCTATGCGCCTAGATGCACTCGTTCCATAGTATATACTAGTATGACATTCCTTGCATGTCATAGGCCGTTATTTTTCAAGATATTAAGCACACTCTAATAAAATTGCAAAATAGAAATTTTATAATCTAATGTATATTTGATATAACAATGTAAAATTACGACCAAGATTGGGGATTTAGGTTTTTGATAAAGTAACTATAATGTAATTAGAGAGTTTAATTTTACAATTAAGCCATTTTATTATTAACAATTATTACTTTGCTGATTATTTGTTGAAAGATTAAATCTTGCTATATTTTCCAAGGCTTTTTGAAACTTGCAAATATACAAGAATTTTAAGAGATTACCGACAATTAGTCAACAAATGAACGCACAAGCTATGTCGACTCTTTTGACATTCTTTTTCTATAAATCATACTATGCGGTTTTGTCCAAATTAATCCATTAGTACTTTTATTTTTCAAACCCAAAAACAATAGAATACAAAAAGGGTTAATTACAATAATAAAACATTTTTTTTAAAACCACAATAATAAAACGTTAAAACCTATACAATTTGTAAAATGTTATAAGTGTGAAAGGTCAATGAAATTTAGTTATTATAAATAAATTATGCAAAGCTCGTGCGTAGAACGGGCCCGAAAGCTAGTGATAACTTAAAAATGAAAGAAAACATTTGTTGCATATTATGAGTAATTTGTAGCATCCATTTTTAGTAAATGTTGCACATAATAATATTATACAAGTAGTAAATTTTAAAGGAAAATGGAAATAAATAATCCTACTTTTGCGTGGTCTGACAATAACAATCTCACTTTTTGATTATTACGAGACAATCCTATATTTGTATGTCATCTTGTTTTAATAAACCTTTTCACCTACAACCTGTTAAACAGGTTAAAATGTTTTTTTTATTATTATTGTAAAGCCACATGTCGCACAATAGTTGATCAAAATAAAAAAGTTTAAATAAAAAAAATGTAATTTTTTTTAAAAAGAAAAAAACCCACCACCACCAACCACCGTGAAACCCTAACCCTTACCCTAGCCCCACCAAAAACCGGCCGGCCACCGCCCTAAACCCCCCAAAAACGGCCGTCTGAAAACTCCTAATATCAAAAACCACCCCGCTGAACAAAACCCACCTCCGAAATCACCCCTGAAACCACCATAACCACCACATGTAGGGATGAAAATGGACCGGGTTCGGATTGGGTGGAGCTCCACCCGCATCCATCTGTTTCACCTGATCCATCCGTCACCCGCATAATACATCACCCGAAATCCATCCATCCACCATCCGCGGGTAAAACGGACAGGCCGGGTGGTAAACGGGTGGGTGAATAAAAATTAATTTTAGATAAAAAAAAACTTGAGAAAACTATTTTGACCCTTTAATATTAAAATAATTATTGTAAAATAATTGTGATATGTCAAATATTAACATAAAAAATGAAATATAATCGTACCATACAACTTCTACGGAGTATAAGATATTTATATTTATTTTTTTAAAATAAGAATATTTATAATACTAAACGGATGGATGGATGGGTGACGGATGGGATTAACCACCACCCAAATCCGACCCGATCCATCACCCGATTCACCCGTCACCCGCCTCTCATCCATATAAACCGGGTTTTTCACCCGTTTAATAAAGCGGATGGACCGGGTGGTCGGATCATCCATTGGATATTTCCATCCTTAACCACAGGCCAAAGCCACCACCTCGAAATCTTGCCGAAACACCACCCAGACGCCAAAAACTCCACTTAACAACCGAAAACCCGCCAAAAACTCCATCTCAGTCGCCGAAAATTGCCGAAAACTCCATCAGTCCATCCTAACCTCCCTAACCACCCCAAAAATCTCCACCCTAGCAACGTTTAAACACCCTATAACCGCATCCTTGTTACTGGCCGGCCATTTTTGGAGGTTAAGGAGGGTGGCCTGCTGGTTTTGGTGGTGGTTGGGGTAGGGAATAAGGTATCACGGCGGTTTTTTTTTTTTTTTTTTTTTTTTTTTTTTTTTTTTTTTAAGGAATCACGGTGGGGGTTGGTGGGTGGTGTTTTTTTTTATTAAAGAAAAATGAAATAAACCTATTTATAAATTTTGGCACGTGACATATAACCTATAGAAAACGGTCACTAACGAGTCAGAGTCTGTTAAAAGAAGATGACATGCAAAGGTGGGATTGTCTCGTATTAATCAAATGGTGGGATTATTATTGTCAGACCACGCAGAGGTGGGATTATTTATTTTCATTTTTCCAATTTTAGAAATGAAATGTTACATTTATCTGTAGTTGAAAAATAAAAAATAGAAAATTCTATAGTGTACTTCGTAATAAGTAACCAACGCTTTTATGATGTGGCTATCCACACCGTGCAGTAAGCTAATACACATCAATTCTCTGACCAGGTAACCCTTGACTGACTGAGTAACATATGAGCGAATAACTTTTGACGAACTGAGTAACAACTGACCGAATAACTCCGACCTCACTATATGGCGTGCTGATACATATCAAAATACTGATTGGATAATCCCTGACGATCGAGTAACTTCTGACCGAGTGACTCCGATCACACCTTTTGACGAGTGACATATGAAAATTTGTGATTAATAAAGATAATAAGTTAAATAAAAGAAAAAAGAAAGTAGTGAAAAGGACAAAAGAGAGGACAAGGCACTGTTTGCGTTTTAATTAAATGGTCGGTCTTTCTCGCACTTCAAAATTTTCACGGAAAAGGGACTGTGTACCCACCCTTTTACGTATCTTTTATTGCTTCTTTTTTTTCTTTTTCTAGCCCTTTTTTTTTTCCTTCCACATCACTCCCTATTAGATTTTCGACAAGTTCTACCATATTTTTTTCTAAGTATTTTTAGTATAGTTATTTTTTCTAACTTGTATGTAGCGGACAAAGAATTAGAAATTTTCACACCAAACACAATTGATATCAAGCCAAAGGAGAGAGCTATAGAAAATTTTAAAAATTAAAAATGATTATAAAGGTTTTGACAAATACAAACTTTTAAAAAAAATCGGATGTATAATAAAATATTATACATCCGTTATAAAATTATCCTAAAATGAGCAAAAGTTACCCCTGAAATGAATAAAAGTTACCCAAATATGTATAAAAGTAACTTAATACAAATTAAAATTATCTACGTTTTATTAGTAAAGAATCACATTTTAAATGACTAAAAATCAAGCATTAGTGATTAAACGTTTAAATTACCTTTATAAATTTTTTCTTGTTGTCTATTTATATAAAAATTGTATTATGTTTAAAATTACCCAAAAAAAGGGCAAAAAGTTACCCTAATATTATTCGACTTACACTATTATTAGTGTAAACCGGATGTATACAAAAGTAATTATTTGACAAAACTGGTAGTGCTACTACTATGAATGCTTGTTTGAAAATAATAATCACACACAATTATAATTTTATTTCGATAATCTGTATACTATATTTAGTAACTTTGTGGTATACACTATACTTCGTATTAGTACTTTAATTTAGTAGTTACAAAAGTTTGAAGTGATTAAAATTTCAAATGAAATAAGCAATTAGAGATCATAGTAATTTTGCATCTTTTTGAACATAATTTCTTGATAATTTAAGTGAAGTAAAATGCACCTCTCATTTACGTATAATATAATTACAATAGTGGTTAGGTGAATTTCAAAAAAAACTCTAGGTTTGATGGATTGCTATAAAATTATTTTGTTATTGAAAAGCTATACGAGGTCGCAAAAGTTATTAGAAGAAAAACATTAACGACACTACAAAAAAATGCTAGAATGTCTCTCTAATAAAACTGCATATTTCAGCAATATAAACATGAAATGCTCCACATTGTAAGAGCTACTCGGCGGTCGTATTTTTTATAAGGAAATTATTGTGTTTATTCACTATGGTACACATTTGTGAAATTTATGACTTTATATTAATGAATTAATTTTACTGTTTATTTTTTAAAGAAAAAACAATAGTGATTTGACTAGCAAACATAACAATGTGTACAATCTAATCACTAAGATTTGTAAACCTTATATTAGTAAAATTTATACTACCTCCGTTACAGGTTATGTGCAACGATTAGACATTTTCCCTCTCTACTTTATGTCAAATCGTTGCACATAACCTGTAATGGAGGTAGTATAAGAAAAAAAAAATGATACTACCTCCGTTACAGGTTATGTGCAACGATTAGACATTTTCCCTCTCTGCTTTATGTCAAATCGTTACACATATCCTGTAACGGTGGTAGTATTATGGAACACACATTACTGATTACTCCCTCATATCCTGTATAGCTACAAGCCTACAACACTTGAGAATTTGCAAATAGTTTTACAGAAAGTTTGTGGGTATACAAAATAAAAATGAATAACTTTATGTGCAAATAAAGTGAGTACAATAAATTAACACAAACTATTGCGTCAGTCCTAATCAAATGTTTTGTCAGCTAGGTCAACGGGTTTTTGCTTTATACCAATGGTCGCTCCGATTGGCGGCATTGTTATTGGTGGTGGTATCGCCAATGACGAGAAACTCGTTGATTGTTGATTATATTTTTCTATGATTTATGCTAGAATTGGCTTGATAATTATTTGAGATTCTCTGATATTTTGAAAAATGCCTAAAAAATCAATTTGGGGCTTTTCTGTGTGATGTATAATTGTTGAATTTGATTGTCCTATATGATTGTATGTTGAATTGTGAGCGTTTTGATGACAAATGCATGCATTTTGGTTGAGAAATGAGCATGTTATGTTATACTCATGAGCTTAATTAGTATAGGACGTTTAATGGTGGTTCCGCCATTGTTGACGTTTTAGTTATTTTTATAAATGTCTTGATCATATTATCTATAATAAGTTGGATGATCTCCTTTAGGTGGTGTTTGGCAAGTGGGAATTGAGGGTGGGATTGAGAATTTTAATCCCAATTGAAAAAATAAGCTTTGTTTGTTTGGTGGGAATGGGAATAAAAAGGGGTTTGGGAATGGAATTATTTAAGGGTGAATTCCCACCATTTTATTACCTTGGGAGGGTAGGTAATAAATGGATGAGAATGAGAATAGGGGGAAAATGACATTTTTGCCATTAATGAAAAGAATGAAATAAGAATCTTAGTAAGGGTATTTTTGTAAAATTGTTATTTATTCCCTATATATTCCCACCCACTATCCAAACAAGTATTGACATATTTTCATGTATTCCCGTCAATTAATTCTCAATCCCATTCCCACCTTTTAATCTCCAAACTCCCATTCCCACAATCCAAACACCCCGTTATAGTTGGATAATATCCTCTATAACAGGATGTGAAGTTATGTATGTCAACCAACAAAAGGAACATATCAGCTGACAAATGAAGCATATCAACCAACAAAAGGAACATACTTGCCAACAAAAGATAGATATCAACTAACAAATGAACAAAAACAACCGGAAAAGTAAGCCAACATATTGTACATATCCTCTAACAAATAATATATATCCTCTAATAAACTTTACATATCCTCTATTAAGTAACACATATATTCCAACAAGTTGTACATATCCTATATCAAATAACACATATCTTACATCTCCATCAAATACTACATATCCATTAATAAATTGTATGTATCCTCTATTAACTAATACATATTCTTCACCAAATACTACATCATATCCTCTAACAAACTAATATATCATCTTTCAAAGATAAATTGTACATATCCTCTATCAAATACTACATATTCAATAACAAACAAGACATATCCTACAATAAATTGTACCTATTCTTTATCAAATAACACATATTCTTCTACAAATTGTACATATCCTCTATCAAATACTACATATTCTATATATCAAATACGGCATATTATATACACTTGATGCACAAATTGTTTAGAGCCACACTCAATAGTCAATACCTATACCAAGTGTATAAAAACAGACTAACATAAGTAAGTATTATAAGTATTTAGAAATAGTGTGAATAAGTGTGTGCCTAATAATGATACTGTATCATTTAATTTGTATATATTCATAAAAAATTTTAATTATGGGAGATATATGAATAATGTCAAAATCAAAGTGTAGCAATTATAAGAACAAGAGTAAATAGATGGATGTATAATGGAAATTATCAGGAACGAACGAGTATAATTATATTCTAACTTATATGAAGTGGACAAACAACTAAAAATGTTCACACCAAACAAATAAAGACATAAAACCAAGGGAAAAAGCAATGAGAAAAAATAAATATCATTAAATGATTACAAAAGCTTTTGGTAGTGCTCACAAATATGGACGTGTACCTTGTCCTTATTGAGAGGTGGCTAATCATGTGCCACCTCTATTTATTTTTATTTTTTTATTCTCTCTTCTCTAATAAATTCTTTATTGTAATTAATTAATTAATTTTATTTATTAATATTATTAATATATTAATGGGGGAAGTATTAATGGGGGAAGTGATCTAATGTCTTGTTGTGAAGGCACTCTTTTAACCATAGTAACGTGCGGCCCACATTGAGTTTTGGCAGCTTCTACGTTAGGTCAACAACTATGAAGAACAACATTTGGATTCTTTTGCATTTTTGGGTCAATTCTCCAAGTGGAAAAGTCTATGAAATTTTGGCAAAAAAACCTCATTTTTTTATAATTATTTTTGTTAAAATTTTAAAATTAATAGAAAAATACAATATACTGTTTTAGGTGTTTTTTGGTTTTATCTAGTAAAGGGTATTTGTGCATTTATGAACAAATTGGCTGGTTAGAGCTTGTTGGTCTTTACAAGGCAAAAATTCAATCTTACACCATCACAATGTCACATACTTCTAAATTATAAATCTTACACCATCACAATATCACTACTTGCTTCTAACCCTTTTCTTCTTTCGTTTTTTCTATCCTATCGTGTCGGTACCTTATAATAAAATGAAGATGTATAATTTATATTCGTCCTTTTATTTCGTAATAATTTTATACTTTCATTACTTAGACTTTTATGTTTGTGAAACTATTTTTTGATAGTACTCTGTATTAGTTTAACATAAGTTTTTGGTTGACTCGATGATTTCTTTTTATACATACTCATATTTATTATGAGACAAAAAATGAAAAAAAAAAGTAAAATTAAAACTCAAATTGATTGATTATGTTGACATGAATAATTGGCTAGGTAAAATATGAGCTTATATGAAACAATATAAAATTAATATCTTAACATACTTTACGTTCCACAAAATGTTTAGATTTTTTCTTGAACATCTTATTCACTGAATATGGTTGAAGCATTTATATTAGGAAAAAAACAAGTGACCTATGTAGATGAAAACAATTGATTTCTTTTTGATAGGGAAAATAATTGGTCTTATATGGCTGAGAATAAGGTTGAGTATTGCTTTGATTTTCATGTGCCATATTCATAACCATCTCAATTACAAATATGGTGGGACTAAAATGATAATGACTCTTTTTGTTAGTTAAATGATTAGAAGAATATTTCATATATCTTCTCTTCGTTAAATATTGTTCTTGTCAAAATTTACTGATTTAGTTTATCATTGCAATCTATAAAAGTGTCTTACAAAATACTCTTTGTGATGGTTACAATTACAACGACAATAAAGAAGGGAGTATCTAATCCCACCTCATAATTAAGATTATAAGAGTCTATTATTACCACTTTCCTTTAACCTAATCAAGTTGTGAAATCTTAATTATAATTAATTTTCTGTTCAATATACATCTTTAATATGGTTGCCTTTACGTTTTTTAATTTTCTACGTAGTATTTGATATAGGAAGTGTACATATAGGGTGAACTCTAATGACCTGATTTTTACTTATATAATCTTGTCTTATCAAAATTAATTTGAATTCATTAGTCCTTTTTGTAGTTTATTTTAGTTGTAAACTAGGTTAGAACCTGTACGATGCACATTTATATATAACTTATTTTTCATTTGTACATATTAGTAGTAAGGGTCGGTTCACATTTACTGAACTGAGCTGAACTGAACTGAACTGAAATGATTGGAGCTGAACTAAACTGAACTGAATTGAACTGAATATTTTATGAGAGAGGGAAATTAGGAGCTGAACTGAACTGATTGGAACTGAACTGAACTGGACTAAACTGATTAGAGTTGAACTGAACTAAAATTAAGTAAATGTGAAAAGGCCCTAAATCGCTATTATACATGAATATAAATAAGAATTATGTACATTTTGTAATTTAAAATCTTTTATTTTAATCAAAATTATGATTTAGTATCTATTGCATGCCGTCTAATTTATAATTCAATGTAGGATGTCATTTATTATTGTGCTATTTAAAATTGTTTTAATTTTCTACGACAAATTGATAAATTTTAGTTGTAAGGTAGAACTTTTAATAATTAAATTTCAAAACTGTTAAATAGGATAGCTTTATAAAACAATAAAAGAAAAAGAAAAGAAAAAAAGATGATATTATCATTGTATTTAGGCGGGAATTTTTATATTAAGAGAGCAACACGTGGACAGTGGTGACGTAAGCATATTATTTTAGTAATAGTTAGTAGATTTGACATTAGGTAATCCTTATCAGATCTTATATTGTACAACTTATCAATATTACTTTTTCTAAAACAATCGAAATAAAGTGAACAGAACATCACAGGACCTTAAACTTACTTCCTTTGACTCTATAAATTTCTCATAAAACAAGTTTTGATAAGATTTAGTTCAAAGAAAATACATAACATTGAGCAAATTTTTTTTTTTTTTTTTTTTTTGACAAGACATCGAGCAAACATTTAGATTTAATATAAAAAGACCAAACTCTAATAGGAGCTAGCATTTTTGGTGTGGATTTCCTTATACTTTTCCACTTTTGCCACTTGCACAATTTAGCTTACATTCACACATCTAACATAACATATACTCTTGGCAAATGGCAATATACTTGAGTTTCCGACCAACTATATTGTTATAAAAAAAAAAAAAAAAATAGAAAAGTTAGTAATATAAAGGAAATTTTGACAATTACCACATTCTGTTATGTCCATTTTAGCAATTACCACCTTCTATTTTTTTTTTTTTGAAAATTACCACCTTCTATTTTCAAAAACATCAAAAGTTACCACCTTCTTGCCATCCAACTATCACGTGACGTCATTTTGGGCCCATTATTTCCCTTCCCTACCTATTTCCCTTACATTTCTCATTCCTATGTGCAGTGGCGGATCTTGACCGAAAATATTAGAGGGGCCGGGATTTAAATATTTAACCTTTTGCTCAAAACTAATCACTATGCCCCAATATTTTATAAGTAAATATAGGTTATTTAAGTTCATTTTAACCAATTAATTATAATAATTTACGGGGGGCCGGGCCCCGAATGGCCCCGGTGGAAGGTCCCCCTCTGCCTATGTGGATTCTCATCTCCCCATTCACCTTTTTCCCCCAAACCACCAATAATTGTTCGTCAATTTTGATTTGGAGGAGTGAATTGAAGTGTTTTTGATTGTTTGGGGAAAAAAAAAGTGAAAGGGGGGATGAGAATCGAGTTAGGAATGAGAAATGTGAGGGAAATAGGGAGGAAAGGGAAAAAATGAGCCCAAAATGACATCATGTGGTAGTTGGAAAGCAAGAAGGTGGTAACTTTTGATGTTTTTGAAAATAGAAAGTGGTAATTTACAAAATAAAAATAAAAATAGAAGGTGATAATTGCTAAAATGGACATAACAGAAGGTGGTAATTGTCAAAATTTCCTAATATAAATTATAATTTATGCTTCTTTCACCACTTGTCTTACTCTTGCATTTCTTTTTTCACTTGCTACCATTAGTGATCACTGATTAATCTTTGAATATATTCGCTTGTTTTAATTTCTAAAGTGTGAAATAAAAATATTTGGATTGAATGGATTTTGTATAGCTAGAATTGAAAGTTGCATTGTGATGATCAAAATAAAAATAATTTATTTGAAAATCGAATCATCAACTTAACAACTATGGATGTGTAAATGTGCTAATTAACATATCCATAGTGAGTTATGCAACAAATTGAAATTATTAAATTGATTTGAATTCCAGTTATCAATATATGAAAATTTGAATCCGGATTATATGTTTATATTTTTAATTGTGAAAAAAGCCAATTAAAACTTTCATTAATTAACAACTAACTTCAAAAAACTAATGTCACATCTGTAATGGCTAATTATAAACCAATACTAAAGCATGAAAGAAAGCCGAACTACATACAAACCACGATTAATTCTATCCTAAGACTAATTAGGAGTAAACAGGTAGAATTATATAACTCTTAACAAGTAAGCAAATAATCATTGGCAATTACATCCACAATTAAAGGAGTTGGCAAAACTGATGAGAAAACAAGGCTAATTTTTGGTTTGTTCGTTATTGTTTTGATTACCAATTTCTAGTTTTTTTTTTTTTTTTTTTGTTGTTGTTTAAAGGGTATATAGTTTTCACTTTTTTATTGCTAGTCTGTAAACTATTACGGAGTACTAAAACAAAAGATGCTGACATCATTAAGAGACACTTGTCGACTTCTTATGAAAAATTTCCTGTCAAAACTATTTTTGACATCATAATTTTTTTCTCTATTTTTTTCCTCCTAAGTTCTAAAACTAAACAAACACAATATTTCTTTCAAAATTAATTAATGAGATTATAACCACGCCTTTTTTAAATACAGAATATTAACAACTATTTTAAGCAAATAATATCCATTTAAGCTGTGCAATGCACGAGATTAAACTAGTTTTCAAATTCAACACAATTACTACAATTATGATAAATTTAAGTTGGTAAACTTTTGGGTGAGACGGATTCACCGTAAGTCTTCCGCCATGACAATAAAATCTCATGAGTGCAGAAATAAAACACCTTCTTAATTTAATGTCATCATTATTCTTTGATGAACGACGATCCTCTAGCTCCGACACAACTTCCTCCGGCACTGGTTGTTCCTCCGGCGAGGAAGATGACGTCGTTTTGGAGGCGGTGATAGCAAGCGCGTGTTCTTCTTCTATGGCGGTGCTAAGAGGAGCACGAAGCTTATCGAGCTCGTCGATAAGAGCAATGACGATAGGTTTTGAATTGAATGAAATTAGAAGCCTCGACCTCCATTGTTGTAGAAATTAGATGGTTTAATGGAATGGATTATGGAGAAGAAGTAATCAAAAGAGAGATGAAGACAACCGTGAAAATGAATAATGCTATATCCCCAAATCTCCCTATATGGAAATACTAGTAAAATACGTATAATTATACCATAGCGATAGACTTAGGCATATTACCGACGCATGATTACGTAAAGCAACCAAACTTACTAAATAAAACCAGTACTTTGCAGCGGAAAAACTTCAATACTCTCTTATTAATAAACCATAGATAGTAACCATTGTCATGAGTACTCATAAATAAAGACAAGGACCAACATTCCTAATATAGATGAAGACATTCCCGGGACTCCATATGCTCACATATTGACTTCACATGTAATTAGTCAACACTGCTTACCATTAAGGCAACCAAGGCGAACCAAAACAAGTAAGAAATACGAATTAGGAAAATATGCTAAGTAGGATAAGTGCAAGATAATTAAATTCAATTTATTAGTAAACATGTTTTTAAAATTCAATACCAATAATTAATCCAATTATTCCAACTCATGATTAAAAACCAATTCCAATATCAAACAATTCCAATAACTCAACAATTCAATAATAATTAATAAAACCAATTTCTTTTTAAATCCAATTTCCGACCCAAGTGTGCACACCCCCCAAGCTAGTCTCCTTATATTACAAGGCTATTCTTGAGGAAAGACTCGGTCACTCAAAGTCCAAAGTTGTTGAATCTTAAAGGTTTTGATGGTGATGAACATAAACTAGCAAACTTCAATTAATAAGAATTCTCTAAGTTTTATAATTAGAACAGGTGAAGTAGACTTTAATTTGGAAGTGGAAGAGGAACCCAACTATGAATACTCGAGAAGATTTCAAGGAAAGGTAAAGAAGATAGAAGAAGAGTTCCAACCAGAAACTAACTGATTTCCCAAACAGGAACATGAAGTAGCAAGTTAAGAAGACTAACTTGACCTGTGTTGAAGACATCAAGCTTCAAAAGAACTTGGCCTGCGAGGTTCTAGTTGAGAACTGGAAATCAAGTGACAGCAGGAACTTAGTCCTTGGCTGCGTGAAGCCCAAGTATCCTGGAATGCGATAATTGACGAAGCAATTTAGTTTTATTATGTTTTTATTCTTTCATATTGTTGTAAATATGATTGGCAGGGTTATATGAGATCTATTAGAAACGTGACAAAAAGCTTGGCAAGGTTTATATAGGAAAGTTTTTAAAAGATAGTTTTTATGAAAAGATTTTCTAGAATGATTTTATTTCATAAAAACTGATTGATATTATTCTTTTGATAGTTTATCTTTGATAAGTTCTCTAAAAAGATTTTCGTCTAAAAAGATTTACATAAAACCGTGTTTTGAGATTTTGGTAAAATAACAAAACTATCTTTTGAAAACCCTACTTTCTATACGAGCAAGTCTTGTATAAATTGTAGAAATCTCATTCATATTTTTTTGTGAGTTTATACATGAAGAATCTGAAGAGTGCATATTAGTGTAATTTTTCCAAGTTCATTCTTTGTCATATTGGTTTCGGATTTCATATGTGACTTACCTTCATATACTAGAGTTCAATTATTTGTATTGGTTGGGTTCTTGGGTGTGTGTGGGGTTTAGATCTTTGCATACAATTTTGTAATCTTCAAGGTTGAAGATGAGTGAGAGTACTTAGGAAGTACGAGTATATCTAAATCAGCGACTTAGGTTAGGTAGAATAGGGTTCTACTATGTAGCAAATTCAGTCTAGAACTTGTGAGTAAAGATCCGAGCATAATAGGTTGTAACTTGTGTGTTTTACCTATTATAGTGGATTGGTTTGATTTTGGAAATACCTTAGAGGGTTGAGGTTTTACTTCCAGTTAGGCCTTGGAAGGTTTCCTCGTAAAATGTTGTGTGCATTGCAAGTTCCTTTACATTCTGTTTTAATATTACACAAAAGTAGTTACTAGGAACTCACATACAATTCACCCCCCTCTTGTAGTGTTCGTCTCAACTAACAAAAGTCTTATCAACCTAATCCGTATAGTGGGATTACTATCATACTTGTAAGCTTTGATAATAATAATAATTCAATAAATCAATAAATTCCAATATAAACAAAACTCCTTTTTATTTAATTTTACATTCTTTGAAAATCAAAACTTTTTAAACATGATTAATAATTTTAACTAATCAAAACATGATATAAAATCAAATCCTCAATTTATTTATTTAAAACCAATTATTTTAACAAAATTTTATTTCACAAATCACAATTCTATTAAAAACCATTCAAGACATGATATCAAGATCAATTTATTAAAACATATATTAAAATCATACTATATATCATAAATCATAATTCAAATCAATTTAGTTCAATCACCAATAAAATCATATAAAACATGCTATTCAAACCAATCACTTTCAAAGGTATCCAGCCAACTAAACGTACCTTGATCCTTGCTAGCAAAAATCACACAAAAGGAGCTCAAGAACCTTGATTTATTCCAATTTCTTTCCTTAATTAGTTAAACTTATCTTTTAGCTTTATTATAAACACTTTTTAGGATTATAATTTCATTATCTATCATATAAGAACCCTAGTTTTCTCTATAGACTTTATTTTTCATTGTAATTGAAGATTTTACATTCAAGATTCTTTGTCGTTTTACTCCCGTAATTCAAGATTCGGCATTTTAATTTCTTATTCTCTTTAATTCCTTTGATTGTTGATTATGTTTTCCTTAATTGTTGTTATTGTTTTTCATTAATATGTGTGAGTAGTTTCCTAATTCCAAGATCTAGCGAAACTCGAATATTGTTAATGCATGATTTAATTCTTTAAATTCTCTAATGATAATTGCAATTAATATGCTTAATTGATTATGCTCATGCCAATAATAGATTAGGGATAATTAGTATTATTATTAATCCATTGTTTTAATCGCCACGAGAGTTGGGTTTTGATGGGTTTAAATAGATCAATTAAGGGTTTGCAGTTCATCACGAGAGTAGTTGAACGGATGACTATGAAGTTAGATTAATGTGCTTAATGTCTCTAATTTGCATGATTCCACGCGAGTAGGCTTGATTGTGATTAGGGAAGCCATTGATAACTAGAAAGAGATCTTTGGTATTTTCTAGGGATTACTTTTCCTCATTAATCTATTGAATTATGTGTTAGGGTTAAAACGACTATTGAATAATTGTATTTGTGGTGATGCTTGATCTTGGATGTTTTAGCATTTGATTTATTATATTACTTAGATTTAAAAGCTTTAATTAGTTCTTTAGGATTATTTTGAGTATGTTTAATTAGTTGTACCTTAGTCTCTTGGGATTCGATCTTTACCTGCCTATCTACATAGTAGTGGTTTTGTTAGGTTATCTTTGTTAGGTACACGACACACCTATCGATTAAATTATATAAGACTTTTGACCGGATCCAATCCTCTTTTTTTTTTTGTTTAATATATGAGGGCTAGACACTTGGAACTAAGGGTAAGCATCCACAATGGATAGCTACATCTCTTGTAGCTTTGGGTTGCAACATCATTATACTTAAACTAAATCAATTTAAGATACAACCTCCATAATGGTAAGCTACGACCCTTTGTTAGAAAAAAAAGGAGAAATAAATAACGCAAAAAAATAAATCACAAACAATTTATTCATTCAAAGTGGAAAAGACTTAAATACATGTTTTAGGTGTAGGTTATGTAGTTCACCAACTAAAGTTACAACCCTTGTAGCTCCACACTGATAAGCTACTAGGTATAACTATTGCAAGCAAGTTAAGGACTTATTATATACCACTGTGGATAAGATAATCCCCACTTCAAGCACTTTCATTTGGCAAGAAAGATATACCACTGTGGATAAGATAATCCCCACTTCAAGCACTTTCATTTGGCAAGCAAGATTCTACCCCAAATCTCTAGGATTTGAGGTAAAATTTCTTATTAAGTGAGCCAAAGTTTGCTTGGTCTTTATGGAATTTAGTGACAACTCTTTTATATTCTTTACTAATCTATAAAAAGACGTTTATAAAAACGTCCATGTACCACGTAGATACTTTTAAATTACGCCATGTCACTTCATAAACACTTCATGACGCTACATCATCTACCTAACATCTCTTTATGCCACATCATCATTGAATTAACCTTTATCGTTACACCACGTCACCCAAGAAACCCGCATTACTTCATATAAAAATATTAGGTTAAAGGGATTCAATCAGCCAACCACTTATGACAAAGTTAGTTATTTAACCATCTTAGCCCATTATCAAGCATGTCATAAATGTGAAAAAGAAATGTACATAAGTGAACACCACGTGTCGATTTCATATTTCAAAATTCTTACAAAAATAATCCCGAATTCATGTTTATAAAAGTAACAAGGGGCAACACTCGGGCTACTCAGCTCACTAGTTAGTACGTGAAAACATGCTCTCTTGTTTTTTCAATAAAAAATAAAAATAAAAATATCTCTAATTTATTCATTAATTTATTACAATCTGTATTTGTTTAAACCCATCACTTTGGCTTTTGTACTTTTCATATATTGAAGTTAAACAGTACGAAGTATTATTTACAATATATACACCCTTCATTCTTTTTTGTTCAACTCATTTGCATTTTATGCGATTTTCAACACGTGTTTGACCAACATCTTTAACTACGTACTAATGTAAATTTGATGTCTGGATACAAATCATTGAAACACTCCAAAAATATCACACACGATAATTTGTAATTTGTACAAAACTAGCCATCGTCGGTCAAAGTTTGACCCTATACATGGTAAGTGAGTAATAAAAAAAAGAACGAGATAATATAAAAATGTGATTATCTGAAATGTCATTTGATTAATCACAATGCATGAAAAGTATTGATTATTGATTAACGGGCCTGGGCCACACCTTCCACAACTGTCCACTTTATACGACCAAGGAAGTTCCACCTCAAAACCATATGGCAATGAGGGGAGTAGCCCCTTATCCTTATTAAGTGGACACAACTTTCTTAATTGTTCAATGTGGGATACACATCCCAATACAAACACTTACTTATAAACTCAACCAATGAGGGATAACACACCACTCACATATGGGTTTTCTCATTGACTCAACACTCCCCCTTACATGTGAATTGTCCATAATATTGGCCCAGATCACAACACAACTTAACCTGGCTCTGATACCATGATAAATGGGTCTGGGCCACACTCACCACTAGAGTTGTCAAAAGTTGACCTGACCCGAAATATCGACTCGAACCCAATTATTAACCGACCCATTTGAACCCGAAAACATAGTGACCCAAACCCGACCTGACCCGTATTGAACCAACCCTAGACCCGAGTATGTGAGACCCGAACCCGAACATGAACCGACCTGGAGATGAACCGACCCAAATGTATCCCGTAAATTATTGACCTGAACCGATTCCGACTTGAACCGAAATTGACCCAAGTTCGTTTTAACCTGTTAAAACCCGAATTTAAATCGAATTGTTACTAACCCGACTTGAATTTAACCCAACCCATTCCTAACCCGACTCGAATTTAACCTGACCCGTTCCTAACCCAACCCGAATTTAACCCGACCTATTACAAACCCGACCCAAATTCAACCCAACTTGTTATTGTAAGAGTTTATAGGTACTATTAAGTGGAAAATCATGAATCATATTCAATCAAACACCTAATCCCAAGATCGTATGCATAACACACAAGACATATAATCATACATTTGAAGCGTGAATTCCATGTAGCAATTTGACAGGCAAATCAAGGAGAGAATAGAGCCCCAAGCATTGCTCCTATACTGAGTCCACGAGCTTTGAACGAGCCATCCACCAATACTAGATTGGTCTAGCGATTGAGGAAAACCGTGATCACCACCTTTAATGGACTAACCGACCACCACGAACCACCTTGAGAGGCGCCGAGGGAGGAGAGAGAGCCGTGAAAGAGAGAGGAGTTTGAGAGGGTTTAGTCTCGTGTTTGCTAATTAGGGTTTGATCAAATTGACCACTGAATTGCTTACTTAAAACCCTAGGCACAAAGTCTATTTATAATCATATTATAATCAGACTAGGGCACGAAGCCCAAAACCCTTCCTTATTCCTCCCTTTTGGCCGACCACCTAGAGTGATGAGGCCCATCATGGGCCTCGTCCTCTCATGCTAAATCTAGGTCCTTTGTGTGACCTTATAGGATCCGTACAATTGGGCTTTGGCCTATATTACCAGTCCAAAGATCGTTAGCACCTCTAGCTATGATAAAACGATGACCCAAATGTCCGAACTTAATTATCTCCATAATTTGATCCATTTATATATCTAGTAATTACACATGAAGAAGACATAAATCATTCATTTGTTGACCCGACCCAAATTTTACCCGACCTATTACTAACCCGACCCAAAAATTCAACCAGATATGTTATTTTTCTAGATTTGAAATCAACACAACTTGTTATTGTCCCGACCTAAATTCAATTCCAATTGTTCCTGACCCTATTTCAAATCACCTTAAATGCAATTTAGACCGCCTTATTATTGTTGATCAAACCATTTTGTCTAGGGAGACCAAGTCGGTCCAGGCCAGCAAAAGAAAGGAGCATCATCCCCAAATTTAAGAGTTAATTATAGTATATATTTGTTGTACGGTTAAAGGAGGTAATTATCTTCCTAAATTATAGACTATAGTTCTCTAGTATGTTGCTATATATATCATAGTCAAAGGAAATAATTAGCTTGATAAAAATGATAATTATCTATTTATAGTTAGTTGAGCCTGAATATGACCCAACTTGGAAATGAACTGACTTGATTGTAACCCGCAAATTATTGACTTGAACATAACCCGACTTGAACCTGAGAATGACCGGACTTGGAAATTAAATAACCCCACCTGATTATAACCCACAAATTATTGACTTGAACCAAACCCGACTTGAACCCGATAATGACCCGACCTGATTATAACCCGCAAATTATTGACTTGAACCAAACTCGACTCAAACTCGAGAATGACCCGACTCGATTCTAACCCGCAAATTATTGACTTGAACCGAACCTGATTCGAACCCGAGAATTACCCTAACCCGTTTTAACCCGTGAAAACCGAATTAAACCCGACCTATTTTTCAACCAACCCAAGTGTAACCCGACCTAAACCCGACCCAACCTGATAAGATGTATGACCCGATGTGACCTGACTCAAGCATGACCCAACCCGAACCCGAACCCGACCTGCGCAGGTTACGGTATTGACCCGAACTGACCCGACCCAAACCCGACCCGTTTACACAAATTTGTCAGCTCTACTCGCCACAACTGTCCACTTTACACGATCAAGAAAGTTCCACATCAAAACCATATGGCAATGAGGGGAGTAGCCTCTTAGCCTTATAAAGTGAACACAACTTTCTTAATTGTTCAATGTAGGATACACATCCTAATACAAACTCTTAATTATAAACTCAACCAAATTAAATGTGGAACAACACACCACTCACATGTGGGTTTTCTCATGGCCTCAACTATTACTGCCATAGAATTTTCATAGTGTGAGGTCAGAACAATTTTGGCCAGCCACATCAAACCATAACTTGTGATTTTTTACATTCATTTATCATCACTAAATATTTGTCGTTGAGGGTTAATTTTTTTTTCTTTTTTAATATTAAAGATTCGAAAAATACACATTAAAAACAATTACATAATAACTCACTTGATAATGTTTCTTCTCACAATAAAAGTATAAATTTTTTAAAATGGACTTGGTTCACATTAACTTATTGTAGAAATTTAACATTAGAGACACTATATTTGTTTTATTAAAATTTTTTTTTTACTATATTAAAATAAAGGTTATAATGTTACAATAAAATCTATTGCGGCATCATAAAGACTATAAGATATAAATTTACTTTTTTATATAATGGTAAATATAAATACTACCTTCATTTCATGTTTTTTTTTGCAACTTTGGGGTATTATTTGTGAGATATAAATATTTTAAAGTTGTACAAAAATATGAAACAAAGGTAGTGATAAAGATTACTATGTTAAAATTAGGGTCACTATATTCAACATTGCATCGTACTTCAGACTTACAATAATATTAAGGGTCACACAAATTTTAATAAATGTTACTATATTAAAATTAAGGTTATTATATTAAAGTCACTATATTTAATACTCTCTCCGTTCCCAAAACTTTGACCCTTCTAGCCTAATTTTAGTCCCAAAATAATCGACCCATTTGCATTAAAATCTAATAAATATATATAAAGGGGAGTTTTTTCCCGAGCTTTTAGAGAGCCACGTAGGATTTAATTTTCTTAGTACGCCATGTAGGATTATAAATTAAAGTTGTAGCCAGTTAAATAAGAGATTATTAATTTCTTTTAGAGTTAAATAATTCAACTGACACTTAAGCAAAATTGGCGAATGAGATTTTTAATTTTAAATTAATTAAATACAAAATATTATCTTTTGATATTAAGAATTTTATCTAATATTTTAAAACTAATATAATACTCCCTCTGTTTCATAATGTTAGTCCCATATAATATTTTGGGCATTTAAAAAAGATATACCCATATTGAATATATTTCATTTATAACTTGTTTTTTTTGGAATTAATTGATTGTGGATTATTGACATGACTCTAATTAAGGAAATTTTTACCTTAAATTATGCAATTATGACTTATGCTTTCCTAATAAAAAAACAAAAAAGTTAAATAAGGTAAATTAATTATGAATTATGTTGTACTTTAATGTTAGATTCCAAATATATTTGTTTTCTTATTTTATGTGATTGATTCTATATGGGACTAACATTATGAAACGGAGGGAGTAACAACTTTAATCACATAAATATAACAAATCGTGCATCGCACGGGCTTCATCTGGTACCCACCAATTTACAACAATATTTGTGCAAAATTAGCTCCCCAATATAAATTTTTGTTTTTTCATTATTTTTATTACTTTATCTCTCTATTTTTTTTTTACAAACCCCATGTAAATTTAGCTTTCCAATATGTTTTTATTTAAGTTTTTTTAATAACAGCAAAATTAACCCAAAAGGGTCGAAGTTTTGGAGACGGAAAGAGTATAACGTCAATTGCGTGCGTGTACACTTTAGATCCACAATAGAATTGTGGCCAGGTCCACGAAAGTTTTTCCCATGAAAATATGCGATAAAAGTTCTTTTTAATTTTTTTTTTGACATATGCTAAAACAAACTACACTAGTAAACAGTACTAAACATTATTAAAAGACAATAAACTAATATTAGCCGCCGTTGCCCGCAAATGTGCCTTTTGCACCTTGATCCTGTCTACCTTTTGAATGCTACACCAGGAGAAGGTTGATCCCAAACGAAGAATCTGATCCACTGTCCATCTCAGATCAATGTCGATGTTGCTTTTATTCCTCAACATCCTAACCATATTCTCCGAATCAGTGTAAATTGTTATCGATGTTAGATGTCGAAGAGCTCCCTACTTAAGACCATGGATACAAGCATTCATCTCAGTTTGCACAGCGGACTGAGCTAGGCATGTGTCGCACCTCCGATACCATCGAACTGATCTTCCTCCACCCCATCTGGACACCACCCCATTCCTGATCTCCTTGTCTGCTTATTCCAGGACCCATCGACTTGTATCACAGTTGACCCCTCTTGAGTTCCATCATTAGATAGAATCGCCCGCATGAAACCTGGCGGGTGATCATGGAAACTCTCTTGAGGGTGCAGGCAGCGTAAGGTTGTATCTCCATTACAGGTAAAAAGATCATGTTGACGCAACCCCTCTGAAATAAAATTGCCGGAGTTGACAACACACTCGACCCTGATCTCCTAAAAACTCTGTTATTCCTAGCAATCCACAAACCCCACAAAGTGGCTAAGAAGAAGGTAATCCTATGGCCTTGTTTCCCATCCAAGCTAAGGTAAAGCTGGATATAGTACAAAAACCAATCTACAAAGGACTGGTCTGCATTATCTTCTAAGTAGATGCCTATTATTCCACCCCTCCAAATATCTTTTGTCGTCGTTCAAAACCTGAAGATATGTTGCATATCTTCCTCCAAATCCTCACAAAGATCACAGTGAACTTGAATATCTAACCCTCTTCTACCCAGGTTACCTCTTGTCGCCAAACCATTATGGAGTAATTTCCACACAAAAATTTTCCATTTGGGAAGTATATGGAGAGCCCAGAGAACTTTATAAAACTCCAAAACCGCCCCATTTCCTACCCGAGACTCCAAACCTTTAACAAAAGCATAACCCGTTTTGACCGTATAACGGCCAGACTTATGATCTAACCAGTACATGTAGTCCTTTACCTCCGTCACGGGCACTTTCATTGATGCTATATCAGTCGCATCCTTAAGGTTAAAACAAGAATTGAGTCTTCTGTGATTCCACCCTGTAGCATCTTTGTCTAACAAATCCCTAGCCCTCCAATTCCAAATCTCGCTCGTCGTATCCAAAGAGCGCGTTGTCGGTATCTTCCCTTCCATCCACCTATCTTTCGTAGCCATAATTGTTTCCCCATTCCCAAACTTCCAACCACACCCCTGAACCAAAATATTCCCAGCTTTAACTAAGCCTCTCATTCCCAAGAGTAGGGCCTGCTTCCCAACGATGCTGGTTTCCCTGTATGAATAGGATTTAAAAAAAGTTCCCTACACACCTTAGACAACAAAAGCTGAGGATTGTTACTTACTCTCCATACCTGTTTCATAAGAAGAGCACTATTCAAGCAAGCCAAATTGCGCACTCCTAGTCCTCCCATACCCTTAGGCAGTTGAATTGTGTCTCTATTAACCCAATGCATATCCTGTGACCCCATAAACGCCCAGAAGAATCTTTCCAGCAGTGATCCACTTTGTTAGCAATAGAAATTGGCATCTCAAGTAAGGACATTGGATGTTAATGCTATCAGCACCAAATCAATCAAAATTAGCTTTTGGGACTGGGAGAGGGGAACTGCATTCCACCCAGCAATCTTCTTACTAATCTTATCCACTATGAAATGAAAGGTTGTTGCCTTTGTTCCTACCATGTCAATAGGCACCCCCAAATGCGAATCCAGCTGACTTACCTGTCCCATGCACAAAATGTTTTTAAACATTCTTTGATCAATGAGAGGAGTATTGGGGATAACTTTGAAGTGCGATTTTCCCAAGTTTATTTGCTATCCAGAAACTTTGCAGAACCTGTGTAAGATATTAGTGATAGTTTGACAGTTACCTTCAGTTGCCTTGAAAAAGAGAAGGGCATCATCTGCAAAAAATAAGTGGGAAATAGAGGGGCCTATTCTTGCTAGTTTAATGCCCTCAAACATCTTCAAAGCGCAACCTATATCTAACATTCATGAAAGTATATCCATACAGAAAAGAAATAAATAAGGAGATAAAGGATCTCCCTGATGTAATCCTCCTGTGGGCTTGAAATGTTGAGACATATCTCCATTTAGTAGCACTTTGTATGAAACTGTAGAAATGCACTGATGGATCATGTGAATCCAGTGAGGAAGGAACCCATAGGCCTGTAAAACTTGTAGTAAGAACATCTAATTTACCCTGTCATAAGCCTTGCTCATATCAATCTTGACCGCTGCCAGAAATTTTTTTCCCCTCCTCCTCTTATTTATCGTATCTAATATCTCATGCCTCAAAATAATATTATCTGTCATTCGTCTCCTAGTAAGAAACGCATGTTGAGTCTTTGAGATCAAGTCCGGCATAGCATGTTTCAACCTGTTAACTAAACACTTGGACACACACTTATAGATTGTGTTGCAAAGACTAATAGGTCGAAGTTGAGAAGCGTTCTCAGGCGGCTCTACTTTAGGAATCATAACCAGAATGGAATGATTCCATTCTTTCAAGAGAAAACCTGTATTTAAGAAACTCCTGGCCGCAAGAGTAACTATCTGACCCATTGTATTCCAATGTTTTTTAAAAAACTCCGCCGTAAAACCATCTAGCCCCAGAGATTTTGAACCATCGAGGCTAAACATCGCTCTTCTTATCTCCTCGTCAGTGAAATCTTTGTCCAGATGGGCGAGCTGTGAAGGTAACATATTTGAGATATCTAACTCCCTCAACACCATTGCCGTGTCAATATCTTGGTGTAACGGTTGAGAAGTACAAAGCACTTTTTTCATTGAATTCGATCCACCACCAAATTTTTTATTGTTATCGAATCCTCCTCCCAGTTTCCATCTGCATTCTTTAGTGTCAAAATCTTGTTTCTCTTTTGTCTAACCTTCACCCTTGAGTAGAGTAAAGAAGTAGGGAGATCCCCTGTAGAGATCCATCTTTCTTTCAATCTCTGGTTCCAGTATGCAACTTGCATTGCCGTCAAATTCAATTCTTGATTAACAAGTGTGACATAGTTGTGAGCCTCTTAAGTGTTAGTAATGGAAGATCTCTCTGTAGAAAGTGTTTTGGTAAGAGCCTTCCAATTGATCCCCCATAACTTTTTGTTTTGCAGACACCATTTGCGTAAAAGAAGCCGAGTAGTAACTAGTTTCCTTGTTAACCTGATCCACAAACATGATTTCTCCATTCATTCTGAATAATAACTCCTACCTCTTTAAATCCTAAGCACCAATTCTGGTACGATCTATATTTTGGCAAGAGAACACCACATGATTCGAAAATGATAGCAGCATGATCAAACGCAATTAGAGGTTGGTTAATAATCCTGCTGTCCGGGAATAAATTAAACCAATCATTTGACATATAAGCTCTATCTAACCTCTCTAAAATTTGATCTCCATCAAAACGTTTATTACACCAAGTAAACCTTGGCCCCGAGAAAGGAACATCTAACAACCTATTGTCCAATCTCCATCGTGAAAACACTCCATTACCCCTAATGTACGGCGCACCACCTAGCTTATCTTCCAGTAATTCAAGTTGGTTAAAATCTCCAAGAATAATAGAAGTTGGGTAGGAATTAGTTAAATTAACCAAAGTACTCCAAAAAATAAATCTATCATCAAGCAAAGGAGGCCCGTACACAAAAAACATATCATATTTATTTCCACTAACTTCCAAAGCATTAATTCAGTCTAATCATATCAAAACATCACACTATAATGAAACTAAATACCAGTACTAAAGATTCAAATGAAAACTATGTATGGATAAGATAGAGGACTGTTTCTTAACTTTAGTTCTTTTAATCCCTGTTGGCTCCCGATTCAATCCACCCAAGAAAAGTATGCACCGGACATGTAAGGTTGGTTAAGCAAATACATTATTTCATTTAGAAAATACCAACGGTTGGATCAAGTAACAAATTATAGTCATTATACAACTAATGTGATTATATCTTGGAATACTAAACTTCATTTGTCAAATGACGAGTGACTAATAGTTGGCAGCTTGCTCAACGTCCAAGTGTCCAACTCGCTACAATATTATTAGATTTTTTTTAAATACTTCGGACTTGTTTTCTTCAACTTATTTCAAATACTTATTACTTATTCCTTAATAAATTCAGATCAAATAAGAAAGATTCAGATCACACCAGATCAGAACTTTTGATTAACATTTACTTATTGCTAAATATCGTTAATTGCGTATTAAATTTTTTTATAAAAATTACATATTTAAAAAGTTCATAATGAGACGAATCTAACAAGATCCATTTTGATGATATTTTTCTTTATAGATTAGTATTAAAATGTGGTCAAAGTTTAGTCAAATTGCTAATCACATCAGACGAGACCAGACCAGATCAAAAAAATTTAGATCAGACCTTAAAAAATTCAGACTAGATCTTCTTGTTTCAGGTGAAGAGAACAAGTCCTTCATCTACCAAAATTTAGTTGTTTATGGACGGATCAATTTTTGATGAAAAAAAAGTTATCACGTTGACAGGTGTTATAAATTGATTTGTCCATAAACAACTTGACTTAGATTTTGTTCATATTTACTAAATTAAGCAGAAAAGCTGAACTGAACTGAACTGATTGGAGCTGAATTGAATTGAACTGAACTGAAAAGAGCTGAAATGTGTATTTTATGAGAGAAGAAAATTAGGAGCTGAGCTGAACTGAACTGAATTGAAGTGAACAAGCCCTTAATTCAAAATGTTATGATCTAGAAAATTTAATCTGTATGAATATAATAATCTAGCATGACTCAAACTTGAAATGACCTGTCCTAATTAAACCCGACATGAACTCAAATTGACATCTCTAATTTTCCTTGAGTAATATTCTCAAGATTAACTATTAACGTGACAATTAAATATAAATGATAGAGTAATTTTAAAAACACCTTGTCCAGTTATAAGCGTCATATTTAATCATGGTGCCTCCAAATAAAATGGTCCTTCCACTGATTACTATGATTATACTCATGTTAATCACTGTCAACATTGTCGACAAATTATCCTAACCTGTTCTCTATTATTAGTAATGCTATAATCTTTTCCTTTTTCCGTTGACACTTGACATTTAGTTTTGAACCATTGTCTGTCCAAGAAACGACTTCTATTTCTATATATGATCAATCCGCATAATAATCCACATAATTGAACCAATTTCACAACTGTGCCATGCTTCTACTGGTAATATATAATTTATCCCCAAATTGACTAAAATTATTTAAATTAATCTGAACAATTCTTTTGAGTATGCTTTTTTATATAGCCCAACAAGTGGAGTAAATTGTATAATACTACGTATTCTTTTGAAAATATGAAATATTACTAGTTGAAGTCCTCTCTGATTGATGAAATCTGAAACTCCATTGAAGAAGAGAAGAAAGCGAAGAAGAAATCAGAGCTAAATAAGCTTTTCAGAGAGAATTTTTATTGTTTTGTAATATTTGTGAATAATACAAAAGTATGAGAAAACCTCTATATATAGAGATAAAACAGAAAATAGAAATAAGTTTGTTATAACAAACTTTTAACAACCTTGCCACATCAGCAAAGGATTAAAACAAACTCGTAGATTAAAATACCTAGAACCAGCAACTTAATCTTCATGATGTAATCCTGCAGCTGCCTTATGCTGTGAGGTATGCTCGAGCTGATGTATAGAGTTCTGATCAGTGCATACTCCAACACCCCCCTCTAGGTGGGAGGTGGTTGAGAAAACACTCCCAACTTGGACAAGAGCTCATGAAACTTAGTTGAGGGTAGAATCTTAGTAAACACATCAGCCAATTGATGCTGAGTAGGAAGATATGTTAACTGAATCAAGCCTTCTAACACCTTTTCCCTTGTAAAATGGCAATCAATCTATATGTGTTTAGTGCGCTCATGAAAAACTAGGTTCTTTGCTATGTGCAAAGCAGATTGATTGTCACAATACAACACAACAGGCTTAAGATTGCACACTCCAAGTTCTTCTAGCATCCTGACTAGCCAAGCTACCTCAGATGCTGCAGTTGCCATAGCTCTATACTCTGCCTCCGAGGATGACTTGGAAACAGTAGCTTGCTTAGATTTCCAAGAAATTGGAGATCCACCAAGTAGCATAATATGACCTGTAATAGATTTTCTGGAATCTGAACAAGAGCCCCAATCAGAATCAGAATATGCATGTAAATAAAGAGTACCAGAGGCTCTAGCAAAATGCCTTGTCAGTCTGAATGATAAATATATCTTAGAGTGTGATGGAGAGCTTCCTTGTGAGAACTTCTAGGTAACTGCACTGGCTTAAAGACTGAACTACAAAAGCCAGATCAGGTCTGGTGTTGGTCAAGAAATTCAGTTTACCAGCCAATGACTTATACCACTCTGCATTGTCCAAAAGAACACCATCTGTGGCAGTGAGTTTGATATTAGCTGGGAGAGGAGTAATAGCCTTCCTACTCAAATCAAGACCACATTCTTGCAACATTTCCCTTGTAAATTACTTTTGACCGAGGATAATTCCTTGATCACTATAACCAACCTCAATCCCAAGAAAATAGTTCAGCCTTCCAAGATCTTTGATGCTGAACTCTTAATGAAGATGATTCTTGAGAGCACTAATCCCAGCAACATCAGTGCCAGTTAGAATAACATCATCATCATATACTGCTACAATACTGTAGGCGTCGCTCGATGTGCGCCTATGTTAAAGCATGTGTGAATATGCTTGGCACTCTTAGGAAGTGAGAATTGACATATACGATTAGGGACAACGATTAGGGACAAAGCAAAGTAGGGAGCCGCCAAAAAGTTTTTAAGGAACTTGTAAACCGTTCACGGATCATTATAAGGTAACGATAGGCAACAACGATTGTCCCATGAAGGTTACACCCCATTCATAATCCATGAGATTACTAACTCCATGTGGTTCGGAACCACGAAAGGAGGATCGAGGATGATGGTACGAAGTGAGTCATGGAGTCACATTCGCCCGTATTGGCCTCTACTCGATTCTTATTGTGAAAAGTGATTCTTGCGATCTCAAAGGCATACAAACAAAGATTCAATTTTCTCCAACCTATTATTAAGCCAAATTGATTTAATATTAATGCAACACATTATTCTAAAATATCGTGATCACTTGAATTAATAACAAGATTAAAAAGGAACCTAAATCGATCGTCCAAATTATCTTATTAGGCGTGATTTTCAATTACATATTCCCTTTAAACATGCAATATAGTGATCATAAATAATATAATAGAATAAACATTAATATTGGAAGCAATTCAATAATAATAATGTTAGTCAAATCGAATAATAAATAACCTAATCATGATAGTAGCAATATTAAAATAAAATAAGAGTAATTAAATTAATTAATTAATTACTCACATTCTGCGCGTTCCTTTAAATTGCTACATCATGAATAAACTGTTAGTAACTTCAATAAAATAATATAGATAAAATAGAAATTAAATTAAATTAAATAAAAAGTAGAGTTGATTTGGTCCAAACCCTCAGTTATGTGTACCTTTCACGCCTTGGTTTAAGGACGGAACCTCGGGTTAAGTATGGACTCCTTGGAGTGCTTAAGGGAAGAATGATGTAATTAGGAATATAGTTTTAAAGCTTAGAATATGGGAGATAGAGAATAGAATGTTTTTTGGTGCAAGAGAGAAAGAGAGAAGGATTTGATGCCCCGAACTGCAGAAAGGGGGGGGGGGTCCTATTTATAGGGAAAATGAGCAGAGGGAACACGCGAAACCCTAAAAAGATAAAAACCCTAAAAAATAACATCGTGTTACGGAAAAGTGCACCGTGACAGGCACCGTCAGACGGGGGAAGATCCCGTGACACGGGGGAAAACTGAGTGACGCGGGAAATAATTAGGTTACGGGAAGTGAAAATGCGTTTAGGGATTACGCGGAGAAAACACGGAGCAATCCCGTGTCACGGGGTGTGCACCGTGAAACGGGAAGAAATTTCGTGACATGGCATTGTCCACCGTGGCACAGTGCAGTATGCCGTGTCACGGTGTAAAAAGTACGCAGAAATTACACGGAATATTCCCGTGTCACGGAATGGGTGCCGTGACACGAGAGAAAATTGTGCATAATTACAAAAATTGGCACCGTGTCATGGGAATTAGCCCCGTTACACGTCAGCTTTTGCCGCGTCAGCGGCATTTTAGCTGCTGCGCGGTAATTTCAGTTTTATACCCGTTTTAAAAATAATCATAACTTTTGATCCGTAATTCGGAATAAGACATATAATATATCATTGGAAATATTATCAAGTCTAATTTCCAAAACAATTAGAATCAGGTCGAAATGAGTTGTAGATTTTAAGATATGGACGTTTTAGTGGAAGGGTGTCGGTTTTAGGCCGAGTTTAGTGTTTTGCTCATATCTTTTTCGTTATAGCTCGAAATTAGGTTTATTATATATGGTTGGAAAGGTTATTTAAAGCCTATCCAACAAAATAATAAATAAATCAAAATTATATAGCCATAAAATCAGTTTCTCTCGGTTTTGCGATGTAGACACGAAAAGTGGAAAATAGGTTATGGTTTAGGGAAATGAGCTAGAAATTGGATTGGTTCATGAAATATATTTGATAGAAAATGGATTTAAGCACTCCAAATTTTAAATACTCAATCCGACCAATAATGGCGGTGAAAGGTTTTCATCAACGGGTTTGGTTTTGGGGAGACATTTTTAAATTAGGTGTCTACAAATACAGAACAAACCATCATTGCTCTTCTTCAAGAATAAACTGTAGTCATTCTGAGACTTCTAAAAGCCTTGATGCACCAAATACTGAACAAGATTCTCATGCCACTGTCTAGAAGCTTGTTTGAGACCATGCAAAGATTTTCTCAGCTTGGAAACCTTATTTTGAAAATTAGGAAGCCCTTAAGGAACCCTCATATATACTTCCTCCTTTAAGTCACCATGCAAAAACGCATTGTTCACTTCTAATTGAAAGATTGACCAATTATAGCAGGACTGAATGTTAACCACAAGAATAAATGTTTCCTGATAATCCACACCATACTTCTGATTAAACCCTTTAGCTACCAATCTGGACTTACACCTCTCCAAATCACCATTGGCTTTTAATTTTACCTTAAAAACCCACTTGCATCCTATGGGTTTCTTTCCCTTAGGTAGGTCAAATAATTCCCAAGTATTATTATCACTGAGTGCCTTGAGCTCTTTTTCCATGGCCTCCACCCAAACTTCCTATTTTGCAGCTTCTTAATAAGTAACAGGCTCAATAATACTTTAGGTTTGAGCCAAAAGGCTTGAAACTCAGATGGAAAAGCAGAAGCAGTAACTATGTTACACCAACTGCTGTCACTCTCAGTATTGTCATTAGTAGCTGTGTAACATTCATAAGCAGAAAGATAGGAAGGTGGTCTATCTGGCCTGGAAGATTGTCTAATCTCAGGTTGTATGTTAATATCAGAAATATCCAGGGCAGTTGAAGGATCAGAAGAAGAAGAAGAAGTGTTATGAGAGTTAACAGGTGAAGATGAGATATCATCATGAGAAGGGAAAATAGATTCAGGACAAGAAAAATCAAGGGAGTCAAATGTGTTTAGTGAAAAGGAGGCAGGAAGGAAAATGGCATGTGAGTAAATAGAAGTTTGAGAATTTTGGGTAAGTGATTTATGAAGAAGATGGTAAGGAAAGTGTCTCTCATGAAAATGGACATCTCTGGTTACAGATATTCTGTGAACCTCAATATCTAGGAAAGTGTCTCTCATGAAAATGGACATCTCTGGTTACAGATATTTTGACTGGAGGAATATCTGTAAGGAGGGTGTTCCCATCGTAAGGGATCCTTCTCCTTAGATGCCCATGACTCCTTAAAGCCTAGGACTTTACAATTGTTAGGGTGTATTAGGATTTGAATTCCTGACTGTTTGGGAGACCTTTGAATTAGTGATGATTCTATCATATACACTTTTTTGTAAGAAGCAAGTAGAGGAGTCGCCAATGAGTTTTAGGAAAAACCCATAAACCTCGTTCATGCCTTTCTCCCAAGTAGAGTTCAAGGGATATTTAGCATGAATCATAAGTTTACCCATGCCCAAATTGGTCTAGAAAACCAGAAATGAGTTCGGGAGCGAGGGTACTAAGATAACGTTCCCTTTAGAGGGGAATCGCGATCCTATCCCTAGTGCGGCCTCTACTAGCTCTTCCTTTGCACAATTTCATTGCCAAACAATATATGCAACGTGATACCTAAAAACTATGTTAATTGATTTTATTTACACACATTAATTCACACAGGAATTACATAGTAAGGTCGTTATTCTTATTTAATCAAATTCGTTAAAAGAACAATAAAATAAACAATATTCGCCTTGACTTAGGTGATCAACCAACAATTATTTTATTCAATTATAATCTTGATTAACGAAAGAATACTATGTGAAATCAATTAATTTATTATTTTAAGGCGATAAAACAACACTAATTAATTAATTAAAGTTCTTTTAAACAATAAAAATAATGGTGATTTAACTAAGTGCTCGGGAATTTACCACTTCTCTTTTCTAGATCTCCGTTTAGAACACTTATGGACTCCTTCTTGTTGGGGAACCTCCACCGTAGTAATAAAATATCAAAAAGGGTGAGTGTTTAGGACAAGAGGGTTTGGATGCATAAGTTCACAAGTATTCTGCCAGAGTTTAGGTTAATTTTCTATGTGTTGAAGCCTCGGATTAGGGTCTTATTTATAGGGAATGATTAGGTTTAGGGTTTAGAGCATTCTACCGCAGCAGGTGTCGCGCGTAACTGAGTAGGTTGCGCGCGGCTGTCGCGCGCAATTGAATAGGTCTCGCGCGGTATACGCGCGCAACTATTTGTCTTGCGCGTAGCTCTATGGTAAGATTCGATTTTCCAATATTTTAATATTCTAAATTTGACGCGAGCGCATCTCTGAGAGTTGCGCGGGCTGCCGCGCGCAACTTAATAAGTTGCGCGCGACTGTTGAGCGCGACTTTGTGAGATGCGCGTGATATTTTCCGCGACAACTTTTATTTTAACCTAGACGCTCCTAAATCCGTTATTATTGGGTTTTAAGCACGGGATTAAGCCTAATTATGACCGGGTTTAGTTAATTTGGACCTTGTGTTGGCCTTGTTCTTTTATCTGGGCTAGTCTTTTGTGTTTTGTGGCTTAACCAGTTATCTATAAGCATTCTTTAATTTGATCCAACACGAAGATGGTGAGTGTTTAGGACAAGAGGGTTTGGATGCACAAGTTCACAAGTATTCTGCCAGAGTTTAGGTTAATTTTCTGTGTGTTGAAGCCTCGGATTAGGGTCTTATTTATAGGTAATGATTAGGTTTAGGGTTTAGAGCATTCTACCGCAGCAGGTGTCGCGCGCAACTGAGTAGGTTGCGCTCGACTGTCGTGCGCAACTATTTGTCTTGCGCGTAGCTCTATGGTAAGATTCGACTTTCCAATATTTTAATATTCTGAATCTTACGCGAGCGCATCTCTGAAAGTTGCGCGGCCTGCCGCGCGCAACTTAATAAGTTGCGTGCGACCGCTGAGCGCGACTTTGTGAGTTGCGCGCGATATCTTCCGCGGCAGCTTTTATTTTAACCTAGACGCTCCTAAATCCGTCATTATTGGGTTTAAGCACGGGCTTAAGCCTAATTATGATTGGGTTTAGTTAATTTGGACCTTGTGTTGGCCTTGTTCTTCTATCTAGGCTAGTCTTTTGTGTTTTGTGGCTTAACCAGTTATCCATAAGCATTCTTTACTTTGATCCAACACGAAGATAATTTTATTTATCGTCATTGCACTTCCTGTCGGGACATGAGGCTAAAAGTAGATGTCTACAGTTAGTTCCCACTTTGATCGAGTCTAGAATAGACGATGATCAAAGTAGTCAAGGAAAAATCCGAGATTCATTCTGCGAAGTTCTCCAAGGTTAGAGAATCTTTCAGTAAGGTTTAAGGATGTCGAAACAGTCCTTGGTTCGCTAAGTGTTTGAAACAAATAACTATTAAGGCTAGAAAAAGTTTCCCCTAGTCTTAATGCGCTAAAGAATCTAAATTGATCCTTTGCAATTAAAGAACGCTTTTACAAGTAAAGGTGTTCTGGGTGATGTCAAGTCATGGGAAGAGATCGGTTTTAAAAGAATAAAAGGGGATGATTTCCTCCCAATCATGTCATCGTTGGTCTAAAGTCCCTCGATATGTCATTGAAACTTTAGCATGACTTTAACAAAGTAAAAAGAATGAAAAGGGGTTTTCGATATGTGAATCGAAAAGGGGTCCGGTATTCGAGCCGAGTCCGGTATTCGAGCCGGATGTCCAGAAGATAGAAATACATGTCTCAGGACTAGAGACATATATCCAAATCCAGTGAGAGAGAAGAAAGTCAGCAACTCTCTCAGTAGTTTTGTCCACAAGATGAGTACACGTGTCTCAGGACTGGGGGCACGTGACTACATGGGTGCGACATCGTTCCGTCGCTCTTTATACAGGGGGTGGACGAACACCCTAACTGTCCGATAAGTTAGTAAGCTCACTAACTACCGTATTTGATTCCCTTCACGAAGAGCCTGAACCTGAAGGTTCGGCGCGCCTGTCGACTCGTGAGCTAACGCCTACAGTAAATAGTCAACCTTTTAGTTCTGAGAGGTAGATCTCGCAAATCTTGGGTTGTGGTGAAATTTTACGCAACACCTACGCCGTACAATTTTACGCTGTACGCTACGCCATTTGCATTTTTACGCTGCATGAAAACTCCTTCCTTTTGCTTCGTACGTGAAAAAGAAGAAAACCCAGACACTTATATCGTCAGTACAGTAAAATGACAAACCTGTCTATGGGTGCTTTTACGTAAAGCACCACCACGAAACGTCTTAAGGCACGCTTATGAAAAACGTTCAAAACGTATGCTTGGGGAAGGCACAAAGCACGGTGTGCATGCAAAGATGATGCAAAAATCTATCAAAGAAGAAAATAAACTACAAATGCAAAGCAATTTAAAAAGGATTTTGATAAATTCGCGCGCTATTACGTCTAATAACGAGCGAAAACCATTGAAAAATGATCAAACATCCGGACACCGGTCATTTTTGTGACCAGTATCCGCGCGCAACTCAGTAGGTCGCGCTGGCCAGCCGCGCGCATCTTTCTGAGTTGCGCTCGTGTGTCACCGCAACTTCTGAAGTTGCGCGCGACATTCAGTTCAGCAAAAAGAAAATCGCAGAAGCGATTTTTCATTTCGCTTTCTCTCTCTTTCCTTCCTCCATTTTCGCCCCTTTCTCTCTCTATAGAGCTCGGATTTTTGTGATTTTAACGCTAAAGGAAGCAAATTTCTTTCTTAATTCATTTTTGCCATAATCCAATGTAAGTCTTTTGCCATTTTTTTTTCTCTTTTTTGGCTGAATTCGAACGATTTTCGAATCATTAAACCCCAATTTTTGAATTTGGGGTTTTTCTATTTTGTCCATTATTCTTGAAATTGTTTGTTCCATGTTGTCATACTATGCTCAAGGAGTGTTTTGCAACAAATTTCATGAAAAAATGGTTAAGTATTGAACCTTGTATGAGCATTTCTTCGCTTAAGTTCGTTCTTGCCTTTTTTTTGCTTGAATTCTGCTCGAATTTGTTTTTTTCTTGCTCATTTTGGTTATACTTGTTGATTATGAAGTAGATTATAGTATTGGAACTAACATTACTTTCATAATTCATATTTTGTAAATTTTGAAATTGAAAAATGGCGCGAAGTATATACTTAGTTTGTTTTTGCCATATTCGAACTTCAAGATTGTTTGGTAGAAGATAATTGCGTTTTGTTGTTACTATTATTCGCCTGAAAATAATTGATTCCTAGAGATTTTGAAATATAATCTCTTGAATATTAGTTGAAACTGGTATAGGATGGCTTTTGTGGGTGTTTGAAAGCCTCCATTTACTGAGTTTAATTGCAGGATCGTAGCCCCCAAGCATGGGTGGCATTCGATTTTCGTGTTTCATCCTATCGGTAGACGTTATGCTGCCGAAATGGATCTAGAACACGTTTATTAGCTTAGTTTAGAAAGTAAACTACTCATTTATCATAGCATGGAATCGCCTCCATTCGTCGATGCTGAGGAGATTTTAGTAGGTCCTGACGAGGTAGTTCGTGAGATCCTTCTAGCAGCGGAGGATGATGAAGGGATACCGTTTTTTCCTGAGACGACTGAGTCGGTATGTCCTTTTGTATATGTACTTAAAATACTTCTATTTTTGTTTCAGATACATTTATTTATTAACTGTTCTTGTATTTTTTTTTGGAACAGGTTCCGCGGGAGACCTTGAACGGCATGGTGAGGACCTTATGTGCTTTCTGAGCTGCTTATCGGAGAGCCCTCGTGACTTTGTCATGCCGTGATCATCGGATGATTGCGGTAAGTTTTATATATTTATTTGACGAAGTTATTACATTGCATGTATTAATCTTCGGTTTAGGATTTTACAGGATGTACAGCAGCCGTCTAATAGTCGCAAAGAATCCTGAGCCCTTTTGTACACATTTTATTATTATTATTATTTTTTAGGAAACATTGTACATAGATTTCTTGTCTTTGTTGTACATATGACACACATTTTTTTTTTTTTTTTTGTATATATCATATTATTATTTTTTGTTTCCATGTGTACTTAAAAAAAAACAAAAAAATTTCTGAGGGAGGGAAAGGGTTCCCGATTTACCCCCTCGAAAAAATAACAAAAGAAAGAAAGGAAAAGGAAAGAAAGAGAGAAAAGGAAAACAAAAAAGAAAAAAAAGAAAACAAGAAAAAAAAAAAAGGAAATAAAGAACACAAGAGTTAGCAAAAGGCAAGCATATTATTAGTCTTAAGATTTCGTTAAGATTCCGTTATTATGTAAGTCAAAATACGGAAATAATCCTAAACCACATGTCGCGACAGAGGAGACGCGCGCATCTGAAGGAGTTGCGCGCGGTTGTCGCGCGCATGTGATTTAGTTGCGCGCGGATGTCGCGCGCAACTTCATGAGTTGCGCGCGCCAACTGTTTCTGAACTTTCCTTTGGGCGAAAATTGCCAAAAATTTGCCCCTCTTGGGTCTATTTAAGCATGGCTTCGTATAGTTTTCTGATCATCTCGCATTCATTCACTTAGTAATTTTATAAGAACTAAAAGAAATAATCTCTCTAAATTCTTATTTTCTTCTTCTTCTTCTTCTCTCTCTCTCTCTTTTTTTTTTATTTTTTTTATTTTTATTTTTTAATATTGAACAATGGTAAAAACCTTTGAACACCTATTGAAGCAATGGGTCACCTCCCTTTCAAACGAGGACAAACTAGCTTTCAAAATTTATCACCTAGATCCTCTATTGAACTATATGCAATTAGTGATTAGTTTTGACTTCCTTCATGCCGCGGTTAACCATTGGGATTCCAACCACCACCTTTTATATTTAAAGGGGACGAAATTATTCCCCTTCTTGGTGAGTTTGAGGCCTTGCTAGGCTTCCCTACAAATACTCTCCCCGTGACTTATTCGCCTCCATTGTCAGATCCCTAACCTGTATTCCAAAGATTTTTCGGCTTGTCTGACAATGACATGACTAATATTGGAACTGATGAAGGCGTAAATTTAATTTAATTTATTGAACCTTTCGTTGCCCCTCGTGACAACATGACTAAACAACGCTTTAAAATTCGTGCTTTATGTTATTGTCTTGTTGTAAACTGTTTACTTAGGACATGCAAATAATATGGAGACTATTCCATGGTGTCTGTAATTGAGCAAATAGAGGGATGTCATTCACCCGCTCCTTTGGCTTTGGCGGAAACCATTCTATGCTTGAATCGCCTTAGAGGAGATCCTAACGAAAATGGCTTCACGGGGAGTCCACTCCTATTACACGTAAGGTTTTTTTTTTTTTTTTTTTTTTGAGCGCATGTTAAGGAGTTGCACTGGCACTGCCAGCACAATCTCCTATGTTGCGCGCGGATGGCGCGCGCCACCTGCTCGTGTAAAATCGCAAATTGATTTTATTTTTATTTTTTTTCCAGATTTGGCTCATGGAGCGTTTGCGAATAATCGACCAGCCACAAAACATTGAGGCCAACGGAGTGCGGACATTCCCTGGACGTCGAATCCTTTACAAGCATAAGAATGAAGAGGAGTGGACGTCGTTCTTTTGTCACGGGGTTCCTAACATACGCTTTGTGATTCCTTGGTGGAACATAAATAGTATGGTTGGGAGTAGTCACAATTGCCCTTACATTAGGCTTTTAGGCCTATCTAGCGCTACTTACATCTTTCCTTGCAGGGTAATGAGACAATATGGGATGAAACAGATTATACCCCAGCAAGATTGTGACGCACCCAAGGATGTGTCTTTTAGACCCGAGCGAATTTTCCGTTGGATAGAGTATTGGTCAAGTCTTCCAAGATGGGTAGTACAAAATCCTACTACGAGCAGTGTATTATCTTCCTTTTATAAGGCTTGGATGAATGCGGCGGACAAGGGCGAGTTAAACAAAGCCCATTCTCAATATCAAATTGCCACAACTCGCAATCCACCTAAGCCTCTAATGCATTCGACCACCACTACTCTTCCTAGTGGTCAAAACAAAGGAGTGAGAAGAAAATTGGACTTCTCATCTCCTAAGGCGCGTTCGAAGGAATCCAAAAGGAAAGCTCCTTCCAAACCCGCACAAAAGGCGTGATAATCAAGGAACCTTTGCAACAAACCCGAAAAAGGACTCTAACAAAAGCTTCTGAAAAAGGAAAAAGGGTTGAAAAGGCTCCTATTCCCAAATTGAAGAACAATGTGTGGGTCAAGAAGAAGAATGTAGGGGAGAGTTCTAAGGTTTTTGAAAATACTGCGATGGAAACTACTCCTCCATTATCCGTGACAATTGAGGATATAGTGAAGCCTTAGAATGTTACACAATTTTATTATGTTTTTTTTTTTAATAAAGTGTAATCACTACTATGCCTCATTTTTTTTGCTTTACAATTTAGTTCAACGATGTCCTTTCTATTTATTTTTTTGAATGAAATAAAATGAGCTTTATATTTCGATATTTTGATATGACTGAATCTTATAGGTTGCCTACGTATTCGCATCACGAAATCAGGTCATTGCGTAGTTCTTTTTTCTTTATATATATATTTTTTATTTTTTCTGTAACTCCTTAGGTAAAAGTTAAATGAAAAATTTAATCAAAGTTTGTTTAATAGAGAGTTAAATCAAAGTTTGATTTTTTATTTTCTGAGTATATGTTTATGTTTATGAAACGCCCTTCTTTCATTGTAAGTAGAAGTTACAACTTCGTTCAAACAAAAAAGTTCGGGTTCGCAGTTTGACAGTCAGGTGGCGCGCGCAACATCTGAGGTTGCGCGGGCATGTCGCTCGCAACTTAATCAGTTGCGCGTGGTATCCGCGAGCAACTATTCCAGTTGTGCGCGACACCTATACTACGAGTGTTTCGAAATTTTATTTTTTATTTTTGTGCTATTTACCCCCTCAAGTGTGAAGATTTTTTTTTTCGTGAAGTTCAAAGAAAATCTGAACACTTAGAATGGTTTATTTTTGAATTACCCCCCAAGTGTTGTGTATTTTATCGTGTTGTTCGATAAAATGCATAAAACTTAGAATCTTTTAGTTGAATTCTAATTTAAAGTTGGTTGTATGAATGAACGAGTAATCCGGATTTCATATGTAATATTTTTTAAGTCGATCAATGTTTATTAATTGGCGAATTTCATCTCCTCCAATGTCCATTAATCTGACTGCTCCTCCTGATAGGATTTCAATCACGCGGTAGGGACCGTTCCAATTAGGTTTAAATTTTCCTCTTGGATCAGTGGGTGGACCCTTAACCTCCTTTAGTACAAAGTCACCTTCTTTTATGTTTCTAGGTTTTACCCTTTTATTAAAATGATGCGCAATGCGCCTTTGGTAGACTTGTACATGATGCAAATCTCTTAATCGTCGTTCATCGAGCAATAAGAGCTCTTCATACCTCGCTCTTACCCATTCAGCTTCCGGCAGCTTACTTTCGAGTACGATGCGTAGGGATGGTATTTCCAGTTTGACTAGTTGAACTGCGTCCATTTCGAAAACTAAGGAGTATGGAGTTACCCCTATTGATGTTCGTATAGACGTTCTATAACCCCATAGTGCAAAGTGTAGTTTATTCGGCCAATCTTTATAATTTTCTGCCATTTTCTTAATGATGACTGTTATATTTTTATTTTCCGATTCTACAGCTCCATTCATTTGAGGTCTGTATGGGGATGAGTGATGATGTTTTACTTTATAACGAGTTAAGAGGGTCTCAACTTCAGCTTTGAATTGTGATCCCTGATCACTAATTTGTTCGTGTGGAACTCCATATCTACAAAATATGTTTCGTTCGAGAAACTTTGCGACATGTTTAGAAGTGATATTAACGTAAGAAGCAGCCTCAATCCACTTAGTGAAGTAGTCGATGGCTACTAATACGTACTCGTGCCCTCCTACTCCTGTTGGAGAGACCTTTCCAATTATGTCAATTCCCTAAATTGAAAAGGGCCAAGGGGAAGTGAGATTATATAGTTCAGATGGTGGAAGGTGTTCTAAATTAGCAAACATTTGGCCCTCTGGACATTTCTTGACATATTGTATGCAATCATGTTCCACAGTGGACCAATAATACCCTTGTCGTGAAATTATTTTTGCGAGCATTTTACCATTCATGTGAGGTCCACAAACACCTTTGTGAGTATTCTCCAAAAGGCGTGTGGTTTCGGGTTGGTCTATACACAACTAACTTTGACCATTAGGTCCTTTTTTGCATAATTGACCATTTAATAGACCGTATTGAGCCGCAAGTGTTCGTAAGGCTCGTTGGTCTTTCGATAATGTATTTTCGGGATATGTGCCATGAGTAATATATTGGAGGATATGATCATACCAATGATTGTTTCCTTCGATGTCATTTATTTCCTCTATTGCGTTGCAATATGATGGTTCTTCTCTTCTATCAACGCATAATGACATCATATTTAAGTGATCTGGAATGTTGATCATTAAGGCTAATTTTGCTAGCGCATCGGCAAATTGATTATCATCCATAGGGAGATATTTAAAGTCAATATGTTCAAAATGCTCGATGAGTTCCTCTAGGTGTGCTTGGTATAATATCATTGTGGAGTTCTTTATTTTCCATTTTTTCAGTATCTGAATTATTATAAAACTGGAATCTCCATATACCTCTAATTTTTGCACACCTATGCTAGCTTCTGCTTCTAATCCAATAATGCACGCTTCACATTCCGCGGCATTATTAATAACCTCAAAGTCTAATTTACAGAGATTGGAGTATGTGCTCCCTCTGGACTTATGAGTAACACTCCTACGCCACATCCTTTTTGGTTGGATGCACCGTCGAAGTACATTACCCATTTGTCATCTTATGTCATGAGAATCTCTTCATCTGGAAGGTGAGTAGTTTCTGCATGACTTGTTTGAATTGGATGTTGAGCCAGAAAGTCGGAAATTACTTTTCCTTTTATTGATTTTTCTGGAATATATTTTTACTCAAATTCGGCCAACATCACCAACCATTTGGATATTATTTCTTGTATAGGTGGTTGTTCAAACAAATACTTTATCGGATTTTGTTGAGAAATCACATGAGCGGTGTGTGGTAGCATATAATGTCGTAATTTTTTAGTTGCCCACACTAATGCTAGACTCGTCTTTTCTAGAGTGCTATATTTTGTTTCATATTGGATGAATTTTTTTACTTATGTAATATATTGCACGCTCAACTTTTTCTACCTCTTGTGCTAACATGACTCCTGTGGCCGTGTCTGTAACTGTTATGTATAGCCTAAGAGGTAGTTTGGGTACTGGTGGTGCTAAAATTGGTGGACTTTTGAGATAATCTTTGATTTTCTCAAAGACCTTTTGGCATTGATCGTCCCATTCATGTTTTTCTTCTTTTTTCAATTTTTTGAATATTGGCTCACAAGTCATAGTCAATTTGTTAATAAATCGAATAATGTATTGCAATTTGCCAAGGAACCCCCTAATTTCTTTTTCTGTTTGAGGGGGAGGCATGTCAACAATTGCCTTTACTTTAGAGGGATCAATCTCAATACTGCGAGTACTTACTACGTATCCGAGTAACTTGCCAGAAGTTACCCCGAAGGCGCATTTTTGTGGATTTAATCGCATGTTATAATCTTTTATGCGAGTGAAAAATTTGCGTAAAGCTTTTATATGTCCCATTCTATCTTTGGACTTTACGATCATATCATCCACATACACTTCTATTTCTTTATGCATAATATCATGCAAGAGAGTCGTAGCCGTTCTTTAGTACGTAGCTCCTGCATTTTTTAAACCAAATGGCATGACTGTATAGCAATACGCCCCCCAAGGGATAATAAAGCACGTCTTTTCTTCGTCTTCTTTTGCCATTAAAATTTGGTTGTAACCTGCGTATCCATCCATAAAGGATAACATCGCATGTTCAACCATGTAATCTACCAATATATCAATATGTGGTAGAGGAAAATCGTCTTTAGGGCTAGCCTTATTAAGGTCCATAAATTCGACACACATGCGAACTCGTCCATCCTTTTTAGGGACTAGGACGATGTTCGCTACCTATTCTGGGTAATTACATACGCGAATGAAACCTGCGTCTAATTGTTTTTGTACTTCTTCTTTTATTTTTAGTGCGATGTCAGGTTTCATTCGTTGAAGTTTTTGTTTTACTGGTTTAAAGGTAGGGTTCAAGGGAATGGTATGTTCCGTTATTTCCCTATCTATTCCAGGCATGTCCTTGTATGACCAAGCAAACACGTCTTCGAATTCTTTGAGCGTCGATATGAGGGTCGATCGCTCTTCCGGATTTAGAGTTAAGCCAATTTTGACTTCTCTTTTGTTTTCATTAGTTCCTATATTGATTGTTTCAGTTTCTTCAATGATAGGGTTCTTTTGTTCTCGTTCATTCATTAGTTCAACCAACTTATTAATGTTATCATCTTCATTAGATTGATTATTATAGCATTCAAAAGATTCAAAAGAAGGCATATACTCGGAAATAGAGCTCATATTATTAGAATAAAAAAAAAGTACATTAAGAGAAGAATCCTTTTTGGGATCTTCATTCTTAGAACTAGAAAATAAAGACTCAGTAATGGCCACAAGGCCTAAATTTTCAGCTTCCCTAGAGTCTATAATAGATTCGTCGTCCGATTCTTCAAACATCTTCCCTTCGCCTGTGACGATTTCCAGCCTATCGCCTTTGTGATTGGTCCATTTGAAATATTTCTTCCATCCATGCTCCAAGGTTTCATTAGAAGGGGTGATCAATGAAGTTGGGTCAAAAGCTTCATCCTGGATGGCATTTTTATTGGTCATTGTAGCGACATGATTTTGCTCTAGTCCAAATAGCAAGTTGAATGCTTGCTTATCATAGCACCCTGGAGTTGGTTACTTTGATTTAACGATACTAAAATTGTTATCCAAGAAGTAGCAATCGTGAAATATTTCGAATCCAGGCTTCTTGATTCCTTCCAAAACCAATGGTTCTGGAAAGTCATAGCATGTGTAGTCTTCTCCCTCCCTAATGACGTGTCCATTAAGGGTTTGTTGATAGGATGGGAGTAAAGTGACTATCCCCTTGTTGTTGTCATCTCTACGTGCCTTTCTTTTCGCATCGTGAGACTTCAATTCTTCTTTAGTTGGTTTGTATCCCAATCCAAAGGAGAAGATTTTCTTTAGGATAGGAAGTAAGAAAGATTTCTTCACTCCTATTCCCAAAGGCATCCCAGGAAAGTAACTACTCTTAAATAAGATGTTGTTTACTATCTGGGTGGAATATGGATCAAGCTTGAAAGGTTCTTCCAAGTCTTCTTCCATTTATATTGTGCAGATTGGCTCCGCGGCGAATCCCCACATGTCCTCTTCATCATTGTCATGGTTTATTTCTAGGAGTGATTGACCGTTTATTGCTATTTTTAGTGGAGAAGCATGTATAGTCATAGGAAGCCCTTGATAGTTCAACCTAATCATTTGATGAAGTGAGGATGGTATTGAACCAAGCTCATGTATCCAAGGACGTCCAAGTAGAAGGTTGAATGTAGGTTTTATGTCCATAACATGGAATTCAACCATCTTTTGTATTAGGCCTGTGGTAATTGGTAGCTTAACAGTTCCACAAACCGATCTTCTCGACTTGTCATAGGCCCTAATGCTTTGTGTTGTTGATTGAAAATCTTTTTCTAGATTAAGGCCTAAATATTTTATAGTTCGCAATGGGCATACGTTTACAGCTGACCCATTGTCTACCAAAGTTAGAGGGATGTTATATCCCTTGCACCCTACAGTTAAGTATAATGCATTGTTGTGGGTAGTGTCTTTTGAAGGCAAATCATCATTAGTGAAAATGATTGACTTGTCAGATTTCTCGCTAGTAAGCAAGCTAACGAGATCTTGAGGGGTTGTGTCCGTGCTTACAGACAAAGCCGTTAGAGCGTTCATAAGGGAATTCCTATGTTCTTTAGAAGTACTGAGGAGTTCCCAAATGCTAACATTCGCCTTGGATTGGCGAAGTTGTTTGACCAATGGATCTTCCACCTCAAGAGGAGGTGATATTGTATTTTGTACTTGACCTTGATTTTGCGTGGTCGAAGATCCATTTGGTGGTGTGCCTGGTAAATTCGTCCAGAACGAGTTAAATGATCTATCTCGTTTGGATTAGTTGTAGGACTTATGAACCAACTTTCTTCTAGAGGCTTTGAGCGTGCCTCCATTTCAAGATGTTCCATGAGTTGAGCATGATGCCATTGTTCATCCAAGGAGAGATTTGATAAGTCTTGTGACTTCCTCAAGAAATGATCCCAATCAAGCGCTCCATTTGTTTCATTTTGTAAACAAGATGGAGGTGGGACGACGGCATACTTAGAGATATATAAGTCTTGAAAGTGGTCGTCCCATAGCCCACATACTTCATTAGTTGCCCCTATGAGTATTGTGGGTAGAGGTTCTCCTATAGGTGTGATGTAGTTCAATGGATTGAACGTATCGCTTCCCATATGGTCCTCATCAATGTGAAACACCCCCAAGGGGGACGCATTATTGTTTAGTTTAGGCGTGGGAATTCTCCCATCGTCTACCAAATCCTGCATTTTATGTTTTAAGACAAAGCAACGTTCAGTGACATGTACATTGCCTCTATGATAAGCACAATAAGCATTACCATCCCAATTAGGAAACCTTCTTTCTGGTGGAGTGGGTGGTGTTGGTCCTGTTGGTGCAAGTAAGCCTTTTTCATTTAATTTTTCTAACAATTATTTATAGCTTACAGGAAATGGAGTAAATTTTTTTTCTTTTCTTCATCTTTTCCTAGGATCATTATATTGATTTGTGTTGTGGTATTGCGTGGAGGTCGCAAATATATCAATGAAGGATGATGAGCCATCATTCCTCTTCTTGTAGTTATTTTTAGGTTGATGATGATGAGGCTTATTTGCTTTTTCTTTAGCAAGATCATCTTCAATCCTAGTAGCCACGGAATAGACCTTTTGGAAAGTGTTTAAACCAAGGTAACGTAGATGCTTGTTGTACTTTTCATGACAATTGTCAATAAACTTTTGTACTAGCTCGAGTTCGGGCGGCCTTTGGCAAGGTGGGCCGCCTTTTCTCGCCATCTACCATAGAAAGCATGGAAACCTTCATCGTCGCCTTGCTTAAGCATTTTGAGTTTACGTAGAGTGGACTTGAACTCTACGTTACTCTCATATTGGGTAATGAAAGTCGAAACTACATCTTCCCATGTTGCTTTGAATTTTGGGTCTAGCCCATAGTACCACTCTCTTGCGGTTGGGTCTAGAGACAAGGGGAAATTCAAAGCGTAAAGCTTAGGATCAACCCCCTTTAGTGCCATGGTGCCAGTAAAACACATTAAATGATTTTGTGGATTATTGGTCACCTTGAATATTGGTAAGTCCGTAGCTATGAACTTTTCCGGTAAAGCAAGTCCTGCGAGAGGAGCAAACTTTTCTGCGTCAAAGTACTTGTTCCCCATTTTAGAACGAAGAACTAGCTTCTCTAACGATTTTTCTTTGATGGATAATTGTTCCATCTTTTCTTGCAAGGCTAAAGCTTCAACATTTTTCTTACTAGCCTTTTTAATTTTCTTAATTCTCTTTTCCTCGGCTTCTTAAGCCTTTTCTTCTCTCAAACGAAGAATCTCATCTTGAAGTTCTTAAATGGTAGACATCATTATTGGACTAGGACTAGTTGTCGAAGGAGAATGGTTTGAAAGGGTTGGATCTTTAGGTGGTAAACGTAGAAGGCGAGCGCCCGGGATTCTTCTTTCCCAAGATTGGAAACCGGCCCTAAAGAAGTACGAAAGGATAAGTAAACCAATATGCTTGCTTAGAAGAGGAAGAAGGAAAAGAAAAAGAAGAAAAAAAATAAAATGACGCAAGATATATTCGAACGGATAACATTTCCCCCAACAATTCTTGAATAAAGATATCGTTTTAACGAATCAACTTGTTTTTTGCAAAATCAAAACTGATTCGTACAGTGGGTGCGCGCAAGTAATTGAGTTGCGCGCGGATGTCGCGCGCAACAAATTTTCTTGCGCTGGGTATGGGCAGAGTTGCGCGCGCCACCTGCTCGTATGACTCTTTTTTTTTGTTCGAGCGTTTTTTTTTTTTAATTTTCCCTTCTTTTTTTTGTTTGTTTGTTTTTTTTGTTTGTTTTTTTTTATATGTTACCTATTGAATATGACTCTAAATTACGAAGAGACGACTTCGTAATTGGGAACCTAGACCAAGCTAAAAAGAAGAAAGAAATCTATCCTAACACGTTGCATATAGTCATGTAATCACATAAGCATGCCACAAGTTATAATCCACATATTGCCATTCTAAGGTCGAAAAGGGCTTGGGTGTCCAAGGTACCATATCTTAAGAAACGACGCACAAATCAATCACTCAACAAGTTGACTCATGACATCGCTCTCCCAACGTTTTGTTGGTGATATGGGTGGGATGATTGTTATTGATTTCGGGATAGAAGCCTGGTGTTGGCAACCCCTAGTCAATGAGCCAATCCCCATGGTTTAAATGTGCTATACTTATACATGATGCAATGTTGCTTGTTTGACTTTTAGTTTTGTGCAAAAGGAAGATATTATGCGTTCAAGTCTCTCTCTCTAACTAGAGATTATCCAAGTTAGCTCTCGTTACAACCCATAGGTAACCTGGTGTTGGATACCTTGGACCATAACTACGAACTAATCATGTAACCTCTAAGTCCCCAGTGGAGTCGCCACTGTAAGGAGGGTGTTCCCATCGTAGGGGATCCTTCTCCTTAGATGCCCATGGCCCCTTAAAGCCTAGGACTTTACACTTGTTAGGGTGTATTAGGATTTGAATTCCTGACTGTTTGGGAGACCTTTGAATTAGAGATGATTATATCATATACGTTTTTTTGTAAGAAGCAAGTAGGAGTCGCCAATGAGTTTTAGGAAAAACCCATAAACCTCGTTCATGCCTTTCTCCCAAGTAGAGTTCAAGTGATATTTAGCATGAATCATAAGTTTACCCATGCCCAAATTGGTCTAGAAAACCAGAAATGAGTTCGGGAGCGAGGGTACTAAGATAATGTTACCTTTAGAGGGGAATCGCGATCCTAGCCCTAGTGCGGCCTCTACTAGCTCTTCCTTTGCACAATTTCATTTCCAAACAATATATGCAACGTGATACCTAAAAACTATGTTAATTGATTTTATTTACACACATTAATTCACACAGGAATTACATCGTAAGGTCGTTATTCTTATTTAATCAAATTCGTGAAAAGAACAATAAAATAAACAATATTCGCCTTGACTTAGGTGATCAACCAACAATTATTTTATTCAATTCTAATCTTGATTAACGAAAGAATACTATGTGAAATCAATTAATTTATTATTTTAAGGCGATCAAACAACAATCTTTAATTAATTAAAGTTCTTTTAAACAATAAAAATAATGGTGATTTAACTAAGTTCTCGGGAATTTACCACTTCTCTTTTCTAGATCTCCGTTTAGAACACTTATGGACTCCTTCTTGTTGGGGAACCTCCACCGTAGTTACAAAATATCGAAGAGGGTGAGTGTTTAGGACAAGAGGGTTTGGATGCATAAGTTCACAAGTATTCTGCCAGAGTTTAGGTTAATTTTCTATGTGTTGAAGCCTCGGAATAGGGTCTTATTTATAGGGAATGATTAGGTTTAGGGTTTAGAGCATTCTACCGCAGCAGGTGTCGCGCGCAACTGAGTAGGTTGCGCGCGGCTGTCGCGCGCAAGTGAATAGGTCTCGCGCGGTATACGCGCGCAACTATTTGTCTTGCGCGAGCTCTATGGTAAGATTCGATTTTCCAATATTTTAATATTCTAAATTTGACGCGAGCGCATCTCTGAGAGTTGCGCGGCCTGCCGCGCGCAACTTAATAAGTTGCGCGCGACTGTTGAGCGCGACTTTGTGAGATGCGCGTGATATTTTCCGCGACAGCTTTTATTTTAACCTGGACGCACCTAAATCCGTTATTATTGGGTTTTAAGCACGGGATTAAGCCTAATTATGATCGGGTTTAGTTAATTTGGACCTTGTGTTGGCCTTGTTCTTTTATCTGGGCTAGTCTTTTGTGTTTTGTGGCTTAACCAGTTATTTATAAGCATTCTTTAATTTGATCCAACACGAAGATGGTTTTTTTTTATCGTCGTTGAACTTCCTCTCGGGATAGGATGCTAAAAGTAGATGTCTAAAATATCCAACAAAGACAAAAGGTTTAGCTTTATCAGCAAGCTTTGATCTCTTCACCTTAGATGAAGATACATAACATAGACACCTAAAAGTTCTTAGGTGATCTAGATTAGGAAATATCTTGTGTAATCTGAAATAAGGTGTTTCATAAGAAATTGCCTGGAGAGGCATTCTGTTTATCAGATAGGTTTCACATAACACACACTCACCCCAATATCTATTAAGAATCTTTGATTGTATGAACAATGCTCTTGCAGTCTCAAGTAAATGTTTATGTTTCCTCTCCACAACCCCATTCTATTATGGTGTATCACTGCAACTGGTATGACTCAAAATGCCCAAATTGTGATACAAAACCTTCATATCTCCTTCACACAACTCATTAGCTTATCTGACCTAACACATTTCACCTTAGCATTGAACTGTGTAAGAACCATATCAAAGAAGGATTTCAAGATAGAAACTGCATCATATTTGTGTTGAAGTAAATGAACCCAAGTATACCTAGAAAAATCATCCACTATAGTCAATATTTGATTACAACCTGATGGAGTCTTTACAAAATGTGGACCCCAAACATCTATGTGCAACAACTCAAAAGGAGAGGTTGTTTGAATTGAACTAACTGGAAAAGAAGTTCTAGTTTGCTTAGCTTTTGGAAAGACTTGACAAATAGTGTCCAGTATACAAGGTGTGATATCATAAGTAGGAAAATCCTTATTTAACTTAGCAAAGTGCAAATGACCAAGTCTAAGATGTAACAACTTAGCATCATTCACAGCTGCTAAACAAACTGCATTACACTGGTGTTTATTCTTAACAAATTTCTCATCACTTCCTTCCTGATCTTCAACTTTGTATAGACCAGCCTTGAGATTACCAAGAAGAATTGACCTCCCTTTCTTAGTGTGCACAAAGCATTTGTCATGAGTAAAATACAACTCACAATGCATGTCTTTACACAACTTGTGAACATAAATCAAGTTATACTTAAATTCTGGCACAAAAAGAACATTATGCAAGATAATATCATCTGTTAACTTGACACTACCAACCTGTTTGACTGGTATCTTACTACCATAAGGTATGGTAATGTAAACATCAGAGTAAATATCAGGCTTAATTTAAGAGAAAAGAGTTATATCAGAGCAAAAATGATCAAATGCACCATTGTCTAAAAGCCATTTAGTTTTAGAACAGGAAAGAAAGCAGAAAGAGCCTGTACTTGCCATCATAGCATGTCCAGGTGTGTTTACACTTGTGCTGGCATCATTTGTGTTCTGCTTCTGTGCATTCATTAGACTTGCAAACTACTTATATTGATCTGTAGTAATTGTCTTAGTTTGACCATCATCAATGTCCATATCTTCAGATTCTGAGCAAGAGAAAGTAGCAACTCTCTTGTTCTTAAAACCCTTGAACCCTGGAGGATATCCTTTCAGCTCAAAACACCTCCATTTGCATTTCTGTAGCCAGTGTTGTTTTGAGCTTTCTGGAAATTGCCTTGTTTCTGAAAGTTACCCCCATTCTGTGGCTTGTAAGTCCCGTTCTTGCCAAAATCATTGTAGTATTTCTTCTCTGCAGCAAATGCCAAAACATTATGCTGAGTAGTCATGTTAGAAGTCTCCTGATGCTTCTCTTCCTAAGCAAACATCCTATATGCTTCAGTCACTTTTGGCAAGGTCTGCATCATAAGTAAATTGCCTCTGATGGTTGCATATTGAGCTGAAAGCTTCATCATAAACTATATAACCATTTTCTGTTGATGCTGCTCAAAGACTCTCTTAGTGAGGTTACAAATGCAGTTGTTGCATGTGCAATAAGGTAAGGGTTGAGCCTCATCAATTGCATCCCAAACTGACTTAGTTGTAGTGAAAAACTCAATTGCAAACTGAGAACCTTGAGAAATTTCAGCCAACTTCTGTTGTAATGAGTATATCTGAGCAAGTGATGTGTATCCACATCTTTCCTCCAAATTAAGCCATATTTCTCTAGCTGCTCTCATGAACATAACATTGCTAGCAATGCTCTCTTCTAGATTAAACTAGATCCATGAGCAAACCAGGTCATTACACCTTTCTCAAGCCTTATACTCTTCACTGAGAACATCAGTAGGTCTAACATATGATCCATTGACAAATCCTACTTTGTTCTTAGCTGATAGAGTCAACAACATAGATCCTTTTCTGCTAGTAAATCTATCACCACTAAACTTGACCGAAACTACCTGAATTGAATTAGCATATGAAGGATGTATGTAATAAATGCTAGCAGGATTTCGATTCAAAGGAAGAACTACATTATTCTAGTTTCTGGTGTTTTCTTGATTTCCAGCCATGATTCCTCAAGAAATTTAGGTCAAATCAATTGAATTCAAGATCTCAGTTCAGAATCAATCGTCAATCAGAACAAAAAACTGATTAAGAATTTTCTAAATTCCAGCGGTTTCAAAGAAATTTAGCAAAGTACGCAGCAATTTTTTGAACAAAAACTTCACTCAACTACACCGATTCAATTACTGAGAGGAAACTAATGAACTCTGAACAAATTGAAACAAAGAAATTTCTGGAACTAGATTTTGAAATGAAAAATTCAAGAATCAAACTACTGAATCACGCAATTAATCAGAGAAACACAAAGTACCTGCTTTGATACCATGATGAAATCTGAAACTCCATTGATGAAGAGAAGAAGACAGAGCTAAATAAGAACGTTTTTCCAATTTGAGCTCTAAACGTAAACTAATGACAAAAATGGTTGCGTGGCAAAACTATTTACCAAACTAAGCTTCCAGGGTAAATCGCTGTCTCGGACAGCGTTTTACCCCTGGTTTTTTTTTTTTAAAAAAATTCAACTTCAACTATTTTATATGTTCAACATAAAGCGCTGTCTCAGACAGCGCTTTATGCTTGAACATAAAACGCTGTCTCAGACAGCGCTTTATGCTTGAACATAAAGCGCTGTCTCAGACAGCGCTTTTCTGCTGGAAACAGCAACCAGCATCCAGGCAGAAAACAAGCTTCAGCAAACAGCTTGCATGCTGCAGTCCTCCAACAGCCACCACAACAGCCAGCTCCACAGCCCTACCCCACCACCGTCGACCACCAACTCCGCCACTCCCCACCACGTACCACCACCATATTCTAGGAGTTCCGTCAACTTTAAGCACTGCAGAAAACTCGAAACAGCCCAACAACAGTCCAACCACCAAATTAACTTCAAAGCACACACGGAGTCATTCAAAAAAGATTTATTATATTAATTTCATAAGTGTTATGTACATCATTACACAAAATAACAGGGAATACAACAGATAATACTAGCCCGAGATGAGGAAGAACAAGTACGCCCGGGCGTATCTCTGAACCTGGGCGTCATCAGCCCCTGGTGGTAGCTCACGGAAAGTCTCACGGACCCAGCCGGTCCTCAACCCGGATCCCCTAATATCGGCGGGACCTGGCTGGACACCAAGTACCCGACCAACCAAACCGACGGGATCGACTAACGCGTGTCCTGTCACCGCAGACCCATGTACTGGAAGGCGCGTAAGAATCGCCACGTCCCGTAACGTAACGGTCGTCTCACCAACAGGTAGGTGGAAGGAGTGCGTCTCCTGTCTCCACCTCTCCGCGAGCGCAGTGACAAGCGCTCGATCGATCTCCCTATACGCCATACGGTGAAAACCACCTAAACCGACAAACTCGACGTACGCCAAAACGCGAGGATCGATTCCCCACCCCACCATGAACCTGGTGGTGTAATGCCTGCAAACGAGCTGCTTTGCCGGATCAACCTGTTAGAAAGAAATTAAGATCATATACCATATAAACTCAACAAGCTGTAGTCCATGAACAAACAAATGCAATATTACCGTCTGATCCCATATCGGCAACGCTGCGGTGTGTGCCCTGTAGTGTAAGCACAGAAGGGTCAACGGGTCCAGGCGTACGATCTTCACCGTCCATCGTATCTGTTCACATGCAATTTAACAAATCCCAACAGAGTTAACGCATTAGCAATTAACCAAAATGTTAACGATCAAATGTTCCAAATGTTATTAAATCAAAATGTTCCAAATGTTATTAAATCAAAATTTTCTATTACAAAATAATTCCTTCATCTACGATTACAACGAATTTCAGTTAACAGTCATGGGTCCTCTGAGGGTCTCGATGGACACGTTGCCCGGTTATGGCCCTGAACGTGACAACGACTACATTTGCTCGCGGGCCGGTTAGTCTCATCCATTTCATTACGTATGCGCTTTGACCTTGGTCGCCCTATTCCACGCAACATGCTCCCGTCGGGAATGATTCTGGGACCGTTATAGGGCGTCCAGGTTGTCTCGCAAGGGATTGGCCAGAATTGCGGCGCGTATGTGCTCGTGTATGCCTCCGATTGCAGCACCGGGTCAACCCACGGCCGCTCTGATAGTGAGTACGTTGCACATACGGCTAGAACGTGAGAACATGGGAGGTGAAATATCGTAGGTTTGTTGCAGGTACACGTTCTTAACTGAAAGTTAACAGTATGTTTATGGCCTCCTTTACTACCAAGTCGGTCTCCCCTTTCTGTTGTAACTTGGTAAATATGCAATCGACGGTTATACGCATCCACTCTGTGATATCTGGCTTTTGCGGTGTTCTTCTCTAGAATGGCAGTGACCTTGGGGGGGTATGCAAGTCCCTGTTCAAATCTTGCCTCAGAAGACTCCCTTCTCAAAGTGAAATATTTGTTAACTCTATGAAAAGTTAACTCGACTAGGGACATGATCGGTAGAAACCGTGCTCCCTTCAACACGTTGTTGAATGTCTCAGAGAAGTTAGTAGTGCAAATCCCGTATCTACGTCCAACGTCGTGAAAGAGGGACCACATGGTGAACGGAATTTGAACAATGTACTCCATTGCCTTGGTACACGCCTCACTAATGAAACACAGATCGCCGTGTAGTTTTCTTTCCTGCCTTTGGTACGCCGTAGCCTTGAACATATCTCTCATGTCGTTTCGTCGCACGTGAGTCTTCAAGTTAGAAGCTATGTGGCGAACACAAAATCTGTGATAGGCTCGCGGCTCGGTAAATCCAACGTTCGGATCAGTCATTGCTGCAATGATCCCAGGATGTCGGTCAGATATAACACAAAGGCCATCTCGTTGAGTGACATGAACCCGAATGCAACCCAGGAACCAAGACCAGCTGGAGGTGTTTTCCCCCTCAACCAACGCAAATGGTAGAGGAAATACTTGGAAGTTTGCATCAACACTTGTAGCAACCAACAGTGTTCCTTTGTACTTCCCGTACAAGTGCGTCCCATCGATACAGATAACTGACATACAATGTTTAAAACCGTCGATACAAGGGCCAAACGCCCAAAACACTCTTTCAAACACTTCCATGTTGCTGTAGTAAACACCGTCAACCAACGCTTTGTACTTCCACACAACACACGTTCCCGGGTTTGACTGTTGGAGGGCTTGCATGAAGTGCGGAAGTCTGCCGTAAGAACTCTCCCAATCACCGTAAATATCAGCTATTGCTTTCCCCTTTGCATACCATGCCCTCCGGTACGGGACATCGAAATGAAATTGCTTGGAGATGAGTTCTTGTATGAATTCAACTTTCAAAGACGGATCTTTCCGAACAAAGGACTTCACAAAACCTGACTGAACCAAGGAATGGGAGTTCTAACCAGGGGCTCGCCCACTTCCATCCGAGCAGGTTCTACATCCATGTTCTGAAGTCCATCTTCCTCCTCTCCGCTATCGGCCTCATCATTTGTGTACACTTGAACCCCATTGCCGGTCTCAAACCTCATTTTAATGTGTACGTCAACGGTCATCGGGTCTGAACCAATACTACTATGAACCTCATTCATCAAATCATTCATAGTCATGTTCGGTTCTAGTGTTAGTGGTTCCATATTTCCCCCACTATACTCGACCCGGGGTCCATCAAACAGAATTTCTCCTCCCCACCGGCATAACAAAACTACATTTTGTGACGCCATATTCTACATAACCAAAACACATTTTAGGATTATCGAAATCTAGAGCGAGGTAAATTATCAACACTGAAATAAGACTCTTCTCACCTATAACAACTTCACTTTCAACAACTTCACCAATTTCAACAATTTCATGAACAATTTGAATTATTTCAACAATTTCAACCTAAACTATTTCAATAATTTCAACAATTTCATCTCTTCTCACCAATTTCAACCATTAACAACTTCAACATTTTCACCATCATCAACTTCACCAATGTCATGAACAATTTCAATAACAATGTACCACATCACCATCAATATTTATCAACAATGTACCACATTTTCATTAATAATTAGCAACAATTACATGCAATTGACATGAATTAACAACAAGTAAGAGCAATTACATACAATTCACAATAATTAACCACAATAACTATGCAATTACACTAAATTCAGTTTAGGGCTAACCACGAAATTGAGTGAGTGAGTGTGAGAGGGAGGAGGGCAGCAGCAAGGTGGCGGCAGCAGCGGTGGCGCAAGGGTGGGCGGCGGCGGCAATGCGGGTGTTTGAGTACGGTCGTGGTTTAGTGTGAGAGGGAGGAGGGAAAGCGTTGAGGTTGAGGTTGAGTTCTTGCGCATTCTGCTGAAGTGAACATGCTGATATATGGCCATGAAACGCTGTCCCGGACAGCGTTTCATTTAAAAAAAAAAAAGGGCATAAAACGCTGTCTCGGACAACGTTTTACCCATTGAATTTTTTTTAAAAAAAACCCAAGGATAAAACGCTGTCCGAGACAGCGTTTTATGCCCTACTGAATTTAAAAAAATACAGAAGGTAAAACGCTGTCTGGGACAGCGTTTACCAGTTGAATTTTTTTTAAAAAAAAAAACCAGGGGTAAAACGCTGTCCGAGACAGCGATTTACCCTGGAAGCTTAGTTTGGTAAATAGTTTTTGCCACGCAACCATTTTTGTCAATAGTTTACGTTTAGAGCTCAAATTGGAAAAACGTTCGCTAAATAAGCTTTTCAGAGAGAATTTTTATTGTTTTGTAATATTTGTGAATAATACAAAAGCATGAGAAAACCTCTATTATAGGCGTCGTTCAAAGTGCGTCTACATTAAAAGCATGTTGTGAATATGCTTGGCACTCATAGGAAGTGGAGATTGACATATACGATTAGGGACAGCGATTAGGGACAAGGAAAGTAGGGAGCCGCCAACATGTTTTTAAGGAACTTGTAAACCGTTTACGGATCATAAAAAGGCAACCACGATTAAGGGACAACGATAGGAAACAACGATTGACTCGTGAAGGTTACACCCCATTCATAATCCATGAGGTTACTAACTTCATATGGTTCGAAACCACGAAAGGAGGATCGGGGATGATGGTACGAAGTGAGTCATGGAGTCACATTCGCCCGTATTGGCCTCTACTCGATTCTTATAGTGAAAATTGATTAATGCGATCTCAAAGGCATGCAAACAACGATTCAATTTGCTCCAAACTATTATTATGCTAAATTGGTTTAATATTAATGAAACATATAATTCTAAAATATTAGTGATCACAAGATTAAAAAGGAACCTAAACCGGTCATCTAAATTATCTTAGTAGGCGTGATTTTCAATTACATATTCCCTTTAACATGCAATATGGTGATCAATAAAATTAATAAAATAAACATTAATATTGGAAGAAATTTAACAATAATAGCGTTAGTTAAATCAAATATAAAATAACCTAATGATGATGCTAGCAATATTAAAATAAAATAAGAGTAATTAAATTAATTAATTACTCACATTCCGCGCGTTCCTTAAAGTTGCTACATCATGAATAAATTGTTATTAACTTCAATAAAAAAAAAATGTAAATCAAATGAAAATTAAATTAAATGAATGTAGATTTGATTTGGTCCAAACCCTCGGTTATTTGTACCTTTCACGCCTTAGTTTAAGGTCGGAACCTCGGGTTAAGTATGGACTCCTTGGAGCGCTTAAGGGAAGAATGGTGTAATTAGGAATATAGGTTTAAGGCTTAGAATATGGGAGAGAGAGAAAATTGAATGATTTTTGGTGTAAAAGAGAGGAAGAGAGAATGATTTCATGCCCCGAATTGCAGAAAGGGGGGGGGGGTCGTATTTATAGGGAAAATGAACAGAGGGAACACACGGAACCCTAAAAAGATAAAAAAAAACCCTTAAAATTAACACAGCAACACGGCAGAGAACACCGTGACACGGCGCTAGGCACTGTGAGATGGGGAAAAATCCCGTGACGCGGGGAAAATTGGAGCGACGCGGGACATATTTGACCTATGGGAAGTGAAAACACGTGAAGGATTTACGCGGAAAATACACGAAAATAGCACCATGACACGAAACGTTACACCATGTCACAGTACGACAGTGTCCACCATGGAACGGTACATTACACCATGTCACGGTATGGGAAAACGCGGAAATTACACGGAACTGTGACACGGTGAGAAATACCGTGTCACGGCAGCAGGTACCGTGTCACGACATCAGCTACCGTGCCACGGTGGATTTTCACATGAAAAAGCTTCCAAAATAGCACAGTGACACGATGTAAACTATCGTTTCACGGCACCAGGCACCGTGCCACGTCATCAGGAGCCGTGACATGGTGCTTTTATATTGTCTGCGGTAATTCCAGTTTTTTACCCATTTTTAAAATCATCATAAAATTTGATCCGTAACTCAAAATAAGGCATGTAATAAATTATTGGAAAGAATATCAAGTATACTTTCCAATCCAATTAGAATCCGGTAAAAATAATTTGTATATTTTAAGATATGTTCGTTTTAGTAGAAGGGTGTCGGTTTTAGGCCGAGTTTAGTGTTTTGCTCATATCTTCTTCATTTTAAATTGGAATTGGGCTTATGATATATGGTTGGAAAGCTTATTTCAATACCTATCCAACCGAATAATAATTGGATCAAAATTTTGGGCCAAAAATTCAATTTCTCTCGGTTTTGCAATGTGGACACGAAAAGAGGAAAACAAGTTATGATTTAGGGAAATGAGCTAGGAAATGAATTTGTTTATGAAATTTATTGAATAGAACATGGATTTAAGCACTCCAAAGATTAAATACTCAACCCGACAATAATGGTGGTGAAATATTGTTCATCATCGGGTTTGGTTTCGGGGAGACATTTTTAGGTGTCTACATCTATATATATAGAGATAAAACAGAAAATAGAAATAAGTTTGTTATAAAAAACTTTTAACAACCTTGCCACATCAGCAAAGGATTAAAACAAACTCCTAGAGAACAATCTAGAAATATCTAGAATCAGCAACATGCCTTATGCTGTGATGTATGCTCGAGCTGATGTATAGAGTTCTGATAAGTGCATACTCCAAAACTGATTTCAAAGTCATGTATAGTAACCTTTTTCTTATAAAAAAATTATTGGGAAATTTTCTTTGGTCATGTAGTTTTTTATTTTGTCAGTGGTAAATTGTAAAATTTCTTATTATCCTTGTTAGACTGCAATTACTTATACTAATCCATTGGTGACATAAATGAAATCATAAGCTTAACCCTACTTAACTAAAGATTTAAATACTAATTTAACCATAATACTCCATTCTAGATTTCCCTCCAAAATCCTTCAACCCAAACTACTGCCCGAGCAACCAGAACTACTGCCCAACAACCATAAAAGTCGTCGCCATCATCACCAGAAACACCACCCAACCATCGACACCACCACCATCAACCGACCCAACTTCACAGCTCACCCGAATCGCCCTAAACCAACATGGAAAAAACTTTCCTCCCTGAAAAACACCACATCGAAAATTCCCTAAACCCTCCCAGCTTCAACGACGTGATAAAAGGAGAGAGAAAATCATCACATCTTCAATCACCTTCTACCGGCAATTTCATGGTAATGACAATTAGAAATCCATCTTCTTCTTCTTCTTCTTCTTCTTCTTCTTCTTCTTCTTCTTCTTCTTCTTCTTCTTCTTCTTCTTCTTCTTCTTCTTCTTCTTCTTCGTTAGATCTGTAATTTCTACAATTTTCGCTCAATTCAATTGATGATCAACCTAATTTCCCCAAATTCAATTGCAAGAATCTTATTCAATTTTTTAGACTTGATTTTCTAATTAATTTGAAAGATAATATTTAGTAATTTACCTTAAATTCAATCCTAAGTACAACACAAAGGAAATTAACACAATTCGAAGGAGGAATTGCAAAAATTGGGAAGATTTAGAGCCGAAATTCAACGAATTTTGTTTAGGGAGGAAAGATTGAGGATTTGAGGGATTATTTGGGGATGGGGTGGTTGTTCAAGAGGAAGGAGAGACAAGGAAGGGGTGGGGGAGGTCGGCGCACTAGCGAAGGAAAGGCTAGGCACTGACGTTGGCATGGGTGGGGGCAGAGGAGAGGTGGCTGTCAATGAGCGAAGGTGGCGATTGGGTGAGAGCTTGTTCGAAAAGTGAGAAAGGTAAGAAGGAAGAAAGAGAGGAGGATGAAGATGATGATCATGATGATGACTTACAGGCTGGATTTGAGTAAGGATATTTTAGAAATTTGAGTATATTGAGTGTATTAAGTGAGGACATTTTAGGAATTCCAATTTTTTTATTTTAAAAAAAAATGTTCACCATAGTTATGCTCTCACTAAAGTGTTTCATTAAGTCACCATTGAATAATTATAATTACTTAAATTTTATCAAGGATAATAAGAATTTTTTCAATTTACCACTTGTAGACACCTAAAAATGTCTCCCCAAAACCAAACCCGATGATGAACAACCTTTCACCGCCACTATTGGTCGGGTTCAGTATTTAATCCCGAGGGTGCTTAAAAAATCGTATTTTATTAAATTCATATTTTTGAACAATCCATGGATTAGTCTTGATGTTTGGTAAAAGCATAGTTTTAATTTCAGCCCAAACTTATTAATTAATTTTCAGCCCAAACCTTTTTTTATTTTGTTGTTTTATTATTTATTTTTGGCCCAAACCTTTTATTTATTTTTATTTAATTATTTTCTTATTTTATCCCGAATAATAAAAGTCAGAAAAGCCCCGAAATTATCAATCGGCACTTAAAAAAGCCGAAGGAAATTAGGGTTAAAAATGTATTTAGACGGAAAATGGACTGGAAATTCCCGCGCCACGGCAGACTGCCACCGTGTCACGGGAATCCTTCCCGTCTGACGGTGGGATTTCCCGTGACACGGGAGGTTTTCCGTGACACGGGACATTCCGTGTCTTTTTCGCGTAAACCCTTGACGCGTTTTCTATCCCGTTTTCTGAAAATTTCCCGCGTCACACCAAAAGTGTACCGTGTCACGGGAATGTGTACAGTCTGACGGTGGGGCTTCCCTTGTCACGGTACAGTTTGGACCGTATCACGGGATACTTTTTCAGGGTTTTTATCATTTTAGGGTTCTGTGTGCTCCCTCAGCACATTTTCCCTATAAATACCCCCTCATTTCTGATGAACAGGGGCACGGAAGAATTCTATTGTTTTATTTTATCTCTTCTATGATTTAGCCTAAACACTAGCATACCTTTTTCACTTCAAAATTCTTTCTTCAAGCACTCAAAGGAGTCCATATTTTACTCGAGGTTCTGTCCTTAAACCAAGGCGTGAAAGGTAGAACTGTTTGAGGGTTTGGCCCCAAAATCAACTTTATTTTGTTTAATTTAATTTAATTATTGTTTATTTATTTCCTTGAAGTTACTAACTCGTTTATTATTTTGTAGTTGCAAACAAACAGAATCAAAGTAAGAGTCATGCTCCTTTTATTTTTATTATTTTTCTAACGATTTTATGTTGTTGGAATTGTGATTAATTTGGTTTTAATATTAATGTTGTTCTATTATATTTGTTGATTACCATATTGCATGTTTAAAGGGAATATGTAATTGAAAATCACGCCTAATAAGATAATTTGGACAACCGGTTTAGGATCCTTTTAATCTTATTATTAATTGAAGTGATCACCAATATTTTAGAATTATGTGTGCATTAATCTTAAACTAATTTAGTTAAATAATAGTTTGGAGCGAATTGAATATTTTGTTTGTTATGCCTTTGAGATCACAAGAGTGTTTTTCAATATAAGAATCGAGTAGAGGCCAATACGGGCGAATGTGACTCCATGACTCACTTCGTACCATCATCCCCGATCCTCCTTTCGTGGTTCCGAACCATATGGAGTTAGTAATCTCATGGATTATGAATGGGGTGTAACCTTCACGGGTCAATCGTTGTTGCCTATCGTTGTCCCTTAATCGTGGTTGCCTTTTATGATCCGTGAACGGTTTACATGTTCCTTAAAAACTTGTTGGCGGCTCCCTACTTTCCTTGTCCCTAATCGTATATGTCAATTCCCACTTCCTAAGAGTGCCAAGCATATTCACACATGCTTTAACGTAGGCGCACTTCGAGCGACGCCTACAATTTGGCGACTCCACTGGGGAGGATTCTTGGTTATTTATCGATTTGAGTGATCGATATTTAATTAAGATGAGTGGATGAGACTTGAAAGATTCTTGAAAAATATTCCTGTGATTAATTTGGCATTTTTGCATCTGCATAGACGTTTTAACGTCGCATTCAAGTCTGTCCCGTAGGAAAAATTGGATAACTTGGTTGCGCGCAAAGGAAAACAGGGCACCAGACAGATCTTCTGACTGTCGTGCCACGGCAGAGTCTGTCGTGTCACGGTACAGTGCACCGTCTAACGGTGCACAGTACCGTGACACGGGAATTTTTGTCGTGTCACGGCAGTCCTAAAATCTGTCCGGTGGCTTATTTTCTTTCCTCACAGTCGACTTCCTTCGATTTTTCTGAAAAAACGTATGTGTTCTACATGCGTCTTAGCCCCAGGGGATTTAAGCTCTATCGACCCAAAAACGCTCATGGAAATAAGGGTTCATCCGAGTTATTAAATCCACCCAAACCATGGAGTCGAGTTCAATTTCATCACGAACTCGCGGAGCCGCCCGTTGGCATACACCCTCAAGGGAGGCTGCCTTGCTAACACGTCCAAACTCTTAACCATGGTACCCTTTTGACACCCAAAGCTTGACCAATAGTTGAACATAGATCTCGACTGTAGGTTGCGAACTTGTTTTTACATCATCGTGCCTAAATGCTATGTGGTTGCTTGGTGCTAACCTTCATGTGTTTTCTCTTTTGTTTAACCCATGACCGAGGGTTTTTATTCTCACATAGTAATTAGTACGGACCTAAAATCGGTTAAAATCTGGAAAAATCACAAAAGTGACCTGGAACTGCGCACCGTGTCACGGCATGTTCTGCCGCGCCACGGTGAACAGTGCCGTGACACGGGACTATCTACCGTCAAACGGTAGACTGCACCGTGTCACGACAGCCTGCACCAGACACGGTGCCCAGGAAAGTGTTCTGTCAGTCTTTTTTTTCGATTTTTGTGCGAATGCTGTGTCCAGTTTTGTGTCGTGTCTAGCTATACAGTCAAAACACGCGTCTATAACCTCACATAGTCACTCACATATCGCGTTCACACACTTTTTTCTTTAAGTCGTGCACCACTTTTTGACTGTATTTTAGGGAAGTCTCGTTTTTGTGTCTTTTTTTTTCGGAGTAAGTCGGATGGTATCCTCCCATATGTTTTTTTTTTAAAAAAAAAAATAGAATTTCAAAACCATAGATTTATTTTTTATAAAAAAAAAAATTCTTTTTTTTCTTTTTTTTTATCCGGATGGGTTAAGGTTAAGTTTGGTCATTAAAGTTGTGTTTGTTTCGGTGTCACAGCACTTGGTCAAGAAGCAAGGGTAGATTGTTACGGTTCGAGTCCATACCTCAACAACCTCTTATACTAAAGAGGCGCACAACGAAACCACCTCAATCATCTCCACAAAATCCATCTCCAGTCTACTTTCAACCAATGGCCACTAAGGAAGACATCGAGAACCTCAATAGGACAATTGAAAGATTGTCTGACATGATGCAGACACTCACCACTAGAGTCAGTACTGTAGAACAGGACAATCAAAACAATGTCACTACTGCTGCAATGGACAAGATTACGGAACAGATGAGCAAGATCTCTGAAGAGTTCACTTATGTGGAACAGCCTGTCACCTCTTCGTCCATAAGAGAGAAGCTTCCTAAGAAGTTTTCCACTGCTGACATTCCCAAATTCAAGCCTACTGATAATCCACTTTTCCATTTGAAGGCTTTTTCTGCAACTATGGCTCTTAAGGGAGTAGATGTGATACTCTTCCCTATGGTGTTCCCTCTTTCCTTATAGCATGCCTGTCAACAGTGGTTCTATTCATTGGAATCCAAACATGTCGCGACCTGGGAGGATGTTGCTGAAAGCTTCATGAATCGTTACAAGTGTAACATCCAGGCCAAGACTTCTGAACGTGAACTCTCCATTCTCAAACAGAAAGAGAATGAAGGCTTCACCACTTACTTAAGCAGGTGGAGGGAAACAGCTGCGCTCCTGGTGGATCCCCCAAGGAGAAAGAAATGGTTCGCTTGTTCATTGCCAATCTGACTCATAAGTACAAGCAACACTTGAAGTTTCTGCCTCTGAGTACCTTTGACGCTGTATAAGATATTGGAATCAATATCGAAGATGAACTGATGAAGTCTGTTGGTAGCAACAATAACAACAACACTTGGAAAAACAAGAAGAATGACACTCCTTCTTCTTCGTCTTCTAAGCCCAATAATGCTACCAACAATATCAATATCAATGATGTGCTGGCCCTTAATGCTCCTCCTCAAAGATTCCAAAGGCAAAGGAGGGTTTACACGCCTTTGGGAATGACTTATGATGCTGCTTATGACCGTTTGCATGGTCAAGGACTGATTATGCCAATCGGACCATTTCCAGAACCTCGGCCAGAGAATAGGACCGCTAACTATGACCCCAATGCTTATTGCAAGTTTCATCAAGGAAAGGGTCATAATACTGAGAAGTGTTGGAGGCTGAAGGATGCAATTCAAGATCTGATCGATGCTAATCAACTTCCTGTTCCTCCAGGGGGCAAGAAGCCTAACATTCAAACAGATCCTCTTTTTTGATGCTTTGGCTATCATAGGAGATGAAGTCTCCTTTGATCCGTCGATACTCATTCAACCTGTGAATGAACCTCTACCGGAAGTTGTACTTATCTCAAGTACTGAAGAAGTGAATGGAATTTGGGATAGTGATGATGAAGACGTCTATCTCAAGGATATAGCCTGTTCATCTCTTGGAACCAGTGAAGACATTTGGGGGGACTTTGAGGTCAAGGTTCTCACTAGAAGTGGACGGTTGCAACAACCTAATCCACCTCCACCTCCACCACAATCACATTCGATAGTTGATCCCATCGATCCTGTGAACAGCGATGTGGTCAAACAGCTGCAGAAGACCAAGGTGGAGATGAATGTATGGAAGCTTGTGGCCACTTCCCACGAGCATCGAAAGGCTGTGATGAATGCTCTGGTGAAGATAGGAGTTGATGATGACATGACTCCTCAAGGACTGGTCAACTTTCTCACTACTGAGTTGCCAAGTACTAGCAATCTAATTTCGTTTTCTGATAAGGATCTGCCCCCGGAATGGGATCAACATAATAAGGCCTTACACCTCACTGTGGTGTGTAGGCAGATGAATATTCCCATGAGCCTAGTTGATAATGGCTCTGCAATCAATGTGTGCCCACTCCGTACTGCAAAGAAGTTTGGCATAAAGAATGAAGAATTGACTCCCTCCACTCAAGGGATTCGCGCTTATGATAATACTCGCTATCAAGCCGTGGGTACTATCATACTGAATATAACTACTGGGGCCATTGAACGTCGCACCAAATTTCAGGTGGTGGACATTAAGGCCTCTTTCAATCTGTTGTTAGGACGCCCTTGGCTTCATGAGCTAAAGGCGATTCCGTCATCGCTTCACCAGAAAGTGAAAGCCATAGTTGGAGGGGTTCCGATTACTATCGATGCTTCTCCTATGCGCATTCAAGTTATTGATACTCCTATCGTCCATGTTGAACATGACGAAAAAGATGAAGATGTTTGGGGGTTTTCACTAGATGATGTTCTCGTGATCGAAGAGGAGGAAAAGTGCCATCTCGACTTCGATCCCTATTCAAACACCAGTATCAATGCCATTCTGAAGAAGCAAGGTCATTTCCCTGGAATGACCCTTGGACTCAAGAAGAAAATGGCTAAATCTTGGGGTCATCCTGGTGTGCTCAAGAAAGATACTTTCGGCTTGGGATTCAAGCTAACAAAAGAAGATCTGAAACGAGCTGCATTGAAGATGAAGGCTCGCAATAACGCTTGAATCACGAAGACGGAAATGGCCATGGATCCGTATCCGTTCACCCTCAATGGCCAGTACATCAAAGAAGGGGAAGACTTCCCATGCTATGAATTCCCTGAGCCATTCGTCCATGATGGGATCCGTGAACCAGGATTCGAGGTGTTCCTCGATTGTGACTTCGTTGACGAAAACGAAGAGCTCTTCACAACCGAGAAGCCAGCTAGCCTGAACTCTGATGATCTAGGAATCAAACTTCTTTTTGGAATGGAGAAAAATGAGCCCAAGACGGTCCGCAATGATAACTCCGAGCTCGTTCAAGCTGTCATAGCGAACAAGGATTTTGACCCCTCCGAGTTAATCGTCCAAGCTGACAACATTTCAAGAGGATGGCGCAAGACATTGAGGATCACTACGCCGAGTGGAGAGAAGTTGGAAATAACCGCTGGCGAGGGTCCTATGTTTGATGAGTCTGAGTCGTCTGGGTCCGAGTCCGAGTCTGAGTCTAAGTCTGTAGACGATTCCTTGTTGAGTTCAACCCTCTTTTTGACCCTCTTTCTGCTATAGAGTTCAACCCTAAGTCTCTTGTTGAGTCCTCTCTTTTTAGTCCTAATAATTCTGGTGAGGTCGCATCCGACCTTGCCTCTCTTGATGTATTAGCCAGTGAATTCAATAAAATGAGTACCTTTGCTTACGATCTTGCCATTCCCTTAGCTAGTGAAGTTGTGTCTCGCACTTGTATGGGCCACACAAAAACTAAGACATTACATGCTCACTCATACAGTGCATGTCGTGTCCAAGATGGACCCTCTCAAATACTTGTTCTAGAAAGCAACGCTCAACGGCAGATTATCAAGGTGGATAGTCAATCTGGCTCAATTTGACTTGATATTTATGCCACGAAAAGCCATCAAAGGTTCTGCAGTTTCTGACTTCTTAGCAGACTTTCCGCTAGAAGAAGCTAAAAAAGAAGAAGATGAGTACGATTTCCCTGACGAAGATTTACTCATGACCGAAGATGATAGCTAGACGCTCTATTTTGATGGAGCTTCAAACCAAAAGGGATGTGGTGTAGGAGTCTTTCTCGTATCACCCAATGAAGAGCACATCCCAATTTCCATGAAGCTCGACTTTGATGTCACCAACAATGCCGCAGAATATGAAGCATGCATTTTGGGGTTAGAAACAGCTGTCGCCTTGGGAATTAAGAAACTCAAAATCTACGGTGATTCTTCACTAATCATTAACCAAATCTCCAAGAGATGGAAAGTGAGAAGTGAAAGTCTCGCTACGTATCAAGCTCATTTAGAAACTCTCACGGAGCAACTAGATGAAGTGGAGTATACGTATTTGCCAAGCTAAGAGAAGAAAACCAATTTGCCGACGCACTAGCTAAATTAGCATCAATGGTGCGAATTCCAACTGATACAATCAGAATGCCACTGACCATAGAAAGAAGATATGAGCCGGCTTATGTTCATGCACTTGACGATGAATAAGAACCACAAGAAGAAGATGAAGAGCCATGGTATACGGACATCCTTAATTATGTGACAAGAGGAGAATACCCTCCTAATACTGATAAAAGGGCACGCCGTGCTTTGAGGCTCCTGGCCTCACAGTGTGTGCTCATCAGGGGAGAACTCCACAAGAGAACTGCAATGGGAAGAAATCTCTTATGCATAGCCAAGAAAGAAGCACATAAAACCATGGAAAACCTTCATGCTGGTATATGTAGAACACACATGAATGCAAAGATGTTAGTCCAAAAGATTCAACGACAAGGTTACTATTGGACTACTATGGAGAGAGATTGTCACGAATACGTCAAGAAATGTATGAAGTGTCAAGTCTATGCAAACTTACAGCATGTTCCACCTTCGCTTCTCTACACGTATATTTCTCCATGGCCTTTCTCCACTTGGGGCATTGACATGATTGGAAAAATAACACCACCAGGACAAGGGGGGCATGAATTCATTCTCGTAGCAATCGACTACTTCACCAAATGGGTCGAAGCTGCCTCATATGCCAAGCTGACGGAAAACCACGTAGCTCAATTCATTGAGAAAAATATCATATGCCGCTATGGGGTACCACATGAGATGATCAGTGATAATGGAACACATTTCCAAGATGAATGCATGGAATTATTACAGAAATATCATATCAAGCATCACAGATCATCACCTTACAGACCACAAACAAACGGAGCAGTCGAATCGGCCAACAAAAATGTGAAAGCTATCATTGAAAAGATGACAGAAAATTACAAGGATTGGCCAAGTAAGCTACATTTCGCCCTTTGGGGTTATCGAACCTCTGTTCGTACATCAACAGGGGCTACCCCTTTCTCTTTGGTTTATGGAGTTGAAGCTGTACAACCAATCGAGCTCAAAATCCCTTCTCTTCGAATCGCATTGGAAAGTCAACTAGATGAAGTCGACTGGATTAGAGCAAGATACGATGAACTGGTCTTGCTTGATGAAAAACGCTTGGCAGCTTTGCATCATGTCCAAACCTACCAACAGCGTATGGCACGACATTTTAATAAAAAAAGTCAAGACCAGAAATATCAAAGAGGGTGACCTAGTGCTTAAGGCACTTCGTAAAAATGTGTTAGATCCAAGAGGAAAATTCAGACCGAACTGGTCAGGCCCGTACATTGTTAAAGCCATCTTGTCTGGCGGAGTGGCACAATTGGTAGACATGGACGGTAACAGCTTCCATAATTTAACCAACTTGGATCAACTCAAGAAATTCTATGCCTAGTCACATGGGTTCATGACCCAATAGAGCTACGTTTGGCCTGATTCCTTTTTAGGATACGTAGGCAACCCCTCAAGGGGGCCCGACCACTTTAAAATAAAAAAATCCTCCCTCTGTTGATCAAATATGTGCGTCAGTTCAGCATTGCGTCACGACCAAAAAAAAAAAAAAGAAGGAAAATTGCCGCGACACGGGACATCCCACCGTGTCACGGTATTGTTCACCGTGACACGGTGGGCCTAAACGAAAAAAAGGGGAAGGGAAATTCCCGTGACACGGGATTTTATCCCGTCTAACGGGAGAAGTTCCCGTGCCACGTCACCTTTTGTCGGCAAAAAAAAAAGGGGGGAAAATTGTCGTGACGCGGGAATTTGTACCGTGTCACAGGACCCTTTCACCGTGACACGGTGGAATTTCAGTTTTCCGTTTAATTTTTAGAATAGTGGCGCATTCGTTGCGGATTCCTTGTTCGAGTTTTTATTTTCGATCTTCCATTGCGTCCGACTCCTTGACTCGGATAAAATAATAAATAAAAGTCATTGTAATTTTTGTTATTATTAATATAAATGCGACTACAAGTATTGGCCTCATATGCCTTTTTTTTAAAAAAAAATAATTAAATCATAAAAAGCAAAGCACTATTGATCTAATCTCTCTTCTCTTTAGGAACATCCATCTCTTGGTCAATTAGGTCGGCCTTCACCATTAATGTGTCTTTCGTAGCCCGAACCTTCACACCCCTAGTCGAACTTTCACCCCTTTCACCTTTTTGTAATTTTTTCGGTTGTTTCTCCCTATAAACCATCTTTTCTTTACCCTTCCCTTTCACATAATTCTTCTTTCTTGGCATTATAGGAGTCTTAAACTCAATCCCTTGTGTTCTCGGACCTAGACGATCTTTAGGAGGAGCTTTCTTATTTCCAAGATGACTCTTCACATCAGACTTGCGTGATCCAAATCGTTCCCTCCTACTTTTAGGGTTCAACCATGTCTTGTATGCACTAGATAAAGGAGGAGGAGCTTAGTCACTTGCAGAAACGGTCCACAAAGGTCTTCCAATCCAATAAGCCTCGTACTTGTGAACGTTACTTTCATGCAACGATACTTCACGAGGACTATCGTTATAGCGTGGAATTACTTGTTCAAGTCCATACTGCCGCATCAGTCGAGAGGGACAATAAAAGGTCAGTTTGGAGATAGTAGGAATACGGCAATATGGAGTTTCATTCGTGCCAACCATCCTAGTAAGCCTCCACCAAGGCACCACCCAACGAATGGAAAATTCCCTCTTTGCAAAGAAATTTTTCCAATCTTCATACGACATGTTTGCAGAGTAATTCTTTTTCCTGCGGACTAGGTCGTTAGGGCCATATTTTTCAACATCGTCGGGGGCTTCGAATAGTTCCAAACGCTCCATCAACCAAATCTGAAAAAAAAAACACGTATATTCTCGTGACACGGGATTTCATCCCGTCTGACGGGAGAAGTTCCCGTGTCACGACAGCAAAAAAAAATATCAAGCAGATTCCCGTGACACGTGTCACGGCAGACACCCACCGTGACACGGTGCCTGTTTTGTGTCACGGGGGCTACTCGGAGCGTATTTTTACCTGCAGTAGTACAAGAGAGCCCTTCCTGATGGCTTTCCGGTCAGCTTTTGCCTCGTCAAGGCCACAAAATGTCTCTCTAAGGCACGTCGACATAGGAGATCTTCCAGATTTGACATATTCAAGCACAGACGCTAGACTAGCATGTCCTACCCCACCGTTTGCAAATAAGAGCTTGCTAAACATGCAAAAAATATATGCCCTTCTACGATATACATGATAAGACTCAGAGATAGGGCGATTAAAATATAAATTAGCAAGTTTTTCTAAGTGTACTTCATTACCACAAACAATTCTATTTAAATCTGGATCTGTTAGATTCAGATGGCGTTCAAAATCTTGGTAATAATATTCACGTAGGGTAGGCATGACAATAAGATTTCTAGCAGGAAATCCAAAGATTGCGCCGAATTCCTCCGGCAAGGGACATATTTCATCATAATCAAATTTGAAACAGTGTGTTTCTGGACTCCAATAATCTAATGCTGCCCTAAGAAAATCATGTTCAATAGCTGCGTGTCGCAGGGCTAGCAAACCCCTGACATAAAATAATTCTAACTCTCATTTTTCAGCATTGGTCAAAGAATAAGACCAGTCGCGCAATGTATTATCAAAATTCTGAGACATGATTATTAAAATATGAAATTCTAAATTATTTTGTGTTTCGTAATTATTCATATCATGAATAAACTGGTCTTATTTTTATAGCAAAAGCGCTCGAAACTGCCCAGAATTTATCTTTTCATACGCGTAAAACACACCGCTGAGTAATTCGCGTCCCGTGACACGGGAAGTTCCACCGTGTCACGGGAACTTTTGCCGTGACACGACAAGTTCTGCCGTGACACAGTACACAGTGCCGTGTCACGGCACTTCACGCATTTTCTTTTTTCATCTTTTCCCGTATCTATCCGGAATTTTATAGTATTTTATCTTCAGCGTCTATTTTTCAGTTTTTCTGAGAGTTTTATTTCTAATAAAATTCTCACTTTTTTTATTTATATTCTTGTTATTATTTTATTTATTTATTTATTTATCACTTTAAGATTTTATTTCTTTATCACTTTATTTATTTTTTGTCTTTTTATTTCTTTTTATTTAGGGGAAGGTAATTTCATTTCTTTATCATTTTATTTTTTGTCTTGGGGAAGGTAATTTCATTTATTTTATTATCATTTTTATTTCTTTTTCTTTTGGGGAAGGTAATTTTTATTTTGCTCGTCGTTTTATTTCTTTTTCTTTTGGAGAAGGTCGGTACCCTCCATTACTCCACTTATGTTTTTTTTTCGTCGCGTCGTTAATAAATACACAATCACACACAAGGAGTTTCAAGCACACACTAACACACAATAATAAATACATAAACCATGAATAATGTACAAAGAGTCGTAATAAATAAACATGTCAAGTGTCTAGTATGTACAAATAAAAAACCCTCGGTCAAAAGTCCCTAGAGCCAGAATCAGTATCGTCTCCATCTTGTGCATATGGGAACGGCGAACCGAAGAGTCCCTCCACAATCGAGTACGGGGAGTAGTGTCCCTACTAGTCCCTGTAACCCCAGCGGTAGCCAAGCTCAAGGCAAGACCCGTTTAGCCGGAAAACGGTGTAGACTAGCCCAAAGACACTGGAATCGTTGGTGAAGGCATCGTCCCATACAGCGGAACTGAGAACAAGCCCAACACCGGTGGAGGAATCCCGGACAATGGAGCTGAAAACGAACCAGGATCCAAGGGAGTCAAAACAGACCCAAACTCAGGCTGCGGAGGCTGCGAAAATGACTGTGTCGCGCCCCCTGACTCTGGCACGGAAAGCGCTGGGAAGACTGAGGCTGCTGCCACTGAGCCTCCTGAGTAGTCTGAGGCTCTCGCTGAGAATGAGAACACCGGCGAATCTCAGGAGATCGTCTACCATGACCAAGCTCTTCCTCGTCTAAGCCTCTAGGCCTCGAGCGCGAGCGGGACCTCCGTCGCTCCTGAAAGATACAAAATCAAAAGGTGTCAACAATTGCAAAATAAAACAAATGGTAGAAGTAAAAAATGAATGATACCTCAAGAACGTCGCTAGAGTTCGACAACTCGCACCACGCCGAAGCTTGATGATGCAATACTTCAGGGCGTCAACCAACTTCATGAGTCCCATCATCTCCGGGCGGTTAGGCTGAGGATAAAACAAAGAAAAGTCAGTAACAAGCAGTGTTAAAAAGGTGAATAATGCATCGAAGAAAACTCACCAGCTCAAAGACCTCGGGCAGAGACTCCTGCGCCTGTCTGTAACCCTCTGGCGCGTCAGCAACATGGTCCTCTGTGATACCAATCGACCCTGGATAGCGAACAGACTGAGGAGGAATCTTGATCCTCCCCACAGGGCGAATAGTCGTCTGAAACTATGATCGAATAATCAAGTTATTCGACTATTTAAAACAGAGATTAATAAAGAAGATCCTCAAAAGAAATCATACCTCAGGAAGACGGGGTGGAGGAGCCAGAGAGGGAATCAAATCCCGCGCATAGTTACTCTCCATGTGTACAAGCTCCTGCCATGGAAAAGTATAGCGCTCTCTCCTGTTGATCAACTCTCTGATCAAGCGTGAGTACAGCATCGACTCTGGTGGAGATGAGGGCACCACAAAACGATCGCCGCTATGCTGATGAACGACTCGCTCCCCCAAATACCAGACAAAGCGTCCGGTACCGACCAAAATGATGCGGTGCGCAGAAAGACGCAAGGCCTCAGGAATATCAGTCATCCCGGCCCAAGGATGATATTGGACATCAATGGCAACCTGAAAACCATAAAAAGTCAGCGTGAAACAATAGAAACAACGTCAGAGGGAAAATAACAGCAACAAAACTGATTCTTACGCCAACAGAAGAGGTGCCTCGGCGTAGCAGCCCACGCAGTGCAGGGACAGACTCCACCCGCGACTCTCCTCGATCACGCCAGCTGGCCCCGAGAGAGAAATCATGGACCGCTCCACTACGCCGGCGAGGAGCCAAGCTTGGGAAGTACTCGTAGAACCATAGCTGCGATGAAAAGTAATCTTTATCACATGAGTCGAACAAGTTAAAGTGAAACAAAAAGGGAAAAGATCATCACCTCTACGACTCTCCACAGACCATAGACGGTGATGGGAGACTCGTCATTCAGCTGCCGACAGCCATGACGTAGCGATAAGAGGAGATCGACGTATCCAAGGATGACCCAGCGATAGGATCCTATCTCATGGATCCTGACCAGAGCGGGGAGGTAGCAAAGGAGTACACGTGAACTCCTATCGGGAGAAAGGGTCATAGAAATCAAGATCAGGATGAAAATCCGCACTCGCTGCTCAGCCGTCGTATCCTCCATGTCGAAGCCACGAGCTAAAACTGAAGCCAGCTCCGATCGTCCGCTCCTAGGTCCACCTCGAGACACTGGTCGGGACCTGATGTACTGAACGATCGGACCCAACAAATCAGCTGTCTCAGCCGATCCCCAAGACAAATCAGACATCTGAGCTACAGCCCGGTCGGTGAAGCGCAACCCCTGATCATACTGAAGTCTAGGGGGGTCACCGTCATCTCCCCCAAGCAAAATGAAAAGTGTTGGTAATATCCCAGAAAAACTCCAACAATGCTCGAACGACCGTCGCACCGCGGGGGCTGCGAAACCCTACAACCGCCGTATATAAATCTACTAAACCAGCCGATTCCCATAGGGCGCTCGTAGCAGGATCCCTCGTAATGATCTGGTGAAGTCGAGGGATCAAATCGCCGGCTCAAGAACCGTGGTGGCGAAGCGTGCCATCGACTATGCTGGAGAGTGAGCGATGAGAGACGTGGTTTTCACGGCAGAAAAACAACTGGTCTGGAGTCCACGGAGGTGGAACCCACCTACCTCTACTCGCGGATGCCCGAGGCTCGGACTCTAAAACATCGTCGTCCATACCCTCATGAATGGTGGGAGTGTCCTCCCGAAAAGCCCGACGCCGGCCGAGGGTAGAAAGATCGCAATCTCGTCGCCTAGACATGCTATTATAAAAATCTAAATACTTAGCATCATTTCCTAAGTTATTTAGTTATTTATTGAATTATACGCTAAATTTTTACCTCCTGGCTAAAAATTGGCAAAATTATGGTATTTAGTTTCTCCATGACAAACTAATACTACAGTTCTCCTAGCCGCATGATACTATGTTCTCCATGAAGATATAGTACATACGCAAAATTTGTTTCGAAGTTGCACAAAAACAATGAATCAACACATCATGAAACACTTCACCACCGTTTTTTCACCATTTCAAGTACAAAAGAAATAACATGAACATCATTTCACAAAGTAGTACCTAAAAATGGTGATTTGCTCAATTCTCCATCAAATCATGTAATTTTTGTCTCAAATTTCTCACAAACACACATACATACATATACAAGTAAAATCATGGCAAGAATTTCAACATAAAACCTCAAAATCAAAAATCCCCAAATTGATTTTTTAAGGGTTTTTCATGAAATTACTTCTGTGAAGCAAAATTCAAGACAAAAATCAAAGGAAACTTACATGAATGCTCGTAGAGGGTCGAAAGTGAGGAAGATAGCAAGAAATTACAGCAAAATTGGTGAAAATTCGAACTCCAAAAGCTCGAAAAAAGCTCCGGCCACCAACAGAACGCCGCGACACGGTCAGCAGAATCCGTGACACGGCGAGGCTGTCCCGCGTCACGGTAAGCTCAAAAGGCGACGAAGCTCCGGTGACCCCGACGGCAGCCCCGGAGAAAGACAGCAACAGCAGCAGCAAAAATTAGCAGCAGCAACCCGCAGCAAAAAGCAAGAAAATAAAAAAAAAAAAGAGGAGAGAGAGAGAATGTAGGAAGGCCGCGACATGGTGGTGGAAACCGGCCGACGGGAAGACAAACCGAGCACCGGTGAACACTCTACGAGACACAGGAACCCAAGGAAATTTTTTGAACTTTTTGGAGTGAGAATCAGATGAGAAATGGCGAAATGGTGAAGCAAAAACGTGAATTTAAAGCAAAAAAGTAGCTGTTGCAAACCCCGTTCACCGTGCCACGGTTACCGTGCCACGGTTACCGTTATTGTGTAACAGTACACTACCGACGTGGCGCGCTGATTCACGTTGACCAATTCAACAAAAAAAAAAAAAGCAGAAAAAAATATTCCCGTGACACGGGATTTTGTCCCGTCTGACGGGAGGAGTTCCCGTGTCACGGCAAAGTGGTGGCGTGGCACGGCGGACTCTGTGCATTGTTAGCGAATATTTCCTGACATTTTTTACCAATTTGAATGATTTTTCGAGCTTATTAGGCAATTATTTTTCGCTAGAATTACGCGGAAAATTCTAACTGATATTTAAGGGGGCTAAAATTACCATTTTACCCCTAGCAAACATCAAAGTCTATTTTTCGGCATTTTAAGCACTTAATATGGTCGGATAATCGGCTTAAAATTGTGAAACATCTGCGGTCCACGTTCGGGGATAATCGAACCATCATAGACTTACAAATTTCAGCAATCGTCGGCTTTCCTCAGGCTTGGAAAGCGTTATCGGTGGATTTTTCTTCAAGTATAGAATATCGCCAAGTCGGCTTTCCTCAGGCTTGGAAAGCGTTATCGGTGGATTTTTCTTCAAGTATAGAATATCGCCAAGTCGGCTTTCCTCAGGCTTGGAAAGCGTTATCGGTGGATTTTTCTTCAAGTATAGAATATCGCCAAGTCGGCTTTCCTCAGGCTTGGAAAGCGTTATCGGTGGATTTTTCTTCAAGTATAGAAAACCGCCAAGTCGGCTTTCCTCAAGCATGGAAAGCGTTATCGGTGGATTTTTCTTCAAGTATAGAAAACCGCCAAGTCGGCTTTCCTCAAGCATGGAAAGCGTTATCGATGGATTTTTCTTCAAGTATAGAAAACCGCCAAGTCGGCTTTCCTCAAGCATGGAAAGCGTTATCGGTGCATTTTTCTTCAAGTATAGAAAACCGCCAAGTCGGCTTTCCTCAAGCATGGAAAGCGTTATCGGTGGATTTTTCTTCAAGTATAGAAAACCGCCAAGTAGTCGGCTTTCCTCAGGCATGGAAGGCATTATCGGTAGAATTCTTCAAGCATAGAATGACACCAAATTCATACGTCGACTTTCCTCAAGCATGAAAAGTGTCATCCGGTAGGTTTCTTCAGGCTTAGAAAGCTACCAAACTCGTCTGACGATTTTCCTCAAGCATGGAAAGCATTTCAACATACGTCATCCGGTGGATTCCTTCAAGCTTAGGAAGCTGCCAAATTCGTTTGTCACCGATACACTGGTGCCAGATACGTATTCTATCCCTTTATTCTTTTATCTGTGGAACTAACATTTTTCTGCAGGTATCGGCGTATACAGAGTGATTTAAGATCGCAGAACGTCTTAAATCATTCTCCGTCCCTATCGGCTACTTTGACTATCATTTTCGAAACTGACGTTTCTACAAACTCAGTCAAAGTGGGGGCTTCTATAGACACCTAAAAATGTCTCCCCAAAACCAAACCCGATGATGAACAACCTTTCACCGCCACTATTGGTCGGGTTCAGTATTTAATCCCGAGAGTGCTTAAAAAATCGTATTTTATTAAATTCATATTTTTGAACAATCCATGGATTAGTCTTGATGTTTGGTAAAAGCATAGTTTTAATTTCAGCCCAAACTTATTAATTAATTTTCAGCCCAAACCTTTTTTATTTTGTTGTTTTATTATTTATTTTTGGCCCAAACCTTTTATTTATTTTTATTTAATTATTTTCTTATTTTAGCCCGAATAATAAAAGTCAGAAAAGTCCCGAAATTATCAATCGACACTTAAAAAGCCAAAGGAAATTAGGGTTAAAAATGTATTTAGACGGAAAATGGACTGGAAATTCCCGCGCCACGGCAGACTGCCACCGTGTCACGGGAATCCTTCCCGTCTGACGGTGGGATTTCCCGTGACACGGAGGTTTGCCGTGACACGGGACATTCCGTGTCTTTTCTGCGTAAACCCTTGACGCGTTTTCTATCCCGTTTTCTGAAAATTTCCCGCGTCACGCCAAAAGTGTACCGTGTCACGGGAATGTGTACCGTCTGACGGTGGGGCTTCCCGTGTCACGGTACAGTTTGACCGTGTCACGGGATACTTTTTTAGGGTTTTTATCATTTTAGGGTTCCGTGTGCTCCCTCAGCACATTTTCCCTATAAATACCCCCTCATTTCTGATGAACGGGGGCACGGAGGAATTCTATTGTTTTATTTTCTCTCTTCTATGATTTAGCCTAAACACTAGCCTACCTTTTTCACTTCAAAATTCCTTCTTCAAGCACTCAAAGGAGTCCATATTTTACTCGAGGTTCTGTCCTTAAACCAAGGCGTGAAAGGTAGAACTGTTTGAGGGTTTGGCCCCAAAATCAACTTTATTTTGTTTAATTTAATTTAATTATTGTTTATTTATTTCCTTGAAGTTACTAACTCGTTTATTATTTTGTAGTTGCAAACAAACAGAATCAAAGTAAGATTCATGCTCCTTTTATTTTTATTATTTTTCTAACGATTTTATGTTGTTGGAATTGTTATTAATTTGGTTTGAATATTAATGGTGTTCTATTATATTTATTGATTACATATTGCATGTTTAAAGGGAATATGTAATTGAAAATCACGCCTAATAAGATAATTTGGACAACCGGTTTAGGATCCTTTTAATCTTATTATTAATTGAAGTGATCACCAATATTTTAGAATTATGTGTGCATTAATCTTAAACCAATTTAGTTAAATAATAGTTTGGAGCGAATTGAATATTTTGTTTGTATGCCTTTGAGATCACAGGAGTGCTTTTCAATATAAGAATCGAGTAGAGGCCAATACGGGCGAATGTGACTCAATGACTCACTTCGTACCAACTTCCCCGATCCTCCTTTCGTGGTTCCGAACCATATGGAGTTAGTAATCTCATGGATTATGAATGGGGTATAACCTTCACGGGTCAATCGTTGTTGCCTATCGTTGTCCCTTAATCGTGGTTGCCTTTTATGATCCGTGAACGATTTACAAGTTCCTTAAAAACTTGTTGGCGGCTCCCTACTTTCCTTGTCCCTAATCATATATGTCAATTCCAACTTCCTAAGAGTGCCAAGCATATTCACACATGCTTTAACGTAGGCGCACTTCGAGCGACGTCTACACCACTGAGAAAATTAAATAATACATTGTTACCAAACAGGATTTCCCAAAATTATTTTAATTTTTTTGGATGTCCAAATATTAATTAAGGCACTGTTTGCTTCACCTTATTCATACTGAATAACTGAAATTATATTTGCTAAACCTACATTATTAATTTATATTGAACATAAATTATTTTTGCTGAATTGAAATTATTTTTATTGATGAATATTACTCCCTCCATCCCTTAATACAAAGCCTCTTTTGGTTTTAGTGCAGGAATTGTGAAAGTTGTAAATTTTGTAAAACTAATGATTAAAAGCACATATGTGCATGTGGGGTTAGAGAGAGATAGAGAGAAAGAATTAGTAGTTGGGAATAATTAAAGAGATAGAGAGAGAAAGTGTTGGGAATTAATGCTGAAAAGACAAAAAAGTAAAGGAAAAAGTTGACAACTCATAAAAAGTGGGTAATAATGTCAAAAAATACAACCTTTAAATAGAAAGAGGCATTGTATTTTGGTTTACCCAAAAAGGAAATGAGGCTTTATATTAAGGGATGGAGGGAGTATTTTTCAAGGTAAAGTGAATAGGGCCTAAATTTATGAGTAGTTTTTGAGATAAATGTTGTTCTTTACCAACAAGTCAAATACTCTATCTTATTCTAGAATATTAAGGGGCGGCCCCTAGTATTACTGATTAGACTTTGATAACTTTGCCAATGTAACAACAACAAATAAGTAAAGATGTAATCCTTGAAGAAGTTGAGCAAGAATTGAATTAATTAACTAAAGAAATGAACAAAAAAACATAGACAAAGGATGTAAACGCTTTTCATTAAATGAAAGATAAAGTCAAGGCTATAATTGTATTACAAGAGGAGAAAATCACCTCCACGTTCATACAATTGGAATAATCGAATGTTCTTTAAAACATGCTAAAAATCCAAAATAATCGCTTAATTGGAAACTTTTCTACGTAATCCTTCATCTATTTATAGGCATAAACTCCTTGAAAATCTAATCTTTATCTTCCCTTAACGCCTTTATAACACCTTTGTTAAGTCGCTGGCCATATTTATGACAAGGAAAAATAGCCTTGAGTTCTCTATCGCAACCCTTATTTACATTACCATCTTACTTCAATGGAGTTTCATCCGATGAAGATGTACTTTTCATTCTTTTTCTCCTTTACTCCTTTACTCGTTTGATGATGTGTAAGTCTGGCGACATTTCATTGTTATTGCCACTTGATGTGAACATTGAACATAATAATTCATTTGTAGCTTTAGGATTTATCCTATTAGAACAACTCTTTATATGTTAGCTTAGGTGTAGACTTATTTTGCCTCAAAATAAGATTGTAGCGAGAAATCTTTGAAGGAACATTGCAACTCATATGATGAGATATGTTTAAATTATTATGATCATCAAAAGTTCCTTGTCTCTGACCTAGTTATGTGTTGCTTTCTGGAGTTAGACCCTTTGCTATGAAACTAGCATGTTATGAGTCGTAAGGATAACCATGATGACTCAACTTTATGGATTTTTTGCGCTACCCTAGATGTTGTATTTCTTTATAAGAGATTCTCTTTTCTGGTGTTCTGTTTTTTCTGCAAGGGTTTTACCTACTGCTGAAATAGAACATTTTGGTTTTTAGGTTTACAATCTTTATATGGTCTCTAGATAGTTTGGTCTGTTCCAGCCAGCATTAGCCATTCCTTTTATTACAGCTTGTAATGTACCTTGGGAATCAAGGCTAATTTTCTTTAAAGAGGATGTTTAGACTAGTGAAACACTAAACCTCTTGTAATAGCCTACCAAACCTAAAAAACTCCTAGTTTTTGACACACTTTTTTAGGGTTGGCCACTCACACATAGCTTGGATCTTCGCTGGATTGACTGAAGCTCCCTATTTGGAAATCACATGGCCCAAAAAGCCATTTTTTCAAACCAAAATTCACATTTTGACAACTTAGCATATAATTGATGCTCCCTCAAAAGCAACAACACTTACCTCAAATGTTCCTCGTGCTCCTCTTTATTCCTTGAATAAATCAACATATCAAACACCACCACAAACTTACCAAGTACGGCCTGAAATCCAATGCATCAAGTCCATGAACATGGCTAGTTCATTAGTCAACCCAACTGGTATAACTATGAACTCATAATGACTATAAAGGGTCCTAAAATCACTCTTTGGAATATCTTGATATGCAATCCTCAAATAGTAATAACCTAACCTTAAATCTATCTTTGAAAGATTTTGGCTCCTCTTAACTGGTCAAATAGATCATCAATCCTCGACAATGGATACTTATTCTTCACTATAACTTGATTCAACTCCTAATAGTCAATACATATTCTCAAGATTCCATCCTTTTTCTTTACAAATAACATTGGAGTTCCCCATAGTGAGGAACTAGGTCAAATGTAATTCTTTTCCAACAAATCATCCCATTGAGTCTTTAGTTTTTTCATTTTAGCTAGAGCCATCCTATGTAGGGTGTTGAAAATGGGTCCAGTACCAAGCACTAGGTTAATAGTGAACTCCACATCCCTCACTAGTGGCACACCAGGAATCTCATTTAAAAATACATTAGGAAACTCCTCTATAACAAGATTACCTTCATCATTATTTTCTCTCTCACATACCACTTACTAAATACTACACTTATATAGGGGTTAACCCTTCGTATTGAACTTCCGAAGTTGCATTACAGAAGTAACCCTTAACCCCGAACTTTTCCCTTCCCTTATGTAAGTACAATGCACGATCAATTTGGGCATTGTACTTTCCCAACCAATCAATACCCACAATCACATCGATATCCTTCAAATTGTACTAGATCAAATCAGACAAAAATTCTACCCCAAAAATTAAAGAGGTACACCTCTAAATAATAAAGAACAATTCCTTACTTTCCAAAATGGAACAAAAATATCTAGGAAAACCTACTCAAGATTCACTAACCCAAGATTCTCTACCACTGTCTTAGAAATAAGAGAATGAGATGCACCTGAATCAAATAAAACTTTCACAAACAAGGAACACATATAGAAAATTTCAATTACCACATCATTAGAATTTTCAACCTCACAGCTGTTCATCATGAACACACGACCCCTATCTCATTGCCAGTAGTTCCAACCTTAGGTGTAGGTCCACTAAATTAGGGTGATTTAATAGGAGCACTAGACTCTTTCACCTTTCTCGACTTAACGCTGACCTCCTTCTTGAAACATTTGTACTTACGGTGTCCCAACTTTTGACAGTAACAACAAGTCACTAGGTTCCATCACAATCCTTCTTTGGGTGTTTTTTCTCACACCGCTTGTAGAAATACTTCCTCTTGGGTCTTTCACCATCCCTGTGTTTCCCATTCCCTTTGGCATTGGCCGACTGGCCCCCATTTCCCATCCTAAAATGCCCATTGTTTCCCCTTCTTCCTCTAGTCTGCCCATTCCCTTTATTGTTCTTATTAGGCTTATGTCTCTTTTCACCCACATGAAAAAGAGTTTGAGTTCTTCTTCTCCTCTCCAGAATGCTCCATATCCCCCTTAATCCCATACATGTGGGATCCACGATCATATACTTCATTTAGGGTCTCAAGATTCACCGCTTAGCTTCCTTTGGAGGGTTAGGGTCAATCCTTGCTTAAATCAATAAGCTTTGATTGCTTCAATTGGAATAAATTTCGGGGAAAACCTCATTAACTCAATGAACTTGTTGTAATATTCATTGATAGACATCTTCTTCATTTTGAGATTAGTAAACTCCATAAATTCTTATTTCCTCAAGTATGCGAGGCAAAACTTATCCCTCACGACTAATTTGAACTCATCCCATCCAAAGTTAGGTCTCTTCAATAAGTTAGCTTCCTCCCTCTAATCGTAAGTACCATTGTTCACCCCTCAACTCAATTAGGCAATTAATGGAATTAAGTAGCTTGTTCAAATCCCTAATTTTGCTTTCAAGACTTGTTGTGCATCCTTCCTTAAATAAACAGGTAGTTTAGCTATTGTTATTCTTTCGAAAGTCTATTTTATGATTCAAAGTCAGAATGACGATTTCCTTGGTTCACTACTTGCGTGATATTTTCAACTATATGGGTTAAATTCTTAAGGAACTTAACTACTTTTAACTATTACGTCATTTTCCAGCCCTCAAAGACATAATTTGTAGGTATTCATACCATTCTTTGAAATTTAAAACAAGCACTACGTACTCATATGAACACTTTATTCCTTTAAGAAGAAAAGAGAATTTAAACAAAATAACTTCATTTCATTAATAAAGAACTTAAGTACAAATTTTTTGTCTAAGGCAGTTATTGAAATCAATAAAAATTACATAAGTTTAATCACTCAAAAGATACTCTCAGAAAATTCCTCCTCATTGGGATCATAATCAAGATAATCTCGCTAAACCTTTCCTTTATCATTTGGGTCGGTCACAAAACTTGGATTGTAGCCACTATAACTTGGAGTATGGCCTGAACTTGTATTTGGGCTATAATTTGGGCTTTTATGTGGGATATTACAACCATAAATTAGCTTTGAAGAAATGTCGAGCATTTGAACAAATTTTGGTGAAGATGGGTGATACTCTGGGCTTGGTGATCTTTTATTGATGGATGAAGTATCATGAACTCTAGGCCTATTTGCAACATGAAAATGGGCCTTTAGACTTGGACATTAAGGATATTTAGAAGTATCATAGCTTGGAGTGGTAGAAGGAGAAGGGTAATTCTTCCTCCTCCCAAGAGGTGGTATAGATACATCAATGGAAGACTATTGTAAAGCTTTTGATACACAGAAGGTAGTTGAGCATTCAAGTGTTCAATTTGGTCAAGTTCCGTCAAGGTTTCATTCTTCCCAAGTTAAGGTGGTTTCACAATTCTCCTTCTAGGTTCAGAACCACATTCAAGATAGTATAAGTCTCTTTTGAAGCTAGTCAAGGTTGCTAACCACTTCCCTTCATGGTGATGCTTCTCATTCCAAAACCCATTTCCTTTAACCACTTCCACATACTTCTAAAAAAAAAAGGTTTGTATTTGTTGACTCTTGGAAAGTGAGATAAGGCTAAGAATACTAGCCAAGGAGGTTGAGTTAAAACTTCAAGTTCATACTTCTCATTAAGAGCTAAAGCAAGTGTAGTTATTTCAGTCATAAAGCTACTAATTGTAAGCGTCATTCAAAGCACGCCTACTTAAGCATGTTGTAAATATGCTTGGCACTCATAGGATGTGGGAATTGACGATTAGGAACAAAGCAAAGTAGGGAGTCGCCAACAAGTTTTTAAGAAACTTGTAAACCGTTCACGGATCATTTAAGGCAACCACGATTAAGAGATGACGGTAGGCAACAACGATGGACTCGTGAAGGTTATACCTCATTCATAATCCATTACTAACCCTATATGGTTCAGAACCACGAAAGGAGGATCGAGGATGATGGTACGAAGTTAGTCATGGAGTCACATTCGCCCGTATTGGCCTCTACTCGATTCTTATCGTGAAAAGTATTCCTGCAATCTCAAAGGCACACAAACAAAGATTCAATTTGCTCCAAACTGATATTTAGGCTTTTTTTAAGGAAAATATTAGGCTAAATTGGTTGAATGTTAATGCAACATATATTTCTAAAATATTGCGATCACTCCAATTAAACAATAAGATTAAAAGGGAACCTACACAAGTCGTCTAAATTATCTGATTTATCGTGATATTCAATTACATATTCCCTTTAACATGTAATATGGTGATCAATAAATATAATAAAATAAACATCAAAATTGGAAGCAATTTAACAATAAACAACGTTAGTCAAATCAAATAATAAACCTAATCATGATACTAGCAACAAGAATAATGAAAAGTGTAATTAAGTGAAATAATTACTCACTTATGAATTACTATATCATGAATAAATTGTTAGTAACTTTAATAAAAATATAAATCAAATTGAATTTAAACTAAATAAAAAGTAAAGTTGATTTGATCCAAACCCTCACTCAATTCTACCTTTCACACCTTAGTTTGAGTAAGGAACTTTTGGTGTTGTATGGACTCTGGGGAGTGCTTAAGGGATGTATTGTGGAAGAATAGTAAAGGCCAGTGTTTAAGATGGAGCATAAGAGAGAAAGAGAGTGTGATTTGGTGCATAAGAAAGGAAGAGGGGATTTTTTTGTGACTTGAAACTGGTGAAATCATCTTCATATTTATAGAGAAAAATATGAGGGGTAAAGCACGAAACCCTAGAATTAAAGCGCCGCAAATTAGTTAAATCTAAAAATCGTCGTGTCATGGCGCAAATTTCCGTGATGTGGCAAATCTTGCCATGATACGGCATTTTTGTCTGACAGGGTAAAGTCGTATCCGCTAATCAAAAGTAATTCCTAAATCCTCTAACTAATGTAGATAGGGAAGTAGGGTCGAATCCACATAGAAACGGATCTTTCTATTCCTAATTAAACTATTATAATCTAAATTATTAAAGTAACCAATTTGTTGTTGTTGTTAAAGGAATTATACTACGAAGAATAAGTTTAGGGAGAAAAACAATAATAAGAAAGCCTAGGGTCACAGGTTCACCAATAATTAATATTCCGGGATAAAACATAATAATTAATAATTAACATTGCACAAATAACATGATTAATAGGCTCTCACAATTTATTAATCAACATAGATCTAACAGGCTCTCGCAATTTACTAGATCTAAGTTCCTATTAAAAATAGCCTTTAATATTAAATTAACATCTGCTCGATTCATCAATTCAATATTGCTAAACATTCACAATCAAATTACATTAGTGAATCGGAACTAGTGAATCGGTGGAAAATATGTTTGATAGTTTTCTACGCCTTCAGAAATCCACGGGATGATAGTTTTCCACGGCTCGAGAATACTATTAGATGATTTTTTTCACGCCTCGGAATTTTGTTAGATGATATTTTTTCCACACCTCGGGAATGATATTTTCCACGCCTTGGGAATTATCGCCAACTTCTACGCCTCGAGAAGTGTGCAACCACCAACAACTTTCCACGCCTCGAGAAAAATTTGTCTGATAATTAGAAATAACATGTCCACGTCTTGGGGCATAATCTGTAATCCCACGTATTTTTAAACAATTTATAAATGAAATTTTATTTTATTTATAATATTTATCTGTATTTTTCTAGAATTTAATTTCAAGTTTCAAATTATTAATTTGGTTCGAAAATTATTTTGGTACAAATTATTTTATGAACCTTCATTCTACAATTTATGTCTATTTTTATTCCTTAATTGGCCCATTGACCCAATATTCCTACTTACATAACAACTCCCTCTCCTATAAATACCTTATACATCCCCAAAATTTTCCCCACACAAAAGGTTAGTATTTTCTTTTCTCTTTTATTTTTCTTTCCTCTCTTTTTTCTTTCCCTTTTCTTTTTCTTTTTTTTCTTTCTTTATCTTTCCTGCTTCCTACGTGAGCATGCAAGCTCACTGCCGCCCAAGACAGCTCGCCGCCCAGACTAGCCAGTGCCGCCTGTAGGCCGCCGACCAATGATGTCTCACTACTACAAAAATGGGCAAAGAGACCCGTTGAAACATGCTTGAGAGACCACTTCTGAACGGGTCTCTATCTTAGGGGTCTCTTTGATTAAGAGACCTGTTCTGATGAGGGGTCTGTTTGTACGGACAAAGAGACTCGTTATCAGTGACAACGGGTCCGTTATTTACGCGGTGAGATGATAGTTTTGGAACAGTAAGAGACTCGTTGTTTGATATAAGGGGTTTGTTTGACTACATGAAACAGACATGTCGGGTCAAATAACGGGTCTCTTTGTTCTTTATATTTTGAAAAAAAAATATTTTTTTATTTTTATTATTTTTTATTTGCGGTTTGCATTTTAATTAATTTTATTTTTACACTCTATACAAATTAGCAAAATTGAGGAGCTAAATTATAAATTGGTAGTATTAGTAATTTGTATACTTAATTTTTATGTAACATGCAAATTACAATTAAAATTGATGAGATGAAAAAAAAAAATCAATGAACATAAAATCCCAACTAAAAAAATTGTTTGAATCTATTGAAATTTACAATTACAATTAAAATTACAGTAATTAGACTTGAGTACTCCATTTGCTACTTTTTTGTTTGATTGTAACGACATCAACAAATCTGACAAAATAAAATTAAGATAACGAATGATTATAATTGAGAATTCCACTAAAAAAACTTTAGATTTATATTAAACAAAGAGAAAATAAAGTAAATGAGATATGCACAACAAATTTAAAGTGTAAATATAAAATGTAATTGAAAAACAAACAAACATGAGAAAAATTGCACCTCATCAAAGTAATTAAAGAACCAGTCGCCATTATGTTCGTCTATACACTTGGAGCACCACTAATCAGCTATTATCATCGTCTTCTTCGTCGCCATTGCTAGTTCATATCCTGTGAATTAATATTAAATTAAAAAAAAAAAGTTCCTCACATAGCATTTTAACAAACTGTTAGAAGGAAAAGACAGAAATTATACCCATTTATTAGAGTTAAACTAAAACAATTCACCCAATTCAACATTCAAATAGAGCAAAAAAACAAGAAAAATACCAACACCACCAGACCACCAGTAAAAAAAATCCCGGCCAACCACGAAAAATCTCTAAACTATTAGACCTAAACCCGAAATCACCACGAATAAACTCATGGTCACCCCACCAAAAAACCTGTAAATTTTTTTAAAATAATATAGAAATGGAAATATACCTTTTTAAACACTTAAATTTTGGCTTGTTGGCCAAATTTAACCACGAAAACTTCAGATTTGGAGTTTTCATGGTCAAAATTTATCTTTAATTAAATTTAAGCTTTGATTGACGGTGAATTAGTGGTGAAATAAAATAAGGCAGCAACAGCGTGTTAAGGAGGAAGAGGTTGTGGCGCAATTTCTCCTATGGCAAAAAGAGGAAGCGACGCCGGCATTGAGGAGGTGATGGAAGCGACCACCGACGTTAAGAAGGAGGTGGAAGCAGCATTTTTTGCTTCAAAAATAAAATAAAATGAGAGGAGAATGAAAGAGAAAAGGGAAGCGGCGTGAATACTGAATAATAGTGATGGGAAATGGGGAATATGAAGAGAAAGAAATAGGGTTTGATATCAATCCTTTAAGTGGTGGGCCCTTACACATATAAGAGACCTGTTGAGTCAATTAGGGATCTCTTGTTTTTTTTCCTCCATCTTTTGGTGGGCCCTATGATACATAAGAGACCCTTTATCTCTAATATTAGATCTATTATATTAAAGAGAGCCGTTAAATTAATCAACGGGTCTTTTATTATAGGTTCCTTTGACCAATTTTGTAGTAGTGTCTGCCAGTGAACCACCAGCCTAGCCACCCGTGGCTGCCCCCTATCTTCCTCTATTTTTTATTTTATTTAGCTTAATGTTTATTAAATTGTTTGGAAAAATTGTAAATAATAATCCCAACTTTGCTCCATTTTCTTTTAATAATCTTAACTTTTGATTATTCTAGAATAATCCCAACTTTGGAGGCTATTTACTTTCTTCAATCCTAAATCGGTCAACAAAAGTCAATGACCTATATCAGATTACTTGACACATGTCAAGTCCTGATTGGTCCAATATTTTAAAAAAAAAAACACAAAACACCAACTAACCTTCCCTTACCTCCACCCCACTACCTAGCCGCCCAGCCTGCCGCCGCTCTCATCGATTGACACGTTCTACCCTCGGCGTCACCATACCACCCTAAATTCCCTTACAAACCGCTGCCCAAACCACCGCCCGTTTCGCTTCCCTTTTCATTCTAAATCTCGATGCCTTCATCTATGGCGGAAGCAGTAGCGGTAGAAGATCGAAGAAGCAGGAACAGAGGAAGCGGTGACGTCGATAAATTTAGAGGTGGAAGAAGCTTCATTGGGAAGCAACGTCCTGCGGGTTTTCCCCGGCGAGTATTAATAATCATTCTCTGGCGAGTGAGTTTAGGAAGGAGATGAGATTGGTGGTTCAAGAAGGGAGGGGGATTGGCGATGAGACGGTATGGGAGGAGGGGCGCTGGCCGGCGGGATGAGGGTTGTGGGTTTCTGGTGCAAAAGGGGATTGGTGTGGCTGGGGTTTCGGTGGGTGGTGGGCTGAGGTGGTTAAGGAAGGGATGGGGTGGGGCTGGTTTTTTGAATTTTTTTATAAAAAAATTAATTTTTTTTTCCAAATATTTTTGGCTAATTAGCTCTTGACACGTGGCATTTATTAAAAAAAAATTAACCTATTCAACACGTAACTGGTAATTGGGATTGAAAAAAGTAAATAGCCCCCAAAGTTGGGATTGTTCTAGAATAATCGAAAGTTTGAATTATTAAAAGAAAATGGAGCAAAATTCAGATTACTATTTACAATTTTACAAATTATTTTGGGTTTAATTTTTACTGTTTGAAATTGATTAAATTAGTATCAAATCTATGTTTGTGATGTTTTTAACTAATAATTTCAAATTATATTGATGTTATAAATTTTCAGATTTTTTTATTATAAAACCTAGGGTTTTAATTTATTTGAATTGGGATTTTAGGGTTCTTATGATAAATTAATTTGGGGCTTTTGACCCTATTCAATTTCTATTGATTAATTAAGCATAAAAACATGTTTTAAAGGAAGTTTTAAGGAGTTTTAATCAAATTTATATTGCTAGAATTTTGTTTAAGTATTAATTTATGATTGTTAGTTGTTTTCTTAGGAAGTGATTATTCCCTAGGAGAGTTTATATTTATTAAAAGGGGCACAAAGAATTGTTTATACAAGGTACGTACATGTCTACTTCGTTATAAGTAGTATCATGTTTAGGTACCAAAAGGAATGAATTTAGTTTCATGTTTAGGGAACACTTGGATGAAAATTGTTTGGTTATACATTGAATTAATTCATGTGCTTATGTTTATGAGACATTTTTTGGTGGAATTGATTATGTTAGTATGGATTATGGATGCAAGCATGTTGAATTATATTGGATTAATTATTTGTATGGAATGTTGATACAAGCATAGTTTTATTGGTTTGGTTTGATAACTACATTTGGATTATTGAAGGATTGGAATAAAATGGTTTAAGTGGAATGAATTTATTAATTATTCCACGACGTTATTATTAATTTATTTATTACTCAAGCATGACATTTAGTGTGTTGAGTAAAGGTGGATTAAGCCAAAATGGCTAGGTGGGTTGACTATGTTCAACGAATTTTGGATACTTCGAATTTAAAAAGAATTAAATGTCAATTTGTGATGTGATCATCGTTGTCCTAAATAAGATTAAAAGTGAATTATATGTATGATTATTATGTATCGTTACTTGAATGAGTCGGCTATAAATTAAATTGGTAATCACGTAAAGTGAAACATGGATGAGCAATAAAACTCTGGAAAGCGTGCACTTCTAGAGTATTGACAATTATGGGTTGGGGTACATGGTGGTATCCCGTGGCTTTCCGAGGCTTGTTTGATCAACATGTTCTCTTTTCTTTTGGTATTTACAATTTTATTTTATAATGAAAGTTAGATGGGATCCTAGACTAACTTTATGGGAATGGAGTCGCGCCCATTCTTGCATCACGCGAAAATATTATTTTAAATGGTCATTTGGGACCAAAATGATTAGGTGGGTTGGACAACCTCATCTATTGCTTACTCCAAATTAAATTAATTAAATTTAACATAAAAAGTCAAGTGTATGGAATTGGTCAGTGAGTATGTTAATTTGATTGAACTATTTTAGTGTCGAGTCTTGGTTAATGAATTTATGTGGAATGTTAATTTACTTTGATTAGTTGAGCATGCTAGGTTTGTTACGTTGTAGCTTGTATGTACTCAGGTTTGCTGATTGTGTGCTCTTGTGTGTGTTTTCTTTTGGTCATGGCCTTCGCCTTTCAATGACCTTGTGTTGATCCAATTATTACACTTGTATTATTGGGGAGCAGTATTGCACAGGTTAGCTTGATGATGTGAAGTTCGGGGATCTGACAAACACATTGTCAAGGGATTGGTGTGATTGAGAGTATTCCTTTTTTGTGTTGAACTTATTTATGTTTTACTTTTATTTAATTTACGTCTTGGGATTTTGTATATTGGTTTGGTTCTAAATAAGGACATTTATAGTTCTAGTTTGTAAGCTATGACTTATTGGTTTTCTAAATTATATTATTTTAAGATTTAAGTTGGTTTTTCTGGTGCAATAATTTGATAAATCCTTAACGTTTTAACACATGGTGGTAACATGCTAATGGTTCTCCTCTATTTTATTTGAAGTGAGTGGTTTGAAAAAGGGAGAATTATTGGAGTGTTACATAATAGCCATCTTCTACGGCTCGAGAAGTGTGTGCGATCGACAATTCTCCATGCCTCGGGAAAAACTTGTTTGATAATGAGAAATTATATGTCCACACCTTGGGACACAATCACCGACTTCTACGCCTAGACAAGTGAAACGAACGACAATTTTTCACGCCTCAAAAAAGCTTTTTTGATAATTAGAAATTATATGTCCACGCCTTGGGACACAATCGCCGACTTCTACGTCTCGATGTGTAACGACCAACAATTTTCCACGCCTTGGGAAAATCTTGTCTGATAATCAGAAATTATGTGACCATGCCTTGGGAGACAATCTCCGACTTCTACGCCTCGAGAGGTGTGAAACGGCCGACAATTCTCCACGCCTCGGGAAAATCCCCTTATTGCCATGAGCGTTTTTGGCTTGATAGAGCTTAAATCTCATGAGCTAGCCACATACGTAGAACACAACCTATTTTGGCAAAATGGGTAAGCTAAAATGCATATGCATATGCTAAAATGCAAATTAAATCGCAGGAATACAATTTAAGAATCTTTTAAGTTTCATTCACTCATCTCAATTAAATACCGATCACTCAAATCAATAAGTAACCAAGAATCCTCCCTAGTGGAGTCGCCAAGTTGTAGCCATCATTCGAAGCGCGCCTACTTAAGCATATTGTGAATATGCTTGGCACTCATAGGAAGTAGGAATTGACAAACGATTAGGGACACAATTAGGGACAAAGCAAAACAGGGGAGCTGTTAAGGAGTTTTTAAGAAACTTGCAAACAAATCATGGATCATTTAAGTCAACAACGATAAAGGGACAATGATAGGAAACAACGATTGACTCGTGAAGGTTACACCCCATTAATAATCCATGAGATTACTAACTCCATATGGTTTAGAACCACGAAAAGAGGATCGAGGATGATGGTACGAAGTTAGTTATGGAGTCACATTCGCCTTATTGGCCTCTACTCGATTCTTGTTCTGAAAAGTATTCCTACAACCTCAGAGGTACACGAACAAAGATTCAATTTGCTCCAAACTAATATTAGGGTAAATTTGTTTAATGTTAATGTGACGTATAATTCTAAAATATTGTGATCACTTCAATTAAGCAATAATATTAAAATATAAGGGAGCCTATACCGGTCAACCAAATTATCTTATTAACCGTGATATTCAATTACATATTCACTTTAACATGAAATATGGTGATCAATAAGTATAATAAAATTAACATCAACATTAGAAGCAATTTAACGATAAATATCGTCAGTCAAATCAAATAATAATAAAACCTAATCATGATACTAGCAACAAGAATAATAAAAAGAGTAATTAAGTGAACTAATTACTCATGTTCCGCATTTCTTTAAATTGCTATATCATGAATAAATTGTTAGTGTAGACATATACTTTTGGCCTCCTGTCCCGATAGGAAGTGCAATGACGATAAATCAAACCATCTTCGTGTTGGATCGAAGTGAAGAATGCTTATGGATGACTGGATAAATTGCAAAAAACACAAAAAGACTAGCCTAACCCAAAACAAATACAAAACAAGGTCTAATTAACTAAACCCGATAATAATTAAGCTTAAGACCGTGCTTAAGACCCAACAATGACGGATTTAGAGGTGCCTAAGTTAAAATTAATGCTGCCGCAGAAAAATCTGCGCGCATCTCAATGAGTCGCGCTGGTCAGGCGCGCGCAACTAATTCAGTTGTGCGCAACACCCAGCGCAACTTCTAGAGATGCGCTCGCGGAAGATTCAAAATTTTATAAAAATGTAGAATTGAATCTTACCATAAAACCGCGCGCAAAGACATTCAGTTGTGCTGCACGTAGCAGCGCAACTAAATCACTTGCGCTGGAATGCCGCGCGTAACTCATCCAGATGCGCGCGACTCTTGCTGTGGCATAATGATTAAAACCCTAATTGCACTCATTCCTTATAAATAGGGGCTTAATACGAGGCTTAAACAAACAGAAATTAACCTAAAATCCTGGCAGAAACTCTTGTGAACTTGTGCTACCAAACCCTTTTGTCCTTAACACTCACCCCTCTTAATCATTGTTATTATGGTGGAGGTTCCCAAACAAGGAGTCCATAAGTGCTCTAAACAGAGATCTAGCAAAGAGAAGTAGTAAATTTCCGAGTACTTAGATAAATCACATTTTTTTTCTCGTTTAAAAGAACTATAATCAATAAAATAGTGTTGTTTGACCACTTTAAAAGCACATTTAATTAATTAATTCCACATAGTATCTTGTGTTAAATAAGATTAAATTTAAATAATTAATTGATTGATTGATCACCTAAGCCAAGGCGAATTTTGTTTACTTTTGCTTCTTTCACGAATTTTAATTAAATAAAGAATAACGACTTTGCGATGTAATTCCTACGTGATTAATGCTTGTAAATAAAATCAACTAACTTAGTTTTAGGTATCACATTGCATATATTTTTTGGTGATGAAATTGTAAAAAAGGAAGAACTAGTAGAGGCCGCACTAAGGCTAGAATAGCGATTCTCCTTTAAAGGGAACATTATTTTAGTACCCTCGCTCCTGAACTCAATTCTAGTTTATGTAGACCAATTTGGGCATGGGTAAACTTACTATTTGTTCTAAATATCCCATCACTAGTAGAATAAATGTGATGGGAAGCTATAATTGGCAAGCGGTTTTTATAATCCGCTTCCCATTACTGAATAAAAAAAAATTAAGCAATAAATTTGGCAAGCAATTTTGGCGCAAACCGCTTGCCATTTAACTAATGGAAAGCGGTTTAGGGTTGAACCGCTTACCATTAGTTAAATTGGCAAGCGGTTCAACCCCAAACCGCTTCCCAATTTAAAAAAAAAAAGCGGGCTGTCTCTCCTTACCCTCTCTTCTCACTTCATCATGTTGAAGCATAATGGTTTTGATGATGAGTAACTTGAACTAAAAGCAAACTCAACTAATAAAGATTCTCTAGTGTGTGATTAGTCAAGGTGCAGATTAATCTTGGTGATTGAAGAACCATCTGAATCTAAGAAGACATGAAGAAGATCTTTATTGAAGAAGTTAAACAAATCAGAGGAAGAGTTCTGTAACAAGAACTAAGTTCCCTAACAGGAACTTGAAGACTAGCAGTTAAGTTCTTTGGTGGAACTTGATATGCTTGGAGCCCAAGTAATTTACCTGACCGAAGTACGGCGCAACAATAATAGTTAAGGTTTTATCTTAGAAATTATTGTTAATATGGTAAGTAGGTTAGTGCACGAAATTTATTAGAAACGTGATAAGTTTGCTTGGTAAATAAAATAAATATGGAAAATAATAAAAGATAGATTTTAGGAAAAGATTTTCTAAAAAGATTATTTTCTTTAAAGTCGGTTTGTTAAAAAGATAAGTCTTCTTAATAAATATCTTTTTAAACTTATTTTCGGAAAAGGTTTTTTTCCACTTGATTTGCTAAAACCGTGTTTAAAAGATAAGTTAAGTTAACATATTTATCTTTTTAGAAAACCTACTTTCTATACGAGTGTTACTTGTATAAATAGTAGAGAGCAAAATGATTTAGGTTTTTGTGAGTTTATGCGTGGAGAAATCACAGTGCTTTAATTGAGTAAGTTTACCAAGCTTCTAACTTATCATATTAGTTTTGGATTTCGTGCATTGCTTACCTATCATACTAGGTGTATTATATTTGTATTAGTTGGGTTATTTGGGTGATTTTATAGTTTGTGTTACATACAGTTTTGTGTTAGCTTCAAGGTGAGACTGTGAGTTTTGTACTAGGGTGGTACGAGTAGTTGTGATTTGGTAGTACGTGTAGTACTTTGGTGGTACGAGTGCATCTAAGTGTGGTACTTAGATTGGGTAGGATAGGGTCCTATCAAGTAGCAAGTCCAGTGAGGTACTTGTGAAATAAAGGTCTGTGTCTAATAGGTTGTAACTTGGTGTTTGCCCTATTATAGTGAAGTGTTTTGTGTTTGAAATCCCTAAGGTAGGGTCGAGGTTTTACTTCCAGTTGGGCCCTAGAAGGTTTCCTCGTAAAATCTGTGTGTTTTATTAAGTTCCTATACGCATTGTTATTTATCCGCAAAAGTAGTCATTAGGAACTCTATACAATTCACCCCCCCCTCTTGTATTAATTGTCTCAACTAACAATTGGTATCAGAGCAAGGTACTCTCGTGTAAGCGAATAAATTTGCTGAGTAAGTTCCTGGAGAGATGAATTACAAGGAGAAACTTGAAGAAGGGTACTCTACCCAACGTCCACCCATGTTCAATGGTAAGTTTTACACCTACTGGAAGAACAGGATGGAGATCTTTATTAAGGCAGAAAATTACCAGGTTTGGCGTGTTATTGAAGCTGGTGCTTTTGAAATAACCATAACCAATGAAAAGAAAGAGGTAGTTCCTAAACCTATTTCTGATTATGATAAAGAAGATTATCATAAACTTGAACTGAATGCTTTAGCCATAAAGTATTTTCATTGTGGACTTGGACCTCATGAACATAATCGTATCATGGGATGCAAGTCTGCTAAACAGATTTGGGATCTACTAGAAGTAACTCATGAAGGTACAAATGAGGTAAAACGTTCTAAGATGGATTTGTTGATGTCTATGAAAGGTTTGAAATGCAATCAAAGGAAACTATAGAGGAAATGTTTACTAGGTTCAATGATATTATTAATGAATTGAATTCCCTTGGCAGACACATTCTGATTGATGAACAGGCTAGGAAGATCTTGAGGAGTCTACCACAAGATGAACGATGGAGATCAAAGGTTACTGCTATGCAGAAAGCTAAGGACTTCACAAAGTTCAACATGGAATAACTAGCTGGATCATTGATGACTCATGAACTACATCTGAGTTCCAACTCTAAAAGTTCCAAAAACAAGAGCCTTGCTCTTAAGGCTCAAGACTCAGAGGAATCAGAAGCTGATGAGGAAGAAATGGCAATGCTAGTCAGAAAGTTTAAAAGGATGATGAACTACAAGAAGTTGATAGGAACAAGAAATATGCAAGTTCCAGAAACACAACTTGTTTCAAGTGCGGCTCGAAAGATCACTTCATTAAAGATTGTCCATTACCAAATGGTGAGAAAGGAAAGACTAAGGGCAAGGAGCAATCCAAAGAGTCAAGAGTCTACAAACCTTACTTCACTAAGGACAACGTGAAGAAAGCCATGTTAGCTGCTTGGGTATATTCAGATTCTGAGGAAGAGGAAGAACAACCACCAGAGGAAACTGCCCATCTATGTTTGATGGACAAAATTGATGAAAAGGAAAAGCTGAAGGAACTAGAGTCTAAGTATGGTTTTCTCGAAAAGAACTTAGACATTTCTCTAAAGAAAACTTAATATTAGCTGTCTTGGAAATTCAAGAAGAACTTAAAGAGTTGCATAAAGCTAAACATAAAAGTGATGAAGCTTTGGTTACTTTTAAAGAAAACAATGAGTGGGTCGATAATTTAAAATTTGATATTCAATATAGATTCTTTAGTCTGTTTGATGATAATAATTATTTAAAAGAGACTATGGACAGGCTGAAACATGATAACATAATTTTGAATGTGGAACTATCCTTGATGAAACTCTGTCTTAATGCCCCTGATTCTGAAGTTCCTCCACTTGCTCAATATCCGAATTTTGAAAAACTAAAATTTGATTTGGAAAATATAAAAGCGGATAAAGCAATACTTGAGGGGGAACTTGAGAAAGCCAGGAAAGGCAAACAACCTGTAGATTACAGAGTTCCTGACTGGATCACCAAAGCTCAAACCAAAAGAATAGAAGGTTTGGGTTTCAAAAAGAAGTTCCAAAAGGAAAAGAAATATGTTGACCTGCCTAGTAGTATAGTCTGTTATTTCTGTGGCAATACTGGACACAAACAGGCTAAGTGTCCTAAGAAAGAAAAGAGTACACAGAATAATAAAAAACATGTAGAACAGATTTGGATCGAAAGAATAAACCTACTGTTGTTACACAGGAACCCAAGGAAACCTGGGATCCTGAACCTAATGTTTGATTTCTCATGCAGGTTCCAGTGAGGGGGAACAACATTTGGTACCTTGACAGTGGTTGTTCTAAGCACATGACTGGAGATAAATCTAGATTTCTCTCACTGGATGCCTACTATGGAGGAACTGTGACCTTTGGTGATAACATAACAGGAGATATAGTTTCTATTAGCAAAGTAGGAAGGTCAAGTTCCCATGCTATTGATAATGTATTTTTGGTCGAGGGTCTCAAACACAACTTATTGAGTATTTCACAATTTTGTGACAAAGGTAACTCCATAAGCTTTACTTCTAATAAGTGCAGAATCATTCACAATGACACTGGGAACATCATCTTAGAAGGAACTCGTAAAGGTAACACATATGTTGTAGATCTTAACAAAGTTCCTAATAGCAGCTTAACATGTCTTAGTGTCATTGAGAATGACCCTTTATTATGGCACAAAAGATTTGGACATGCAAGCTTTACTCTACTCGATAAATTGAGATCTAAGGAACTAGTGGGAAGGACTTCCATGTATTAAGTTCCTGTATGACAAAGTGTGTGATGCTTGTGTTAGAGGAAAACAAACTCGAGTTTCTTTTAAGTCCAAGAAAATGGTAAGTACCAAAAGACCTTTGGAACTTGTTCATATGGATCTATGTGGTTCTATGAGAATCCAAAGTAGAAGTGGTAAGAGATATGTTATGGTTATTATTGATGACTTTTCAAGGTTTACTTGGGTTTTCTTTCTTGTGAGTAAAGATGAAACGTTTGATGAATATGTAGCTTTTGTAAAGAAAGAACAGAGAAGAACAGACAATCCATTGATAGACCTCAGATCAGATCATGGCACTAAATTTGAAAATTCGAAATTTGATGAATTTGCACTGAACATGGAATGGATCACAACTTCTCTGCTCCTAGGACCCCTCAACAAAATGGAGTGGTGGAACGCAAGAAAAGAAGCCTTGAAGACATGACTAGAACAATGTTGATCTCAAGTGGCTTGCCTAGGAACTTCTTGGCAGAAGTAGTGAATACAGCATGCTATATTCTTAACAGAGTATCAGTTAGAGCCATTACCAACAAAACTCCTTATGAGTTAATCAAAGGGATAAAACCTAATATTTCTTACTTTAGATCTTTTGGTTGTAAATGTTTTGTTCATAACAATGGTAAAAGGAACTTGGGAAAGTTTGATGAACGTGGTGATGAGGCTGTATTCCTAGGATATGCCTCTAATAGTAAAGCATATAGAGTTTATAATAAAAGGACAATGTGTGTTGAGGAATCTGTACATATTATATTTGATGAAACTGAACAATCTCTAAATGATGTACAGGAGTGTGATAATGACTTCGAAATTGGACTTGTCCGCAAGACAGATCCAGATGAAAAATCAACATCATTGCAGAAGCGGCAAGTAGAAATTGGCGAGCAAACGAATCTGGAAGCAAATGAATAACTAGAAACGGAGAATGCTCAAGGAACTCCTGCTCAAGAAAGAAATCAAAATCAGAATGAGGAGAATCCTGTTGAGGTTCCAACTGAGGCTCAAGAACATGTTCCTACAGAAGAACCAATCAACAATGATCAGGAAAGATTGTATCCAGTGAAGGACTTTACACCTAAACGATGGAAACATCAGAATTCACATCCTGTAGATGCAATCATGAGTGATATTACAAAAGGAACTCAGACTAGATCTCAGCTTAGGAACTTCTGTGCATTATATGCATTCCTTTCTTCTATGGAACCTAAGAATCATGTTGAAGCTTTAACTGACGCATACTGGATTAATGCTATGCAAGCTGAACTCAATGAGTTTGAAAGAAACAAAGTATGGCATCTGGAACCTAGACCCAAAGATGAGAAGATAATAGGCTTAAAGTGGGTGTTTAGGAACAAGCTGGATGAGCATGGTATTATTGTCAGAAATAAAGAAAGACTGGTTGTACAAGGCTCTAACAAGAACTAAGTTCCCTAACAGGAACTTGAAGACTAGCAGTTAAGTTCTTTGGTGGAACTTGATATGCTTGGAGCCCAAGTAATTTACCTGATGAAAGTATGGCGCATCAATAATAGTTAAGGTTTTATCTTAGAAATTATTGTTAATATGGTAAGTAGGTTAGTGCACGAAATTTATTAGAAATGTGATAAGTTTGCTTGGTAAATAAAATAAATATGGAAAATAATAAAAGATAGATTTTAGGAAAATATTTTCTACAAAGGTTATTTTCTCTAAAGTCAGTTTGTTAAAAAGATAAGTCTTCTTAATAAATATATTTTTAAACTTTTTTTCGGAAAAGATTTTTTTCCACTTGATTTGCTAACACCGTGTTTAAAAGATAAGTTAATTGAACATATTTATCTTTTTAGAAAACCTACTTTCTATACGAGTGTTACTTGTATAAATAGTCGAGAGAAAAATGATTTAGGTTTTTGTGAGTTTATGCGTGGAGAAATCACAGTGCTTTAATTGAGTAAGTTTACCAAGCTTCTAACTTATCATATTAGTTTCGGATTTCGTGCATTACTTACCTATCATACTAGGTGTCTTATATTTGTATTGGTTGGGTTATTTGGGTGATTTTATAGTTTGTGTTACATACAATTTTGTGTTAGCTTCAAGGTGAGGCTGTGAGTTTTGTACTGGGGTGGTACGAGTAGTTGTGCTTTAGTAGTACGTGTAGTACTTTGGTGGTATGAGTGAATCTAAGTGTGGTACTTAGATTGGGTAGGAAAGGGTCCTATCAAGTAGCAAGTCCAATGAGGTACTTGTGAAATAAAGGTTTGTGTCTAATAGGTTGTAACTTGGTGTTTGCCCTATTATAGTGAAGTGTTTTGTGTTTGAAATCCCTTAGGTAGGGTCGAGATTTTACTTCCAGTTGGGCCCTGGAAGGTTTCCTCGTAAAATCTGTGTGTTTTATTAAGTTCCTATACACATTATTATTTATCTGCAAAAATTAGTCATTAGGAACTCTATACAATTCACCCCCCCTCTTGTATTAATCGTCTCAACTAACACATCACTTAATCAATTTGCCCAAAATTTCAATTCCTGCCTTCACTCCTCCTCTCTGTCTCTCCTTACCCTCTCTTCTCACTTCATCTCGCTTTTCCGGCCACCACCACCGCCACTCTATTCACTTGCTTTTGAGGGTGTTTGTGGGTGCAGCTCGCGCGTGGGTGATGTTTTGAGGTTGTTTGGGGTGTTGCTAGAGTGTGGGTTCGTGGGTTGTGGGTCCTGCTCGAGGCTGCTCGTGGATGGGTTAATTGCATGTGGTGGTTGCTGCTCCTAGTTGCTGGTGGTGTTCTTGGATTGGTTGCGTTGGGTGGTGGTGAACCGAGCCCAACACACACCACAACTCTTCCTCATCCCTCAATGTTTCTCTTTCTCACTCTCAATTTAGGGTGAGTTTTGCTAAATTTAAGTTTCATATGTATTAATTTATCAATTGTTTGTTTATTCCAAAATTTTTAATTAGGGTTTCAAGTAGTTAACTCAATTTTATTTTAATTGTTTTATCATTTGTTTGTATATTAGATAATGTTTATTGTTAATTTAATTGTTTAAATGATATATATATGTATATATATTGTTTGAATTTGAGTAGTTTTAAAGTGAAATTTTTTAATAGAATATATATTAGTTAACATTTTAGTTTGTTAAATTAAATGTGGTTAGTAAATTGCAATGTATGAATATAATGGATTTCTATATTGATTGTATGCACGTTAATTTAATTATTAGCACTATTTAAATGAATGAACTTGTTTGCCTAGATACCCGTTCGAGTCTTTCTCAATAGGAGAAAGTCTTGAATAGTTCTCAGTTGGGACTGTTCTTAGACGTTTAATCTCACTTAGGTAGTGAATGTATGTCTCTTTTTCGATTTTAAGGAATATCCGGGCTTCTCATTTTCTCACCATGTTCTTTGGGTACTTATGTAGGTAAGTTATTACCTACATTGTGTACTTGGAGAACTGGGGGGAAATGCTACCGGATTTTCCTTAAAATTAAAAAGTTGAAATACATTCACTAGTGAGATTAGACGTTCAAGGATGGGTCAGGTTGGAGTGATAAGGTCCTTCTGGGAGCATTCATTTTTACGATATATGGATGATATATATGCTATGTACTTTGATTGACATAATATATGTTACATTTATACATTGTTTGAAATGTGTTGGTATGTTTAAAGGCAATTTAAAGCGTCAATGGATCGTGGTTGGATGTATGGTAGACGTGATACATTGGAATTTTTTAATGGGGTTCAAGAGTTCTGCAAGAGTTCTTCACAGTATCAGCTTAGAACGGGTGTCAATTACCTTTATTGTCCTTGTGTCAATTGTAATAATGTCACAAGGGTCAATAGTGTTTATACCATCATGGCTCATGTACAATGTCATGGGTTTAGGCCTCAATATCATGTTTGGGTTTGGCATGGTGAAAAGGGATCGTATAGGGAGAATGTTGTTGGCAATGAGACGCATGTTGAAAGTGCCGAGATTCATGTTGAAGAAGAAAATGGGAGTGATGATGGTGGTGAAGGGGATGACACCGAGGATGGTGGTGGTAATCACTTGGATGAGATGATGCGTGATGTTGAAGGTGAATTTGGTGACCGACCTGATGTATTTGAGTCATTATCAGAGGCTGTCAAAAAGCCTTTGTATCCTGGGTCCAAAAAATACACAAAACTCTCAGCCGTGCTGCTTACACTATTTAACATTAAGTCTAAGCATAATTGGAGTGACACTAGTTTCACTTCTTTGTTGACTGCGCTATGTGATATGTTGCCAGATGGGAATGAACTTCCTAATTCCTATTATTATGCAAAGAAACTAATGTGTCCATTTAGTTTGGAGTATAAGAAGATACATGCATGTCCTAATGATTGTGTTCTGTATCGAAATGAATATGAAGAGTTGGAGGAATGTCCACGTTGCGGTAAGTCGCGTTACAAGCGATCAAGTTGCAATGCTGGTATGAAAGGACCTCCTGCCAAGCTGTTGTGGTATCTTCCTATTATTCCAAGGTTAAAGCGTTTATTTTCAATACCAAAAGACGCTAAGAACCTAAGATGGCATGCTGAGGGAAGAAAGAAAAATGGTTTTTTGAAGCATCATGCTGACTCTCCATAGTGGAAGAACATCGATATGAAGTTTAGGGCATTTGGTGGTGAAGTCAGAAATTTAAGACTTGGGTTGTGCACGGACGGTATGAATCCATTTGGCACTCTTAGTACTAAACATAGCACATGGCCGATACTTTTAGTGATTTACAACTTGCCTCCATGGTTGTGTATGAAACGAAAATAAATAACGCTTTCACTTTTGATAACGGGGCCAAGGCAACCTGGAAACGACATTGATGTTTATCTTAAGCCCCTTATTGATGATTTGAGAAAGATGTGGGATGAAGGTGTTACCGTTTATGATGCCCATAAGAACGAGATGTTTCTTTTGCGTGTTGCCCTTATGTGGACCATCAATGATTTTCCCGCATATGGCAATCTGTCCGGGTACAAGAACAAAGGGCATAAATCATGTCCCATTTGTATTGATGACACACCAAACGTGTACCTTGAGCACTATGGCAAAGATGTGTACGTGAGGACCCGAAGATTTCTTAGGCGCGATCACCTGTATCGTAAGCAGAAAAAGGCCTTCGATGGGAAAGTTGAAGAAGGGGTTGCGCCTAGGCCATTGAGTGGAAAGGAGGTTTATGCAAGAGTGAAGGGTATTCCATGTGTTTTTGGTAAAACAACGAAACTAATTGACCCACATGCTCTCTTTAAAAAAGGAATCAATCTTTTGGAAGCTTGAGTACTGGAAAGAACATGATGTTAGACATTGTCTCAGTGTGATGCATATAGAGAAGAATGTTTGCTATGCAATTATTGGGACAATGATGAACATTCCTGGAAAAACGAAGGATGGAAATAGTGCACGGTTAGATTTGCAAGTGTGTAGTGTTCGTCCGGAGTTGTGGGTTCAAGCTAAGGTAGGGATTGCGAAGGTTAAGGAAAAAGGAAACGAAGATGGTGGTAAAACCCGTAAGGGGAAGCGCAAGGAAAAGGCCACGGGTATCGCAAAGAAGAAACGTGATGAAAAAGGAAAGAACCAAAAGGTGTATTTACCTCCAGCTTGCTACACATTATCAAAGGAAGAAAAACGAAGGTTTTATGCTTGTTTGTATGACATTAAGCTTCCATATGGGTTCTCGTCAAACATGAAAAGGTTTGTTTCCTTAAATGTTTAATTGAAGTTGACAAGTATGAAATCCCATGATTGTCACATGATGATGAAAGTATTCCTACCGATTTCAGTTCGTGGTATTTTACCAAAGCCTCTATGGGTTTTTCAATACTATTTGCAGCAAAGTTCTTGATCCCTTTACACTTGATGCTCTCCAGGCGAATGTTGTGGTAACGTTGTGCAAATTTGAGATGTTTTTCCCACCGTCACTTTTTGACATAATGGTGCATTTGATTCTGCATTTGGTTCGTGAGATTAAGTTGTGTGGTCCAGTCTTTATGAGGTGGTGCTACCCGTTTGAACGCCACATGGGTACACTGCAAGATAAAGTAAGAAATCCAGCCCATCCGAAAGGCAGTATGATACAAGGAATTGTGTCCGAGGAGATTGGGAATTTCGTGGCAGAGTATGTTGTCGTTGCCGAACCTATTGGGCTTCCCACTTCCCGACATGAAGGGAGACTTAATGGTCATGGCACAATTGGGTAAAAAAGGATTTGGGCTGCTCGAGATCAAATCATGCAAGCTCACCTATTTGTGCTTCATCATATTGCGGAGGTTCACCCATATTTAGAAGAGCACATGGATAGTTTGCGTGTTGAATATCCATCAAACGGGGAAAGAGCACTAATGCAGTTGCATAAAAAGATGTTTGTGAAATGGTTCCATGATCGTGTGATGTGTCAATTGGATGAGACTGTGTCTGATACAATAAAGTAGCTGGCTTATGGTCCAAAGGAAGATGTTCATTCATTTGAGGGATATGACATAAATGGGTACACATTTTGGACTGAGAGTCGGGATCAAAAATCTTCATTGACTCAAAATAGTGGTGTCACTCTTGTGGCTTCATCAAGAGAGTTTGCAAGTGCGAAGGATACATCACCAGTTGACGCACTATTATCATACTATGGACGAATTTAGGAAATATGGAACTAGATTAGCGTGACTTTAAGGTTGGTCTATTCAAGTGTAAATGGGTCAATAATAATAGGTGCAACGTGAGAAATGATGACTTCACTCTTGTAGATCTTGGCCACTTGCGGGATAGTCTTGAACCATTCATCCTTGCATCTCAAGCTAAGCAAGTGTTCTATGTAACTGACCCGTCCGATCCAAAATGGTCCATCGTTAGAGATGGCAATATTAAGTGGATATCCGCTAACCCGATCCACCCGCTTAAAATAAATGGACGAAAACCCGAATTAAATGGATGAGAAGCGGGTGACGGATGAAGCGGATGATGGATCGGATCGGATGTGGATGATATTTTTTTTTTCACCCGCTAACCATCCACCCATCCGTTTAACATATATTAAATTTTTAATCAAAGAATTTTACTAATAAAATATAGAATGTGCAAGCAAATTACTTGTCTTTTTTTTTGTTGCAAATTAATTTTTCAAACAATATGTTATTATTGTTTCTTTTTTATTAATAAATTTAAAAAATTATTATATAAATAACCGAAAATTAAAGTTTATCTGAGTTTGTTTTCATTTTAGTACTCATCCATTTGTCATCCGCTCCACCCATTTCATCCGCGGATGATGGACGGACGGATATGGATGATGGGTGAAGTGGATGACGGATGGATGTGGATGGAGCAATTAGGATAATGGATGGATGCGGGTGAAGCTTCACCTGATCCAAATCTGATCCATTGCCATCTCTATCCATCGTCCTTGCTGGCAAAAGGAGAATTTTAGGGGTTGGAGAGGTTGAGGATGAGGAAGAATATGATGCATTTGATGATTCTCCCCATTTCACTGCCCCTACACTTGATGTAGCAACTGATGTAGATGATGAGCTACTTATATTCGATCTGACCACAATGAGGGAATACACGAATGAGGTACTTTTATTGATGCATGTTTTATTTACTAAATATCTTTTGCTCCGACAACCTTGTTTATATCAGGAAGTGTTTTATTTTTTTCATTTTCAACGTGTAAGCATGTAATATACACTAAAAATATGAATTGTTAAGAGGATTATATGTGAATTTGTTATGAAACCAAAGAAGTTGGGTAAGTGTTTGTCTTTTTTCATGCCTCGGATTTTATTGCTTGCCATTACTGATGACTAACAACATGCTTTGCTTGTTTACTGTAGGTGTGCACATATCATGGATTCTGATGAGAACCTTCATTCTGATGAGGATATGGATGATGAAGATGATGACGAGTTGTATGATATTAATAAGGATACGGATATGGGGGAACCGGAAGACCAAGCTTATGACGAGTTCCAACATAAGCTTGATGAATATGAGCGTATAACTGAAACTGCCCCACCTATTAAGGATAATGTGGTTTCCAAGTTTTTAAGTGATTCACATTGTGAAACTCAAATGCAAATCCAAGTGAAAACCACCAGTGGTGGAGGAGGGGTAAAGGCACCAGTGAACAAAAGGAGTAGGGGTGCAACGAAAGCTTTCAAGAAACCCGGGGTTCCTATGGTGCTTGAGTTTGATGAGTTAGGTCAACCTACTGGCCAATGGCACGACAAATTTTCTAGTCAAGTTGGCATTCTAACTCGTAAAATACCAATCACACTTTAGTTCGCCGATATACCTCACGAGTTGCTTCAAACATTTTGGGACGATACAATGGTAAGTATGATTATTTACGAACCTAGCGCATAACCTGCTCACGGGATGTGTATATTAAAATAGGTCACTAAAACTATTATTATTAATTAATATATATTTAGGGAAAAGAAATTAAAAAAAAAAATTGCAAAAACAACCCACGAGCCTAACTCGAGGGCTGTAGCCGGCAACTGCCCGGGCATCAGCCTGGGCTGGTTAAGCTGCCTGTGCAGCTGCCTGGGCAGTAGCCTGGGCTGCTGCAGCTACCTAGGCAGCAGCCTGGGCTGCTGCCTGGGTTGCTGCAGCTGCCTAGGCAACAGCCTGGGTGCTGCAGCGGTGCTGCCCCGATTCGCGGTTTTTTTTCTTGCCTAACGTGGATGTTTGCGCAAATTACAGAGTATGTTCCATATTCATGATGAGTCGGCCAAGAGAAATGTCTTTGAAGCTTTTGTACAAGAGAGATTCAAAAACTTCAAGAGTTACTTGAGGACGAGATGGATCCATAAGAAAAGAAGGAGAAGACCAAAGAAAAATGTGACTGCTGATGGAGAAGAGGAGAAACCTGATAAAAAACCATGGGATTTATATCCACAAATAACGGTGAAGGAGTGGGAGAAGTTTGTGGAAAAATCTTCCACAAGGACCGCACTTGTATGTTTTTATTTATCAATATAGTAGGTTATTGATTTTTAGTTTCTTACAAAGACTGATGCTAGCATATATTTTTGAATGTGTAGTAAAAAAGCGAACAAGCTAGAACCAATGCCGGGAAGAAATTGTACTGCCATCATATGGGTTGTAAGACATTTACGGGGTCTAGACCAAAGTGGATCAAAGCGGGTCTATACCCCAAATCCAAAATGCCATCATCTGATAAACCACTTTCTTCCACGGTCACAACTTTGGTAAATCGTGCAATTGACTGGTGGTGTGCTATGCATGGGATCGATAAGAAAACCGGCAAGTATGTCATGCTACCGGATAAGAAAGTAGTAGCAGATGCACTTGTAAGCAAACTTTACTACTTATTAATTATATTTTTTGTCAATTACATCTTACTTAGAACCGATAAATTTTTGTGTTGTTACAGCTCGAGCATACTTCGGAAGTGATTGAAGGCAAGCTAAATCCAAGCATCGAAAATGATCCTTTCACCTTAGCTTTGGGAAAACTATATCACCCTGGGCGAGTAATTTGTTTTGGCGGGAAACAACTAGGGTGGGAGAAGGTGATGGGTTCAGAATACACCAAATAAGGAAAAAGCATATCTAGTGTTAATTCGCCACATCGTATTGATGAGAAGGAAAAGGAATCAATTAAGGCGGAGATTCGCGCGGAGCTGCAAGAACAGATGCAAAGTCAATTCAATGACATTCTGAAGCACGTGAACTTGCCACTTTCGCCATTTCCCTCGAGTACCCCAGTAGACTCATGTAGTCACCCAGGAGGCCCCGAGGACGATCCAGTAGTTGAGAGAGAGGTAATTTTAGTACAAGGACAAATTACGTCATATGAATTAAGTTCGTCAAACGAGGTCTTTTGCATGCTTAATTATTTTACTTTTGCAGGATCCTAGTCCTATGGATGCAGAGTCATTGAAGAGAGCAAATCCGATGCCTGAACCTTTCCCAGATGTTAAGGTAAACTTCACTACGTAATCAACTTTTCTTATGTTAGGCTTTCGTTTGTTATTTCATAACTTATGTCCTAACTCCTAATCAAATATGTAGGAAGAGACACCTTGTGAGCTTCTTCACCCCGGGGAAAAAAATGATGGACAGTTGCAGTTGGTGGGGTATGGTAGTGCACAACCTTTTGACAAGGTCCATTTTATGTCTAATACTAGAACCCACTACATCTCGGTCGGGATCGATTCTATAGTTGCTGGGTTTGAGGACTTACCACTACCGGTGCCTAGAGAGGAATATGATTTTTTAAGCTCCGTGACGCGACCGGTAGCTTTGTGCAATGGCCACGTGATCGGTTGAGGTTGGTTGGAGGGGTAAGTAAACACTACTTGTATGTAACTACTTGTATGTAACTAGATTAACAAGTGCTTTGTGCAATGACCATGTTCTTTCATGTTACTAGATTACTATGGAAAATCAGTCCGCTAAAAGGAAGAAGGTGGAGAAGCCAAAATCCAAGGAAGAAGGTCCTCCGAACATGGAACAAGGACAAGTGTCGAAGAAGAGTTCGAGAGCTTCTTGTACTCCACTGGTAGAAGCCGATGTCCTTAAGTCGCTTTCGAAAGCATGTACTTTTCTTCACAACCGGTTAGTGAGTTACCTATGGGTACATATTCAAGTGAACTTGCCTAAGGAATTGTTCCACTATGATGAGGATGCGATCGCATACATTTCTAGAGAGGATGTGACGGAATTTCTAACCGGCTCCATGCTTAACATTTCCATCATTTAGACTTTCATGAGGTAAATTAACGAGATTATTTCTAAACATATTGTATTTTTGATATTTTCGTACCAAAACAATGCAAATAGTAATTACTTGCACACATTACTTTCTTGAAGGTCACTATAGGAGCTCCTAAGTAGTAAACCCGTAGTGAAGCAGCAGTTGGGAGGTTATGCCCCGAGCAGACCTCCGTAACCAAATGCTTGCATAACCCTCATGAAGTGATAGATTACCTTGAGCGAGGTATTAGAGAATCAATGCGTGCGAGAAACAAGTTCATATTAGCCCCTTGCTTTGAGGAGTAAGTTTAAATATGTCACTCTTAAGTTGTTTGTTAAGTATAGATGTTGACGTATAATAATTGATGGACTGATATTTGCTTTAATATATATGTAGTCTACATTGGAGCCTTATGGTGATTTGTGTTTCCGGTAACACAATCTACTACTTTGACTCGGCTCGTATATGGCCACCAAGGAAGTTGCTAATGAATAACCTATTGAATAGGTACATACCGCTTCCTATATATTTTTTTATATAATCACCTAAGTCATTGAGTGGCTATGTTCCTAAATTTATGCATATTTTTTGAAGTGTTATGAAGAAGTTGAATTGCCGTTCGGTTGCGGGTCCTACGTGGAAATATTCGAAGGTAAAGCCTTGATATATTAATTTGTTTAATAAAATTGCCTTGAGTTATGGCTATGCATAACTAGTTTAACTTTGTGTCATGTTAGTGTGCGCAAAAAGACAACGGCGTTGATTGTGCCCTGTACGTGATGAGGTTTATGCTTGACATAGTCAATAGGTGCACTAAAGCCCAACACATTGAGGAGGTACCTAATTTTACTTTTTTCCGTTCGATTTTGGATAAAAGTCGTCCTAAAACTAAGTAGAATGCTAATTTTCTATGATTTCAAACATTAGACACCTAAGACTAGTTGTAATTGACATGTTATGATAAAGAAATAGCTCATTAGATAAGAAATGTAGAAATCGGGCAAAGTAGTAGTCAAATAGGCGATTTTGGGTAAAACTCGTCCAAATACTTAGTAAAATGATCTTTTGATATGATTTCAAACATTAGACACCTAATACTAGATAATAATGACAGGTTATGATAAACAAATAGTTCATTAGATAAGAAATGTAGTAATCAGGCAAAGTAGAAGTCAAATAGGCGATTTTGGGTAAAAGCCGTCCTAAAACTTAGTAGAATGCTAATTTGCTATGATTTCAAACATTAGACACCTAAGACTAGTTATAATTGACATGTTATGATAAAGAAATATTTCATTAGATAGTAAATGTAGATTTCGGGCAAAGTAGAAGTCAAATAGGCGATTCTGGGTAAAAGCCGTCCTAAAACTTAGTATAATGGTAATTTGCTATGATTTCAAACATTAGACACCTAAGGCTAGTTATAATTGACATGTTATGATAAATAAATAGTTCATTAGATAAGAAATGTATAAATCAGGCAAAGTAGAAGTCAAACAGGCGATTTTGGGTAAAAGCCGTCCTAAAACTTAGTAAAACCATCTTTTGATGTGATTACAGACCTTAGACACCCAATACTAGTTAATATGGGTATGCTCTGAGGACAAATTAGGTCATTTGAAACAAAATGTAGAAAATGGGAAAGTGAGTACCCGAGGCAAGTGTAGCACCCGAGGCAACTGCAGCACTCGAGGCAACAGTCTCGGGTTATGCCAGGCAGCTGCAAGCAGCCACCAGGCAACTGCCCAGGAAGCTGCAGCAGCAGCCAGGCTACAGCCCAGGCAGCCGCAGCAGCAGCAGCCACCAGGCAGCTGCACAGGTAGCTGTTGCAGCAACCGTGCCAGCAACCGAGAAGCTGCATCATCCATGGGAAGCAGCCCGAGGATTAATTTTTTGGCCTTGTCATTGGCACCTCATGCACTTTTGTGTATTTTTTTGCGTAATTGTTAGTAAATAAGCTAAATAACTCACTTACGCCGATTTTTGTTAAAATTCGTACTAAAACTTAGTTGGGTGCTCATGTGATGTGATATCATAAATTACATTCCTAAGACTAGGTAATATGGGCATGGTATGAGGAAAAAAAGTTCAAACGAAATAAAATGTAAAAAATGGGCAAGTAGAAGTGGAATAGGCGATTTTGGGTAAAAGTCGTCCTAAAACTTAGTAAAATGATCTTTTGCTATGATTTCAAAAAATAGACACCTAAAACTATTTGATAATGATAAGTTATGATAAATAAATAGTTCATTAGATAAGAAATGTAAAAACTGGGCAAGTAGAAGTGGAATAGGCAATTTTTGGTAAAAGTCGTCCTAAAACTTAGTAGAATGCTAATTCGCTATGATTTCAAACATTAGAGACCTAAGATTAATTAATATTGACATGTTATGATAAAGAAATAGTTCATTAGATAAGAAATGTAGAAATCAGGCAAAGTAGAAGTGGAATAGGCGATTTTGGGTAAAAGTCATCCTAAAATTTAGTAGAATGCTAATTTTCTATGATTTCAAACATTAGACACCTAAGACTAGTTATAATTGACATGTTATAAGGAAATAGTTCATTAGATAAGAAATGTAGAAATCGGGCAAAGTAGAAGTCAAACAGGCGATTTTGGATAAAAACCGTCCTAAAACTAAGTAGAATGCTAATTTTCTATGGTTTAAAATATTAGACACCTAAGACTAGTTAATATTGACATGTTATGATAAATAAATAGTTCATTAGATAAGAAATGTAGAAATCGGGCAAAATAGAAGTGGAATAGGCGATTTTGGGTAAAAGTCGTCCTAAAACTTAGTAGAATGCTAATTTGCTATGATTTCAAACATTAGAAACCTAAGACTAGTTATAATTGACATGTTATGATAAAGAAATATTTCATTAGATAAGAAATGTAGAAATCGGGCAAAGTAGAAGTCAAACAGGCGATTTTGGATAAAAGCCGTCCTAAAACTAAGTAGAATGCGAATTTGCTATGGTTTCAAACATTAGACACCTAAGACTAGTTAATATTCACATGTTATGATACAAAAATAGTTCATTAGATACGAAATGTAGAAATTGGGCAAAGTAGAAGTCAAATAGAGCTTATTTGGGAGATTTTGGATAAAAATTGTCCTATAAATTACAAAACCCTCTTTTGATGTGATTTCAAACCTTAGATACCTAATAGAGTGATGTAATATGAATATGAATGATTTTTGAAATATTTAACATATACATTATTATTTAATTAGTTTGAATTTTATGTAATATATGAATGATGTTTAATGTTTAGTATTTTTTTTTCAAAGGTTTGTAAGATTCAAAGGGAAGGCCCTTTAACAAGGGAAGAATTTGATGAAATTCGCGACATGTGGGCTTTTTTTGTGACATTTGATGGCATCTAGATAGAATAATATGTGTTAGATAATGAGATTGAGTTTTTTTGTTATTATGAACAATTAATATTTAGTTACTATTTTTTTTTTTAAATATGTACATTATTTATTTGTAATTAGTACTATATATTATTTATGAGTTTTATATATGTTATTATTATTATGCATTTTATTGTTATTGAATTATTATTCTTAAATTTGTAATATTTTAATTTAATTATTATTAATTATTAATATTAATTAATAATAATATTAATAATAATAATATTTTTTGAAATTACAGATTAATGTGCATATCAAAACAGGTCACTAATACTATTATTATTAATTAATATATATGTAGGTGAAAAAAAAGAAAAAAAATTAACAAATGGCAAGCGGTTTTGGCGCCAAACCGCTTGCCTTTCCCCCCTAATGGGAAGCGGTTCTGAACCGCTTGCCATTTAAATGGCTATTGGCAAGCCCCCTAAACCCATGTGGTTCAAAACCGCTTCCCATTAGGGGGTTTGAACCGCTTGCCATTACGTTTTTTCTACAAGTGCATGAACTCCACATGGGAGAAAGGCATGAACGAGGTTTATGGGTTTTCTCAAAACTCATTGGCGACTCCTACTTGTTTATTACAAAAAAGCGTGATGATAGAATCAATTCTAATTCAAGGTCCCCCAAACATTCAGGAATTCAAATCCTAATACACCCTAACAAGTGTAAAGTCCTAGGCATTTAAATGGTCATGGGCATCTAAGGAAGGACCCCCTACAATGGGATCACCCTCCTTACAATTAGTAACTTCAATAAAATATAAATCAAATTGAAATTAAACTTAATAAAAAGTAGAGTTGATTTGGTCCAAACCCTCACTCAATTCTACCTTTCACGCCTTGTTTTTAGTATGGAAATTCGGGTGTTGTATGGACTCCGTGGAGTGCTTAAGAGATGTATTGTGGATGAAGAGGGAAGGTTAGTGTTTAGGATAGAGCATAAAAGAGAGAATGATTTTGTGTACAAGAGAGGAAGAGAGGATTTTTTTGTGCCCCGAAACTGGTGAAATCAACTTCGTATTTCTAGAGAAAATATGAGGGGTGTAGCACAAAACCCTAGAATTGAAGTGTCGCGAAGAAATCAAACCTAAAACTTGCAGTCCAATGGCACAAATTTTCGTGACACAGTAAAGCTTGTCGTGACACGGCACGAGTTGCCGTGGCGCGGCAAATTAGTTTTCCTGAATTCGGTCTAAATTCATTTTATCTTTTTCTTAAGCATTAAGCAAGTTATAATTAGGCATCGTTTTAATTATCTGGACTTATTTCAAGCTTAAAATTTTTTTATTTATTAATCGGGTTTAATTAATAAATAAAACAAAATGGCTTAAAATGGTTTGGGTTGAAATATGGGTTGGACTGTGTCTGACTACATGTTTGGACTGATTTGTGGATTGTATATTTTTACTGAATATGGATTTTAAGCACTCCCGAGATTAAATACTCGATCTGACCAATAATTCCGGTGAAAGGTTATTCATCATCGAGTTTTGTTTTGTAGAGACATTTTTAGGTCAGGTGTCTACACTAACACTCATTTCTTCAGTCTTAAATTATGAATGTTAAAGAGTTTCTTCCTCACATCATCAATCACTTTCATCTATTTACACATAAAAACAAATCAATTTCAATGTTATTTCACATAAGCATTCAATTCATAGATCCTATTTGCCTAAAGCAATACATAGCTCAATTAACTAAGTATAACTCAAAATCACCCAATCATGGAAAATGGCTCTAAAATTTAGAACTCGTGACTCAAATAAGGTGTTATGATACCTTCTTAATACACACAAATTCACAATAACTCAAGCTTTAAATAAATTTAATTCATTTTGTTATCGAAAATAATAATAATGTACTCGAATTATGATATTATATAGTCGAGCTCACGTCTCTCGTGTTAGTTACCTACAGCATCGAGAAAAGCCTTCATAGAGAGGCGCACCCATTATAAGCCTCTATAGAGAACTCGAGAATCCTTTTTTCAATCAACTTTCCAAATAAGAAAATAGTTTTTATTTAAAATAATACTTTTGACTTTTACGCAAAAACGTGATACTATATCCTATATGCCCTCTTAAGCCTACCCATCAATTTCATTTTCCCAATTTAAATCTTTTTAAGACACGAAAAACTGATATCATTTTTTAACACCCCCATATATCCCTCTACGGAAATACCAGTATAATACCTAAAATTATACTCTAGAGATAGACTTAGGCGGCGCGTATTACCACCATGTTATATTGTAAAGCTGCTTTAAAAACTCAAATCAACAATAACTTGCAGCATAACTCAACTCTTTCTTTATTAATACTTCAAAATAATAAACCATTGTATTGAGTACTCAAAAATTGAAACACCATTCCTAATTAAACTAAGTGAAACAATCTTAGGACTCCCATATGCGCATTACAGACTCTACCTAAAATTCATCACTGCTTACCAATAAGGTAAACAGGGTGAACCAAAACAAATAGGAAATACAGATTAGAAAAATATGCTAAGTACATTTAATTGCAAGAAAAGTAAACACAATTTATTAGCAAACGTGCTTTTAAAATCAATCATGGAACATCAAATATTAATTCAATAATGGAAAAATGGAAACTAATAATCCCACCTTTACTCCATATTCTAAAAAAAAATCTCACCATTAGATTATCCCAAAAAAAATCCCACCTTAGACCTCTATCTTCTTCAAAGAATCCCTAACCGATTTTGTTAAAATGGTAACCTATTAGTGTAGGTAATTTGCCACGTGTTGATTGTTTATTGGTCACATTAATTTTTTTTTTTAAAAAAACTCTTACCCTCCTAGCCTTCTTCCCTTTCCCATGACCACCTTCTTCCATGGCTTCCAAAGTTCCCAGCCACCTTCCTTTCCCAGTCTTACATGAAAACACTTGTAAACACCAAATTGTGTCTCCTCAAAACCAAACCCAATGATGAGTATTTTTCACGTCATTTGATTATTGAACGAGGTGAAATGTGAAAAAGTCTCTTGATCTCTCTGTTTTTAATAAAAATAATTCATTTTGTATTTCGAAAATCATTCATTTCGTGTCTTAATTATTAAAATGTCCAATCCAATTTAGTTTGGTCCATGATATGGGTCCAACAATAGTGTAGATAGGGTTCAAAAAGAGCTTTCCAACGATATATTATAATCCTTATTCCGATGAATAGTGATGAAGTTATGACCCTAATATTAAATTGGATATTAAATGAGTTTTATGGGCGACCTTATGATCAAGTAGAGGGTCCAGTAATCATTCCTATAGTTGTTAGGAATTACTTTAATTTTCTAGAATAATCAAGAAGGTTATTTTAAGTTCTAAAGAGATTAGGATTAATAATTATATTTTTAGAAAAGATAAAAAAAATTAGTTAGAATAAAACAAATTTTTTAAAGGATTTAATCTAATTTTAAATGATAAAGCACAGACTCTAATTATCCAATTATATTGGAAAAAGGATTCCGCACGACTAAAAATTATCCAGCGGAACCATCGCGTTGCGACAGGTGCATCGCGCCGCGATAGGCCTATCGAGCCGCGATGGGTGCAATTTTACTTCAATTGGAATTCGATCTTCTATGATCGTTTCCAGATGTTTTTCTCTATAATAGAGTCGTATTTCCCCGTTTTCAATGGTATGGTGAACAATCAACAATCATCTTTCTATTCTATTCTTTCTCTCTCAAAGCTAGAAGCTTGTTTTTTCTTCCTTTTTCTAAGCCTTGCCTTTTCAAACACCATACGTCCATCACGAGACTTAGACACACATAACCAAGCTCGAAGTTTTCTTCGCCCTAGACGTAAAAGGTTGATAATTTCTGAAGGTTTGGTCCCAAATCCCTTTTTCAATTATTTAAATCAATTGTTTGATTTAATATTTTCATTGAAGTTACTAACGTGTGTATTGTTTTGATAGAAAGAGAAACGTGGCAACAAAGAGAGTAATTTCATTGTTATATCTTTAGAAAGAATGCTTAGATTATTTTAATTCCTAGTATCATGTTAGGATGTTATTTATTGCTTTCTAGTATCATGTTTAGGTTGCTTCATATTTTCTTTTATCATGTTAGGGCTAAAGCTTTGATTTTTATTGTTTAGTGACATGCAAGGATTTTCTATTAATCATGTTAGTATCATGCCTAGGATCTTGCTATTATTATGCTTTGATGAGATTGAGATCGAATATTATTGTTATAATGATTATTTGTTGTGTCAATATGATATTAAGTTGCTTGAAATTATTGTTATTGCTTGATCATGCCCTCTCTTGCAGGTTTAAAGGGAATTTGTACTTGAAATCACACTTAATAAGATAATTAATAATTTTATTTGGGCTAATATGATTTTAATTCAAGTGATCGTCAATAATAGGTTTATTTGTGAATTAATATTCAACCAACATAGAATAAACAGGTTAAAGATTAATATATGGATTGTATGTTAGTCAGAAAGCGCACATGAATATGAGAAGAATAAAGTAGAGGCTTATTTTTAGGGCAGGTTCAATCTCTTTTAGGTTGAATTTGTACTTTCATCCCCGAATTTACAGTCATGGTTCCGGACCACTATGGAGTTAGGATCTCATGGATCGTGAAGGGGTGTAACTTTCACCTTGTGAATGGTTTACAAGTTCCTAAAACTTGTTGGCCGCTCTTTTGCTCTAGCTTACTTCCCTTTGAACGCCACCATGCTTAAGTGGATCCTTGAAATATTCCCTACAACACCCCATACGTCAACATCCCCCATCAACACCTACCACCATCCCATCCTTACTTTTCCTCCATTGTATTTTTTATCAAAAAATAAAAAAATTAAATCAAAAAATTCCCACAGACCCACCCAACGCAATGTTCCAAAATCACCACCACAACCTAGACCATCGCCTCCTCTTCCCACCACCACACCATCGTTGGTCTGCCGTCAAATCCCTCATTCTCCGACCTTTTCTTCCTCTGTCGCCTCATCTCCAACAACATTAACATTAAAGACAATGATGAAATCCACTATTTTCTGCTAAAGTCACGAATAATCGAGAACTTGCTGCTTGTAATAAACATGGTCGAGCTAGGGCTGAACAAAATATTCTTCAAATGCTTGTTTTGAGGTACGGGATTCTAATCCGGGCAGCGTGTTTTTGGTGTGGGCGGGAATTTTTGGTGGTTTGAATTTGGGGGTGGTCTATTTAGGTGGAAAGGGTAGGGTAGCGGTGGTTCAGGAAGCGATAAGGGGTGGGGGTAGGGTTGCAGTTCAAGTGGCAAGGGTTTTTAGGGTGGTGGTTATAGTGGTTGCCATGTAATGGGGCAGGGAAGTTGGAGAAGAGAGAATTAACAGAAGGAAAAAAAATTGACTTGTTTAGCCAGTTAAAGGTCAAAAGGATAGTTAAAAGAAGATCCATGTCAAAGGTGGGATTGTTTTAGAATGATCGAAAGGTAGGATTATTTTGGGAAGACCGAGCAAAGGTGGGATTATTAATTTCCATTTTCCTTCAATAATTCAATTCTCATAATTCCAAATCAATTAACAATATTTCAAATAACACTAGTAGAAAAATATAAAAAGGCAACCCCCTAATGCCACCGGTTCAGGCCAAACCGGTGACAAAAATCGGCCTAAGTTTGGGCGGGTTTTTATACAAAGAGAAAAGGCACCGATTCAGCTAAAACCGGTGCCAAATATACAAAGGGAATCGGTTTGAACCGGTGCCAATTGAATCGGGGCATTTTCAAAAAAAAAATGCGGCCTTTATTCTTCTCCTTCCTCTCTTTCTCTTTCATTGCCTTCTAGCATTCCTTTCACTGTTTCATTAGAGACGAATACCCTTCCCCTTTTCCCTCCACCACAGCTGCCACCTTCACTGTCCACCAGAGGTGTCGAAAACCACCGCCCCTCTCTTTCAATCCTCCCCTGCCCTTCTGTTTTCCCTTTCTTTCTCTTTCAAAGCTGCTGCCTCCACCACCATTGTTCGAAAACAACAGCCACCGCTGCTACCTCCACCACCACGCACCGCCTCCACCACTCCACCGCAGCACTGCCTCCACCATTGCGCACCACCACTGCTACCTCCACCACCGAGGGTCATCCTCAATCTCTCCTCCCCTTAGCTTTTTCCACCTCCAACTAGTTTAGGGTAAGTTTTTATTTTTTTGTTAAAAAATTGAACAATTATTTCGAAATATGTAATTCTATTATTTTCAATAGCATTTTGAACAATTATTGTTAAGCAAATTAAAGTTAATAAATGTATATAATTTTACCCTAATTTTTTAAATTTTTGAATTGGTTGTTTATTTAGAAATTTTGAATACATATTATAGATTAGAGTAATTTTGCATTACATTGTTCCTTAGTTGAAAATTTTGTATGTTTTAATGGGTTATTTTAAGGCTGATTTAATGAGTACTTTTGAACATATTAGAGATTAGTAAAAATGTTACTTAATTAGTTGAATTTTGGTATGTTATTATGTGTAATTTTAGGTTGTTTTAATGGGTAATTGTGAATATATTAGAGAATTAGTGACCTTGTTAATAATTAGCTGTGAATAAATTAGAAATTTGTGAATAAATTAGAGAATTGTGATTACATTAGAGAATTGTGAATATTTTAGAGAATTGTGATTAAATTAGAGAATTGTGCATAAATTAGAGAAATAGTGATATTGCCACTTAATTAGTTGCGAATTAATTAGAGAATTGTGAATACATTAGAGAATTGTGAATATATTAGAGAATTAGTGACGTTGCTAATTTTTGTTGTTTTTTAATAGATTCATATGTGAATTGAAGCACGAGTTTAGCTTGAGGACTACATATTGAGCTCAAGTGGGTAGTTGCTATATTGGTATGACTTATAAACTTTACTAAGCTATATTTCTTTCTATTTATCCATTTAATAAAAGTTTATTCATGAAATTGCAACTTGTGTATTGTTAAATTGCAAATAAATACAACAATATATAGAATACTTGCATCATCATATGCCTAGATACCCGTTCAAGGCTTTCTCATTAGGAGAAAGTCTTGAATAGTCCCCGGTTGGGACTGTTCTTGAATTTGTACTCTCACTTAGGTGGTGAATGTATGTTTTCTTTTCGATTTTAAGGAACATCTTGGCTTACCATTTCCTCACTATGTTCTCTGGGTACATATGTGGGTAATTAATTATCTACGTCGTGTACTTGGAGATCTAGGGGGAAATGCTGCCGGATTTTCCTTAAAATTGGAAAGTTGACATAAATTCACTAGTGAGAGTAGACATTCAAGGATGGGTTAGGTTAGAGTGATAAGGACCCTTTAGAAACATGCATTTTTTCACTATATGAATTTGATTTACATAAAATATGTAGCAATTACACATTATTCATTATATGTTGCTATATATGTTTATAGACAATTTACTAAATGGAGAAGGATCGTGGTTGGATGTATGGTAGACGCGATACATTGGAATTTTGGAATGGGGTTCAAGAGTTTTGCGAGAGGGCTTTAGCTTATCAACGCAAACTGGGTGGCAAAGGCCTTTATTGTCCTTGTGTTGATTGTAATAATGTGAATGTTGTCGATAGTGTTGAAATCATTAGAGATCATGTATTATGTCGTGGGTTTAGGCATTTATACCATGTGTGGATTTGGCACGGAGAAAGTGGAGAGTACAGTGGGGATCTTGATCGGAATGATGTGTGTGCTAGAAGCAATGAGATTCATGTGGACAAGGAATATAAGAATGATGACTATATTGTTGATAATGGTGACGATGGAGCCGATGATGATCAGGCGGATGAGGTCGAGGATGAACAAGTGGATGAGATGTTGCATGGTGCTGAAGGTGGAGTGTTTGAGTTATTATCGGAGGCTTCCAAAAATCCTTTGTATCCTGGGTGCAAAAAATACTCCAAACTATCGGTCGTGCTAACACTTTCAACATTAAGTCGAAGCATGGGTGGATGGACATTAGTTTTACTTCTTTGTTGACCGCATTAAGTGATATGTTACTTGATGGGAATGAAATTCCTAAGTCTTACTATTACGCAAAGAAGCTCATGTGTCCCTTTGGTTTGGAGTATAAGAAGATATATGCATGTCCTAATGACTGTATTCTGTATCGAAATGAGTATGAACAAATTCAGGAGTGTCCACAATGCAAGCGGTCGCGCTACAAGCGCATGAGTTGCAATCCTGGTACGGAGGGACCTCCTGCTAAGGTGTTGTGGTATCTTCCCATTATTCCAAGGTTTAAGAGTATGTTCTCAATACCAAAAGACGCTAAAAACTTAAGGTGGCATGCAATGGGAAGAAAGATTGATTTGAAGTTTGAGAAATTGGGTGATGAAGTCAGAAATTTAAGGCTTGGGTTGTGCACGGACGGGATGAATCCATTTGGCACTCTTAGTACCCAACACATCATATGGCCGGTACTTTTAGTGATTTATAATTTGCCTCCTTGGATGTGCATGAAACGTATGTATGTAATGCTTTCATTGCTAATAACGGGGCCTAGGCAACCTGGAAACAACATAGATGTTTACCTTGCGCCGCTTATTGACGACTTGAGAAAGATGTGGGACGAAGGGGTTATAGTTTTCGATGCTCATCAGAACGAGATGTTCACATTGCGTGCAGCCCTTATGTGGACCATGAATGACTTCCCTTCATATGGCAACTTGTGTGGGTACAAGGTCAAAGGGAAAAAAGCATGTCCCATATGTATTGATGACACATCAAGCGTATACCTTACTCATTCTCACAAAGATATCAACCTACGGACTCGAAGGTTCCTTAGGCGTGATCACCCATACCGTAGGCAGAAAAAGGCTTTCGATGGAACAGTGGAAAAGGATACTGCGCCTAGACCATTGACTGGTGCTGAGATTTGTGCTCGGGTAAAAGGGATACGAACGGTGTTTGGAAAATCAGAAAAAATTTTGGTCTCAGCTGCTTTGTTTAAGAAAGAATCAATCTTTTGGAAACTTCCGTACTGGAGAGAACATAACATTAGGCATTGTCTTGATGTGATTCATATAGAGAAGAATGTGTGTGATGCTCTTTTGGGAACGCTTATGAATATCCAAGGCAAAACAAAGGACGGAAAGGGTGCACGGTTAGATTTGAAAGAGATGGGGATTCGTCAAGAATTTTTGCCTCAAGAAAAGGTTAGAAAGGGGAAGGAAACAAGAAAAGAAGATGAAAATGTTTCGAAAAAAGGGAAGAATAAGAGCAAGGGAAAGGGAAAGGCCAAAGATGCGTCAAAGAAGAAATTTGAGGGTAAAGGGAAGGATGAAAAGAATTATTTACCACCGGCTTGCTATACATTGTCAAGGGTAGAGAAACGTATGTTTTGTGCATGTTTGTACAACATTAAGGTTCCATCAGGGTACTCATCTAACATGAAAAGATTTGTAACCTTAAAGGGAGAATTGAAGCTGACAAGTATGAAATCCCATGATTGTCACATTATGATGCAAGTATTCCTACCAATTGCAATCCGTGGTATTCTACCGAAACACGTGAGGGAAGCGATTACAAGCCTTTGTTCTTTTTTCAATACATTTTGTAGCAAAGTTCTTGATCCTTGTACACTAGATGCTTTGCAAGCAGATGTGGTTGTGACTTTGTGCAAATTTGAGATGTATTTCCCACCCTCATTTTTTGACATAATGGTTCATCTGGTTCTTCATTTGGTGCGTGAGATTAAGTTGTGCGGTCCAGTGTTCATGAGGTGGTGCTAACCTTTTGAAAGACACATGGGTACATTACAAGATAAAGTACGGAACTGGGCTCACTCTGAAGGAAGTATGATGTAAGGGACCGTGGGTGAGGAGATAGGTAACTTTGTGGCGGACTACATAGCCCTTGCTCAACCTATTGGTCTTCCTACTTCTCGACATAAAGGTAGACTTGATGGTCATAGCACAATTGGGTCGAAACGAATGTCACCTGACCGAGATAAGTTCTTACAAGCACACCTTTATGTGTTGCACCATGTTTCAGATGTGCACCCATATATAGACGAGCACATGGCTAGTTTGCGTGATGAATTTCCATCGAAAGGTGAAAGGGCACTTATGCAGTTTCATAATAAGAGGTTTGTTAATTGGTTTCGTGATCGAGTAATGACTCTATTGGATGATACTAATATGACCGATACAGTACGGTAGCTTGCGTACGTTCCTAGGGATGATGTTCGTTCATTTGAGGGATATGACATCAATGGGTACACTTTTTGGTCCAAGGGTCGTGATTTGAAATCTTCCTCTACCCAAAACAGTGGTGTAACGCTTGTGGAATCTTCAAGGGAGTTTGCAAGTGCTAATGATAAATCACCTGTCGATGCAGAGTTGTCATACTATGGTCGAATTCAAAAAATATGGGAGCTTGATTATTGTGACTTCACGGTTGCTCTTTTCAAGTGTAAGTGGGTTGATAATATCAGGCGTAACGTTAAATATGAGGACTTTACTCTTGTAGATCTTGGCCACTTGAATGATAGTGCGGAACCATTTTTCCTTGCATCTTAAGCTAAGCAAGTGTTCTACGTAACTGACCCAGTCGATTCAAATGGTCTATAGTGCTAGCTTGCAAAAGAAGAATCCTAGGCATTGGAGATGTTGAGGATGAGGAAGAATATGATGCGTTTGATGATTCTACACCTTTCACTGTTCCTAGACCTGTTGTACTAAATGACATAGACAACGAAGCAGGTTATATGCGATCAGACCACAACGAAGGAATTTCAGATTGAGGTAGTTTGATAAAAGTTAGTAATGGTTTCATTGCAAATATAGTTTAGTTATCATGTATATAGGAGCATAAGTAGGCGAAAATGACCATAAATGACATAAATGAGCTTGTATTTGACTCAAATCCTTTGTTTTGTATATAAACTAACATGTTTCTAATTTGAAATTGCCTAAGTGTACTCATTATCATGCATATACAAGGTTATAGGACCATAAGTAGGTGAAAATGGCTTAAATAGCTTCTACTTAACCCAATTCCTTTGTTTTGTGTATGAACTAACATTTAATCATTCTATGAACTCATATTCATTATATTTAACATGTTTTTAGTTTGAAATTGACTAAGTGTACTCATTATCATGCATATACAAGGTTATAGGACCATAAGTAGGTGAAAATGGCTTAAATAGCTTCTACTTAGCCCAATTTCTTTGTTTTGTTTATGAACGTAACTAACATTTAATCATTCTAACAACCCATATTCATTATATTTAACGTGTTTGTAGTTTGAAATTTCCTAAGTGTACTCATTATCATGCATATACAAGGTTATAGGACCATAAGTAGGTGAAAATGGCTTAAATGAGCTTCTACTTAACCCAAGTCCTTTGTTTTGTGTATGAACTAACATTTATTCATTATAACAACCCATATTCATTATATTTAACATGTTTTTAGTTTGAAATTGCCTAAGTGTACTCATTTGCACTCATACTTTACTATACACTAATATTGTTTTATGATTGCTTATATCTCATGGAGGACGATCATGACCCTCATTGTGTAGAGGACATTGATGATGATGAGTATGAGGAAGAGTACAAGGATGAGGAAGAGAATGAACCTTATGATGTGAACAAGGAGGATGACTTGGGTGAGCCAAAGGATCAGGCTCAAGATGAGTTTGAGCGTAGGCTTAAAGAATTTGAAATTTCAGCTGAACGTGCACCGCCTATTGAAAATACAGCATGTGAGATTGTTGGTGAGAACACGACTCCTGAAACTCATGGCCAAGGACAAGATCAAAACAACACATGTGGTGGAGAGGGGTAAAGGCACCGACTCAAAGAAAGGGAAGGGGTCCGACGAGAAGTTTTAAGAAACCGGACGGTCCCATGGTGATGGAGTATGACAACAACGGCCAACCCGAGGCCAAATGGCGTCGACAATATGCTAATCAGGTTGGCATGTGTGCGCGGAAAATCCCCATTACACTTGTAATAAGGAAAGTACCTCCGGGTTTGATTCAAACCTTTTGGGATGATACAAGGGTAAGTGTGTTTTTGGCACATTTAGACAATTTAAGAAACCTTAACCTTATGGTTGTTAGTAAATAGAAACTAATAATCGGTTTTTATTTGTGCTTGCAGAGGCTGTTTTCTATTACTAATGTTCCCGAGAAGAGAAGGGTGTTTGAATCTTTATTAGCGGAAAGATTCAGAGGCTTTAAGACCAACTTGACTAATGGATCTACAAGAAGAAGAAAAAATCAAAAAAGAAGAAAACTGATGAGGATGACCTTCTCCCGTGGTAAAAATGGCCGACCGTATCAAAAGAAGACTGAGAAGAGTTCGTTAGAATGAAGACTCAAAAGAAAGCCATTGTAAGTTTGTGTAAATCTGATCTCAATTGAATAATAGCTTGACTCTTTTTGTAGCAATGATACTAACATTTGTTTTTATGTAGGAACTTTGAGAGCAAAATAAAAAGAATGCAGAGATGAAGGAGTACGTCCATCATATGGGGCCTAAGACATTTGCTGAAAAGAGACCTGAGTGGATCGATAAGGGTTTATACCCTGAATCGCTTCTAGTGGCATCGAAGGAACCCTCTAGTTCCACGATCACTACTTTGGTGACTCGTGCTGGTGATTTCTTTTGTTCTCTCCATACGTTTGGTAAGGAAACCGGAAAATGGGTCATCAAGGGTCCGAAAACCAAAAAAATGGCAGATAAGCTTGTAAGTTACCTATTAAATGTTGAATTTTAAGTCACTTTTGCATCAAAATCACTATAAAAATCATTAAATGTCTTACTGACATCCTTTTTCCTTTCGCTACAGCTTAAGCACACTCAAGAGCTGGTGGAGGGCAAATTTGAACCAAGTGTGGAGAATGATCCTTTCACCATGTCTTTGGGAAGGCCATACCATCCAGGACGAGTAGTAGGTTCGGGAGGGTCATTGCTTGATGGAAAAAAGTGATGGGTCCAGAATACACGAAATTTGGTAGATCTCGAGCCAGTGTTAACTCATCGGGGGAGTTGGATGCCAAGGTGGCATCAATTAAGGAACAAGTACGCAACGAGTTAGTAGGTGAATTCAATGCTTGGGCGAAGCAGATGAACTTACCGACTTTGCCGTTCCTCGCGAGTACACCAGTCGACTCATGTTCTCAACCAAAAGGACAAGGAGAAGGTGATAGGCATGGAGGAGATGAGATACGTGGTGAAGATGTGCCACCTGAGGTAATTTCAATTGGGTTATTAAAAGTTTTAAAATACTAAGTTCATTGAGATCTGAGGTGGCATGATTAATGTACTGTTGCAGGTTCCTACTCCTACACATGCGGACTCAAGGGAGCTTTATAATCCAACACCGCATGATTTGTAACCCTCTACCTTAATGAATTTCGTTATATTATCTATGTTGTAGTAAAAGACCTATTTAACTATCTTCTTTTTGTACTTGTGTAGGAAAACACCCGATGTGCACTTCTAGCCCTGGGGCATGCAAATAGTATGGAGTTGAGTTTTGTGGCTTATGGTAGTGCCCAAGCGACGGCCGGTGCTATGGCGGGGCCACATCATTACTCAGTTGGGATCGCTTCGGTGGTTCAGGGGTTCGAAGACATCCCACTACCCATACCGATAGAGGAGGTTGAGATAACAAAGCTTTGGCAAGCTATAGATAGCTTCGTTGATTGGCCACGTGCGTGGGTCAGGTTGATTAAGGAGGTAAATTATTTATTTCTCAATTTTTTTAGTGTTAAATAACCGTTAGGCACTCTCTAACTACACCTCTGAAAATAAAACCGCCGAAATAGCATGACTCCCCGGCCCCCATCTCCGATGCCGAGGCAGCGGAGGCCTCGGCTGGTGCTCCCTACGCTGCTCTGGCCTCTGGAGCGGCTGCCCGGGCAGCTCCGGCCTCGGGAGCCGCTGCCCGGGCAGCTCTGAACTCGGCAGCCACTGTCAGGGCTGCTCCGGCAACGAAATCACCTGGCTGCTGTATTGATGTGATTTCTAGCCTTAGACACCTAATATTACCCAACATTGACATGTTATGAGAAATAAAAAGGTCATTTGACAAGAAAGGTAGAAGTCATATGGGCCATATTTGGGCCATTTTGTGTTAATATGCTCTTTTGATGTGATTTCTTTCCTTATACACCTATAACTAGATAATATTGACATGCAATGAGATAAATAAAGTTCATTTAATAAGAAATGTAGGAAATGGGCAAAGTAAAGTCACATAGGCCATATTTGGGCCATTTTGAGTAAAAAACGTCTTAAACCTTGATAAAATGTTTTTTGATTCAATTTTAGGGCTAAGACACATAAAACTAGGTGACATTGACATGTTATGAGAAAAAAAATAGTTCATTTGATAAGAAATGTAAGAAATGGGCTAAATAGAAGTCATATAGGTCATATTTCATAAAATACATATTGTTTTGCCTAATTAATTAATTCTAACATAATTTTTTTGTATTTCAAGTTTTGCAAGATCCAAAAGGATGGTCCGTTGACAAACAAGGAGCTTCGTGAAGTTCGTGACATGTTGGCGTCTTTTATCACCTTCAACATGTAAATGGTATTGTAATTGTAAATTTATGTTAACTTTTGAATTATATTATTATTCATTATTTACTTACTATCATTTGTATATATATATAACACTTTTTTTTATTGTATTGCATTTGGGAATATTTATATCTATATATATATATATGAATTATTATTTTTAATATTATTTGTATCTTATTATAATATTTAATAATATTATTATTATAAGTAATTATAATAATAATATTATTAATTATTTTATTTAATATTATTGCTAGAATTACAGGTTATTATTATTGCTGGAAACAGGGTGTTTTTTTAAAATATTATTGCACGAAAAATGGGAAAAAAAAATATTGAGTGAAAAGGCACCGGTTAACCGGTGCCAAAACTAGCTTCCACCAAAAAAAATTAACACGGAAAATTAATTTAGGCATCGGTTACCCGGTGGCCAAAATAATTAAAGGCACCGATTTTGAACCGGTGCCAAAAAGGAGGGTAATTGGCACCCCCCACACAGAAACCGGTTCAAACCGGTGCCTTAGACCGGGTTTGAACCGCTGCCAATTGCTATTTTTCTACTAGTGTAATATAAACCATTTCCTATAATGTAAATTATCTCCTAAATGTCCACACCCCCAAATTAGTATCTTTATGTAGAAAGACTATCCTTGAGAAAATTCTATGTCATACAAACTCCATAGTCTTATCTACCAAATCTGCAAATTGAGGTTGATTTAAACATCTTTGTAAAGCTTTAATAATAATTTAATAACTTCTCATGAAAATTCATTCTTCAATTAAATTAATAAATAAAACTTTTTCAATAATTATTACTTAAAACTCCTTTATTTAATTTAGCATACTTTCAAATTAATTCTTTTGAACATGCTAAACAATTAAAACATTCAAAACATGATAACAAAATTAATTCCGCAAACATACTTTATTTCACATATCATAATATTCCATTTAATTCAAACATCAATAAAATCACATATAAACATGTTGATCAAAACAATCACTTTAAAGTATCTAGCCACCTAAACGTAACCTACCAATAGATATATCCTTAATTAATATAAGGTCATCAAATAATAACAAACAACTAAAATAAATTCTCAATTATATGTACATGAATCAATAAAATTCTTTTCAATAAACCTTAAGATATTTTTTGATTTTATTTAAGAAAAATATTAATAATAATTTTATGTAAAATCAATAATAATAATTGAATTAATTAGAATGAGAGTGAAAGAAGGATTGAAAACCAAGGGAAAAGAGGAGGGTGGCGACATGCGGCACAACATTATAGCAGGTGATTGCTGGTAGTTAGAGGTGGCGTTCGCCAATGTAGGGTGGCAATTGGAGCAAAAACCAAAGGAAAGAGGGGAGAAATCGTAAGAAATTAAAAGGGGGAAAAGAGAGAATTTGTGAGGTTTGTGTGAGGTTTTGCATTAGCATGATGAGGGGGTATTTATAGGCTAATGAATGTAGGTATTAAGGCAATATTTTGTAGGTAAATGATGGTTATTTTAGTTTATGAAATTACTTGGTGAGTTTGAGCTTAAATTTAAGGAAAGTGTGAGTTTGATGATTAAGTAAATGAGGAAATAAGGTAAGTTTTAATTTCATGTTTTATCATGAAATCAAAGAAGGCAAATATGAAGGCTTGGAGAATAATCAAGAGGAAAGTAAGGCAAGATATTTCATGGTCATATATTTGCTAGATTGGAATAGAAAAAATTAGGAAAATAAGATCTAACTGAAATACTTATCTATACAAATCTAAACAAGAATCTAACTAATTATACCTAATTGGCTGAAAATATTCAAGCATATAAGCCTTAGGATTTTTGGACCTCTTAGTTAGTTAATCAAGTATTATTAGTTTTAGATAAATCCAAAAATTACTTAATTAAGTTTTGATTTTTATTAAGATAGTAAAAACTTATTAATCCGAACTAATTCACTTAGGAAAATAAGATTTTCTAATGCTTAGAAAATCTGAAAATATTAAGTTAACTAGCTTAGAAATTTAGGACCTCATTTAACAAAATAGGAAATGTATTTTTGATAATTAAAATATCCGAAAATATATATATGATTTGGTTTTTATTAAAACATTAAATGGATAATTAATCTTATCTAATCCAAAATATTGATTGAGTTTGAAAATAATTTTGACACTAAAATTTAAATATTATTTTGGCTCTAAAATTCAAATAAATAAATAAATTACCAAATTACTCTTTTTACAAATTAATAATCAATTAATTAGAAAATACTTCTCAAATATACGAGGTATTACCCTTATCTGCTAGAATTCTTGGTTCGTGACCATATACTAACTGATATGGAGTAGTTCCAGTAGCATCCCTTCTTGATGTTTTGTAGGCCAAACTAGCGTAATGTAAAGAACGTGCCAATTTCTAGAATTTAGATCTATCGCTTTAGAAATCCCATTAGCAATGATGTTATTAGTGTCTTTTAAAAAAAATTGATGTTAATGACTTTGCTTGTTTATTAGCTTGTGCAAAATATGAAGTTAATTGAATCTTTTGGATTTAATTAAACTCTTTTAGATAAGTATTGATCTCATGCCTTATGAACATAATCGCTTGATCTACTATGATAGATTCAGAAATCTCATATCTAGTGAAGATGCTCTCTTTCAAAAACGGGATTACTGCTTTTGCATCTAATTTCTAGAAATCTTGGACCTCTATCCAGGCCACTTAGTGACATAGTCCATTACTATAAGGATTTAGGATGTACTCGTGATGGTTAGCAAATAAAGGTGGTTTAATGACTCCTATTGCATCTATATATTGCTCATCCTCTAAAAGGTCATAGCTTGATGATTTGATGCAGTTCAATTGTTGGTATTCTACTTGGATAAAAGAATGTAGTTACAATAACATGATCACCTATGATAAGTTATTTATGATCGTTGATTGGAACTACGCCTAAAAATATATTTGGACAATCAATTAAGGTCCCATAAATAATATATTTGTATGATTTAAGTGGTCATCTAACAATTAGTTTTATGTTTATACTATGTAAATGTTTAAGCCCCCACTTAGATTGTTTGCAATTCTTATGTATTTTTGGGATTATTAAAAGGTTAAATGCATGTTTTGTTGGATTGCACTATTTGCACCATTCATTTTTTGAATCCTCTCATTTGTATTTCATGCAATGCCTAATGTAAAACTTGACCTAAATAAGATCTTTAATAGCTTACTTGTAAAATTTTAATAAAATCGATAGTATGAAGACATGCCACGTATTTAAATGAAACTAACCAATTCCACATGACATTTTTTTTTGTGTGCCTAAAACTAGACTTTTATTGTGTGCTTTAAAATAATGAGATTAATAAGTAAAGATGCAAACAATCAAATTACTTTATTGGTTGTTGTGCTACCCAAGGCTATAAAATTTGAGCTAGTTTCAAAAATTTATATGACATGTCCAAAAACTTATATCTAAATTTTAAAAGTCGAGATTCAAAACTAATAATTTATATTCGTCACTTCAGTGTAAGTTGAGGCTCACACAACTTTCTAATGTAATCTTGTTTTAAATAAAATAAATCAATTAATTGCAATTGATCGACTTGGCTGACTAATGCAACTGTAGTAAGGGATTTTTTTCATAGGAAGACATACACCACATACAACCCCTTGCCTTGACTTATATAACATAATATAAAAAAGAAAAAAAAAAACCCCTAAAATTAGACCAATGAGTAGTAAATGGTTTGAGTAGATATTAAAGGCATGTTCTATTCAATTTCTATTCAGTTTAGTTCAGTTCGGCTCCAATCAGTTCAGTTCTTTTGCTAATTTATTTGTTTTATATGATTTAGTTAATGATATTGTCAATGACAATTTAGTTTAGGCATGCCTTTGGGCCGATCTTATTAATTATATTTAATGATATTGTTAATGATAATTATTAAAGCCAGGTTTAATACTTTTTAGTATATATTACAACAACAACGACAATAATGATAATAATATCATTTTATTTTGAAATAATAATAGTAATAATAATAAGGAAAATTTGTAAATTACCACCCATTAAAACTTTTATTTTAAATAACCACCCATTAAATTAAAAAACATTTCAGATTACCACCTTTTTTGAAATTCCGGTGGAAAATCCGGTTGAGGGCCCCGCCTTATTTTCGTTCCTTTTTTTTCATTTCCCTCGACCTAACCTTCTGCTTGAAACATTAAACTCAAAAAAAAATCTTCTCTCATCAATTTCTTTAATTAATTCATCCAAAAGCATCAATCTTTCCCCCTTTTGCTTCCTTTAATTCACTGTCAACTTTGCAACTACCCCTTAAGGGTTGAATCAGAACCCTAACATTTTTTTTCTGCAAATTGGGACCCTATTTGTACTTGCATTTGTTGTTGAAGTCGCCATCTTGGGGTGTTTTCTGGGGACCAAAAGTGCGTAGGTGAAGCTCCTGTCAAATGGTGATGTCAATGGCGACGCCTGAGGTAAGCAATTGGGACCCTTTACAATTTCAGACATGTAGCCTAATTGCAAAAAACCTCCAATTTTAAAGCCCCAGGAACCCTAATTCCAAAATTGCATAAAACCCCCAATTTTATTGCCCCAGGAACCCTAATTCCAAAATTTTAGACATGTACCAGCTACAATTTGAGGAAATTTGGATGAAATTTGGGGCAAAAGTTGTGAATTGATGTTGGATAATTTATAATGAAAAAAAAACGAGGAGGGAAACATTCAAAAGAGTCAAATTCGCCGTTTTTAGCCGTTATGTGAGGCCCTCAAACTGATTTACCACCGGAATTACAAAAAAGGTGGTAATCTGAAAACTTTTTTAATTTAATGGATGGTTATTTAAAATAAAAGTTTTAATGGGTGGTAATTTCAAAACATAACCCCTTTTTGGGTGGTAATTTACAAATTTTCCTAATAATAATAATAATAATAATAATAGGAAAAATTGCTCCCATTAATCTGAATTTTGCCTCGTCCGCCCAAATTAATCCCAACTTTCGTTCATTATCTATCACTCCCAACTTTATGGGGTATTAATTTTTATTGCACCCAAATGACTTGCAACCGGTAAATCAGGTAAACATTTGTGAATTTTTTTTTTTTTTGCACACGTGTCAATATGTAATTGGTTGAGAAAAATAGAGAAAATAAAAAAAAAAAAAGTAAAAAAAAAACTTAAAACTAACCAGCAGCTGCCCCACCACACGAACACCACATCCACCACCACACGAACACCACCGACGCACACCACAACACCACCATCGATGGTCGAAAATGGGCACAAATGGCCGAAAACGGCCGATGTTGGGGCTGAATACCCTAATTCGGCCGATTTCGGCCGTTTGTGACCGATTTCGTGGCTGAACTTCGCCGATTTCGACCGATTGAGGCCGATTTCATGGGTGGGTTGTTGGGGAGGGGTTTTCAAGGGTGGTTGGGTTGCTGGGGAGGGGTTTTTTGAGGGGGAGGAGGGGTTTTTGAGGCTGGCTGGGCTGTTGGGGAGGGGTTTTCAAGGGTGGCTGGCTGCTGGGGAGGGGTTTCGGGGGTGGGGGAAGGGAAGAGGTGGCTGGGTGGCGGTTTTCGGCAGCGGGGAAGGGGTTTACGGGGGTGGGCGCGAATTTCCGGCGGGGTGGGGGTGGTGATGGAGTGTTTTCCGGGAATGGGGGTGGTGGCTGGGTTTGGTAGTTTTTTTTTTAATTTTTTTTTGGACCTATCACATGTTGACACGTGTCTAGGTAACTTGTTACATCAGGTTGGATGACTTGTTGGGTGCAATAGAAATTAATAGCCCCTAAACTTGGGAGTGATAGATAATAAACGAAAGTTGGGATTAATTTGGGTGGACGAGGCAAAGTTCAGATTAATGGGAGCAATTTTTCCATAATAATAGTGATTTAATTTTGTACTCCATTTTATTTTTCATAATTATTAGTGGATTAATATCATTACTAATCGATAGTTAAAAATCATTAATTCATAGTCAAATACTTCAATTCGGTGCAATTCAGCTTCAATCAGTTCGGTCAGATCAGTTCAGCCCCAATCAGGGCCATTTCATATTTACTTAATTTCAGTTTAGTTCAACTCCAATCAGTTCAGTTCAGTTCAGTTCAGTTCAACTCCTAATTTCCCTCTCTCATAAAACATTCATTTCAGTTTAGTTCAACTCCAATCAGTTTAGTTCAGTTCAGTTCAGCTCCAATCTGTTCAGTTCAGTTCAGGTCAATTCAATTTAGTTCAGGTCTTATCAGTTCAATTCAATTATTTGTAGTAAATCGGAACAGAGCCTAAAAAGAAGGGGAAGAGCATTGTGTCATATTGTAACAACATGGAGGTTGTTAAATGGGTAGATTGTGCTATTAATCATTTGGCCCTTTCCATTTTTCATTCCTAATTTTAATTGACTATTTTGAATCATGCATATATCTCATGGATTTATAAGGGGAACCTATTATATGCATGTGTCATGTCAATTTGGAATGTCTCTTTTGATTGTCTAATGGTTAGATCCATATACAAAATAGTTTATAAATTTTTATAAAAGATTTGTTGATGACTCTATTTGTCCCGAATTGTTGCTCCTTATTTAAAAGCTAATTCTCTACCAATTACAATCATGTGTGAAACAGAATACATCATTTCTTTTCATTTTTCTTAGGCACAATTCCACGACTACAAATAGTCTTTTAATAATTATTTAGGGAGTATGTAATATATGACAACTCTTCAAACAAACAGAAAAAGGTAGTTTATGACGACAATTTTTGTACTCTAATTACGTAATTAGTACTAATGGGATGAGCTAATAGAACTCTTAAATTCCTATAATTGTCAAAAACTATTGAAAATTATTAAATTATACTTTATCTAGCCGAGTCGTAATCCAAAAAGGTTGTATTTAAGAGCCTTAGATATGCTTGATGACACTATCAACTTTGACAAATTGCAAAACGCCAAATATGCATCACACACACACACTTTTTGCTTTTATCTTTCAATTTAATTTTATCTTTATGACTAATTTTTATTTAATTTTTTGATTCACAAAAATTTTCTCTTAACCTTGAACAATAAACTATTACGAGTACTATACTTCAATTCAATTGGGCAATATATATATATATATATATATATATATATATATATATATATATATATATATATATATATATATATAAAAGTATAATAATATGCTATGAAATCCTTGCCAACTTTATATTATAAAATATAAATAAAATAAAATAATCTAAAATGGATGGCATTAGAGAAGGGAGACCCATTCCCATGTCTTTAGCAACTTTTGTCTCCTTGTACAGCAAATATACAATTAGCACCATCATTACACTAATTAATTACTTTATTAATTAATAAAATTAATGGTTATTATAACCTAAACTTCCATTAACTTTGTGACAAGGGTATAATCTTTAATTTGCAAAAGAACTCTCAACATAGGTCAAATTGGTTAAACTACTATCATCCATTCATCCCAAAAACTAAAGGACGATAATAAAAGGGAGATTCTCATTAACTCGGATCATAACTCGGCCGAGGTACAATTTAACTCGGATAATTGGATATTATAAGGAAAAGAGTGGGAAATAGAATCCATATTCTTCTATTGTACGTGTAAAAGCATCTATATCAAGCTAATGGAAATGGATACTTATTTTGTTTTTGTTAATTTATTTGCCACTATCATAATTAATAATAATTCTTCTCATATAGAATAAAACCTACTCGAATAATACGCACCTTTAAGACATCACACGATTGACGTCAATATGTTTGGTACTTAATAAGTTACCCCGTAATACTACCTCTGTTACATATTATGTGCAACTTTTGAGTATTATTTGTGCGATATAAAATATTCCAAACTTGCACATAATATGTAAGAGAGGTAGCATATTTTTGTTTCACAATATATGTGTATCATTTTGACTTTTACACTTATTTTTAAAATATTTTATTACATATTAATTTCGCATGGTATTCAAAAAATACTATACATGTGATGTGAATACCTTTAATTCCATATTTCTGTCTTTAAAGAAGTTTGGAAAAGCTTTTATGAATACTATGTGGACATTTATATCCCCATTTTTAATAATTTTGATACTGCTCTTATGAGTAGTGTGTAGAATGTTAATCTCTTAGGTTAACTGGGCCTCCCTCATTCAAAGGTCTTTCTTTTATTATTAGTCATTTGTGGATAGATTAAAGACATGTTCTCTTCACCTTGAAAATATAAGTTTTAGATTTAATAAGTTCAAATTAATTCGAAAAAGTTCAGATAAGTTTCAATAAGTTCTACCAAATTTCATTATATCTAGCTAATAAATTTAGCTAAGTTCAGTTCAGAAAACATAAATTTTTGATAATAAAAATTTTGATAAGGGTTATTCAAGTACAAATAAATAACAATTTAAGTAAGTTTTAACAGGTTTAATAATTTCATATAAGTTTAATTAAACTCTGATAAGTTCTGTTAAGTTAGGATATGTTTTTATAATTGAATATCATGTGAATAGAATACACTCTAAGTTCCAATAAATTCAATAAGGTTTATTAAGTTTCAATAAGGTCTAAAAAATTACTATAAGGTCTAATAAGTTCCCATAAGTCAATCTTAATATATCAAATTTATATTTTTAATAATATAATATTTTATGTTATATATCACGTATTGATTATTATACCATTATAGTAATTTTTGTAGAACATTAAAATAAATAAAAAACTTATATAAAAAATATGTATTTTACTCTATTCGTCACAGTTAAAAATTAGATCAGATTGATTAGATGGTCTGGATTATAACAGATTAGTTAGATTTTATATAATAATGTGGTGGGGCAAGTTATGCATTTGATTATGGAGGAAGGACCTCGTTCTGGGTTATGTCTTAATGTGGAAAAAATTGAAGTTTTCTGGCCTACAGAAGACCCTCGAAGCAGGCTGGTGGGTGTCTTTCCACCTAATATTGCTCGACCTTTGCGTAATGTTAGGTTGCTTGGAGGTCCCGCTAGTTCCAATTCTGGTTTTAGTGGTGAGCTTGTGATGCAGAGGGTGACCAAGACCATTGCCCTTATGGATAAGGTCGCTATGCTCGATGATCCTCAGTGTGAGCTGTTGTAACTTAGGGCATGTACTGGAGTTTCAAAACTCTACTTTGCATTGCGTACTTGTCCTCCTAGTACTTTTGAGGTGGCTCAGCGCAGTTTTGATGGAGCTCTTCGATCTTCCTTGGAGCGTATTGTTACTGCTTCGAGGCCTGGGTTTGGTGATTGGCAGTGGCGACTTGCCACCTTACCATTTGCGTTTGGAGGGCTTGGTGTTTATTCTGCAGGTGATGTTCGTCACTATGCTTTTCTTGCTTCTCGGTTACAGTCTGCTGGGTTGCAGACACAACTTCTTCGGCATGCTGGCATTGTTGGTCTTGGACGAGCCTTTGATGATGCGTTGAGTCTGTTTAATGGAACAGTGGAATCTGACATTTTGAGTAATCCTAGTGAGGCCGCTGCCCCTAAACTCATGAAGAAAATTGGCAGATATATATTTCACAAAGGTTACCGCTTCTGCAGAATCTGCTTATTCTTTAACTCCTCGACAATCAGCATTATGGAAATCACAACAGGGTGATCACACCTCTGCTTGGCTTCGGGCGGTTCCTATTTCAGGGTTGGGTCAGACGATGAACGCCAAGACTTATCGCTGTGTGTTGATCTATCGGTTGGGTGTTCCATTGTTCTCTATCTCGACGTTGTGCTCTGCTTGTTCGAGGGTTTTTGCTGGAGATATTTTCGGTGATCACGCGGTGTCTTGTGCTGGTATTGTGGGTATTAAACATCGGCATAATGTTGTTCGGGATACCCTTGTTGATGTTTGCTATCGTTCTGGGATTTCAGCGAGAAAAGAGGTTGACATTGGGTTGGATGGAGGGAACGACGAGACCCTCAAACCCGCGGATGTGTTACTTTATTCATGGGATCGTGGTCGCGATGTCTGTGTTGATTTGACAGGGTTTTCTCCTTTGACACAGTCAGGGCTATCTGACTTCATTCCTGGGCGGGTTGTGGCTGATGCAGCTCATCGGAAGCGGGTTAAGTATGAAGCTCGATGTCAGGCGATTGGATATGGTTTCATTCCCTTCTCCTTTTCTTCGCTTGGGGAATTAGAGAAAGAGGTTGTTGCGTTACTGAAGCGGATTCAGAGGTTCTCGACGACGCAAGACATTAGGGCTCGTGCTGCAGCTCATATCTTCATTAGGGTAGGATTTGCAATAGCTAGAGGAGTGGGGGCCTAGATTGTATCTCGGCTTTTCACTAATTTATTGTAGGTTGTATGACTTTTGTTTTTGAGATATAATAATAATAATAATAATAATAATAAATAAATAAATAAATAAATAAATAAATAACAACAACAACAACAACAATAATAATATAATAATAATCAACATTGTGTAAATCGCAGCAAGAAGATCACACCTCTGCTTGGCTTCGGGCTGTTCCTATTTCAAGGTTGGGTTAGACGATGAACGCAAAGACTTACCGATGTGTGTTGTGCTACCGTTTGGGTGTTCCTTTATTCTCTGTGTTTCGACGCCATGCTCTGCTTGTTCAAGGGTTTTTGCTGGGGATATTGAGGTTTTTTTTTTTTGACATACTACAACTTTAGTTTATTGAGTTTTTTATTTTATTTTTTTTTTTAACTACAAAAAATCAATGATGAAAAATTGGCATAGTTTGGACTAAAGTACATAGTAGCATGACACAAATTTTTACCGGGTCAAGACTCTATGAGTAAATACAAAATATTTGTTTGAAAAAATGGTTAGTGTAATCAAATTTTTTTTTTTAACTAATTAGGTTTGTACAATTGTACAGATTTATATTGTATGCTATGCATATTGTATGCGTAGCCCCTCGTTAAAAGACTTGGAATGCTAACATAAGCAAGAAAAGAAGAGAAAAAATAGAGTAATTTGTCCTATAATTTGGAGATTAATCAAATAAAGAAATGAAGAAGGAAGTAATCAAGGTTGACAATGACATGCCAATGTCTTTATTTGACAACATATTCAAACAAATGAACCCAGCTAATACACTAACCGACAAAATATTCACAAGGGGACAAGACATGGGCAAGCCAAACAAGAAAAGGAAAGTAAATAATTCCAAAATCAAAAAATTAAAAGCCCCCACACACAAGGAGGAAAGGGTATTATTTAAATATTTAATTTAAATTTAAATTTAAAGTATAAATTAAATTTAATTTAAAATTAATTAAAAATAAATTTAAATTAAATTAAAAGTATAATTACTATTGAATTCTTTCCAAAATTATTATTGAATCAATTTAATTTAATTTAAAGTTAAATAGAAATATAAAATTAAAAGATTTTTTTTTTGAAACAATTAAAATTAAGATTAAAATTAAAATTAAAATTAGAATACTAATAAAAACTGACAGGTGCTAACCAAAAAGCACAAACCATGTAGTTTAAGCAAAGTTTAGGCCAACAAAGTCAATTAAAGCAACAATATTAGTGGCCACTAATGATTTTAGACCAACCCCCCAATTTCTCTCTCTTTCTTGAAGAACTTTTGTTTGATTCATAGCTATAATAAAAATAATAATAAGGGTACTTTCCTAGCCTCCCCAAAAGAGATGATGTGGTCCCTCATAATACTTCCAAAACTTTCCAACCACTGAAGGATGAGTTTTCTTTTGCCTTTTTTTTTCTTATTTGTTTTGGACTACAAACAAAAATCTTTGAAGTTTGTAATAGTTATGCATTTAATAGAACTTAAAATGATGAAATAATTTTTTTAATTATTATAGATTGACCATGATTAGTTGAATGAACAAGATTGTTATATGATTATTATTCTTTTTGTTCACACTTTGGTCCGACTAAAAATTAACATCAACAACATATCTATTATACATTCAAACAATAAACATTATGAATCCATTATAATTTCATATAAAATATAATGAAGTATCACAACTAATATTTAGACAATTTCAAAAGATTATTTATATTTTTATTTTTGAAATTGGCACGCTAAACTCCTGAAATTGATACCATTCCAAATTCCAAGCAAGACACCTAAAATGGGCAAAGAGGAAATGACAAGGATTAATCAAAATTGATGTGGATAGATGGCGAAATTGATGGTGTGGCCTCATATAACCCCACCACTCCCCAACTATCTAACCCCAAACCCCAACCCCAATCATTTTTTATGGCCAATTTCTAGGGCTCGTCTTTAGTGGTGGATAGGGTTAGTCTTGGCTTTTCTTTAAGAATCAACCTCTATTCTATGTCTTCTTTTTTCATCAATAAATACAATTCTATAGGAAATTGCCCATAATTTGGCATGGTATTTCCATTGATATGATTACTTTTTTGCTTTTTATGGTGACCATTTCTTCTTTTTTTTTGAGTTTTCTTGGCAAGGTCGTACATGATTTACACATGTTTCATCATTCATTCTGTTCAAATAAGTCTTATTAAGTATTACACCTTTTATTTTGATATTTATCTGATGTATGACAAAAGGAAAAATAACGGAAAAGTTAAGTGACATGGGTTATATTCTGTACATTATTATTAGCAAGATAGTCTTGTATATTAATAGATCTATTACTTTTAAATGATTTTGCATTGCATGAATCTAATTATATCACCCCTTATGTCACATTTGAATTTTGAGTGAAAAGTCTCCACCTTTTATTATACTTTAATAATAATAAAAATAAAAATAGTCAATAGAATTTTTGGAAAGACATACATGAATCATGAAGTGCTAAGTCTTTCGTAGAGTTGAAGCTTGACTTGGGAGCAGAATCGACAGAGCATATCCTACTTCAAGCTCACCAACTAAAATAAAAGGATGATATAACAGCATTTATATTGATATTTATATTTTGTAAATAAATTTTTGTATGAAGTTGGAGTAGTAAGAAACAAATCTTAATCTGAAAAAAACTGTTTCTTCTACAGACGAATATGTACGACAAGTACTAAGTAGTTGCACTGTACTTTCTCTATCAACATAAATTTGACAAGATTACATCTCCATTTTTGAGGATTTCATGACTCTCATCATGGGAGTCGCAGGATATTTACTCTCTCTATCCAATATTAATGAAGACGTTAATAATATGTTCAAAATAATGTGACAACTGAATCGAAATGAAAGTTGTGTTACATAAGCAATTAGAGTTTGCAGAAAAAACAAACAAAAATTTCCTTTATATTAATATCTAACACAACTGTATAAGATTACATTAATGCTTCACAAAGTCATGGATTTTATAAATGTTCATAAAATCCAAATCCATGTTTTCTCTAAAATTAGCACCTTTATAACAATACCCAATTACAGAAACCCATTAAACCCCCCAAGACAAAACACCAACCTTGCTATTTTGTTTAGGTTCAACCTTCCTTTCCGGGGGCAGATCGAGTTCTGTCGAATACGACGATGACACGAACAATGTCCGTTCTACGCGGTCACATTCACATAGAGCTGATGGATCAACCCAAGAACAATGTTGGAAAGAACTTCCACATAGCATCAGCTCGAACAACCCAGAAAACCTCGCTCGAATCACCACCAATAATGTGATTAACACTACTAAAACATCTTTATACTACTATACTGCTAAGCACATGAAGCTAGCTACCTTGATTCCTAACTACACACCAACTTTGGAAGAGAATAAAAAGGAGGCCCGGAGCAAAATGATAATAATAAAAAAAAAAATGTTAAAGCTGTTTTTGTCATTGTATAAGGATGATCTGATCTGATATATCTGGTGTAGGTAACAGGGGTGGTTAAAAGGACAAAGATACTACTAGTATTAACAGTTAGGATTCACAAAATTCTTTATCTCTTCCATAAGAGTATAGAAATTGTCATTATTTGGCAAGAAATAGAATCCAATTGTAGCTTGCTTTAAGTATAGAAGCTTCACTTCATGCCCTGCATCTTTAAGCCCTTCAACATACGCTAATTGCCAATCTTGAACCAAGTCTAACCCGGCTACAACCACCAAACTCTTAGGGAAATTGATCCCCTTAAGCGCCTTTCCCCTCGGCCCGAATATATTACACGCCGGGTGATCTCTATCCTCCCCTTCAGGCAGGTAAGCGCGCCAATACCAATCGCGATCTTGTACTGTAACAAAGTATTTCCCGTCCAAATTGTTTTCTGATTCCGTCCTCTGCTCCCCACCGAACATCGGATGAAGTAGAATATTTCCAATAACATCAACGCCTTCCTCGGCTGCCTTGACTGCAACATGATGCGCGATATTACCACCCGAGCTATCCCCTGCCATATAAACATGAACTTTCCTGTTATTTTCCTTGCCACTTTGTAACCAAGGCCTAGTACTAACCCACTTCACGGCAGACCAACCATCATCATACGCAGCCGGGTACCTATGCTCTGGTGATCTACGATAATTAACCGACACTACGACCGCCTTACAAAGTCCAACAAGGCGGCGACAAAGGGTGTCATAGATAGCACTGTTAGCAGACGAATGAGTAAAACTTCCTCCGTGAAAGTACACTATAACAGGTACTATTTCCTCTGTACTTAGTGGCTTTTCTAGCTCTTGAACACCCCAATAAGCTCCGTTTTCGGACGAAGCCGGCATATAAACCCGGTTCAAAAGATTAGCAGATATGTCAAAAATGTCGAAGGAGAACACCCCATCAACTGGGATTGTATTGGAAGACACTTTACGGTCTAAAAATTCACTTAATTCTCTGTTAAATGTTCCATCTTGCCGGCGAAGAAGGTTGTATGCAAGCTTGAAATTCGATATCAGAATCCATGTGTTTAATGGTACTACTTTCTGCAATCAAAATTATCAAACAAGATCAGAATTATAAGTATTTATGGACCAATTTTACTAACAAATGGAGTAAATCATCATAAAACATGAAAAACAAAAAGTGGGTGATTAGACTATTTTTAGACGGGAAAATTAAACAAAAAAAATGATCAAATGAAGGGGAAATATTATTAATCATACAAATCAAAACAAGATAATAAAACAAATATAAGAGACTATTTAGTATATTAGTATGTATGTATGTACATATATTTCAAATCAAAACATTAAAGATGAAGCTAGCTCCTATTTCTCTTAATCTTGACTTTCTAAACAAAGTAAGACCAAACCCATAAATGGAAGTTTTTAAACAAGGAAAAAAAGATCAAAAACGACAAATTTTTCACTCCTCAAAATTTCACACTTTCTCCCTAAAAATCCGACATCTTTTTTTTTTTTTTTTTCTTTATACCCCATTAAAAAAAAATTGCAAAAATTGAGAAAAATAAATTAAACCCATTAAATTAATTAGAAGAAATAATCAAACCCACTTAAAAAAATTCAACAAAATTAAATTAAAACAATATAAAAATAACAATAATAATATTACCTTGCATTCATTGACGTTGATTTCATTACTGCCGGCCATATGCCTTGTAGTAATTTTTTATTTTATAAACTAAAAATAAAATAAAAATTCTCCACTTGTGAAAAAATCAACCAAATCCCAAAGCAAAAATCAATGATCTTCTTCTTGTTGATTTTCTTCCAAAAATAAACTTGATCTTCAAAATATGGACCCTATTCCATGATAATTATGATTTTGTTGTTCAAGCAAAAAAAAACTAGAGAGAGAAAGTATAGAGAGAGAAAGGAAGAGAATTTTAGTAAGAAAAGGAAGAAGAAAAATGGAGGATAAAATAAAAAAGAGGAAGTGATTTAAAGGAAGTTAGAGAGAGAAAGTAGAGAGAGAAAGAAGCGTGGAGTCAAACGAAAAGGAGGAGCGACGGTGGTGCACGGAGACGAAAGAGACGACAAAGCGGGGCGGCCGATATAAACTGTTTTTTGTGGGGTCCTTTTTATTATTTTATTATTTTATATTTAATATTTATATTTTATTTAACTTTTATTGATATTAAATGTGTAGTTTATATTAAAAAGTTAAATATTTTTGGCACATATAATTGGTATACCAATAGAGTACAGAAATGTGTCACTTGGACGAATGGGATACACTGGATCCGAATTTGCGGTTTTTTTCTTTTCTCTCTTTTGGCTCTTTCTTCAAGGGATTAAAGGTTAACAACATGCCATTTTATTGTCAATCATATTTTTATTTTATCTTTCTTTGATTTAAATTATTATCAAAAGAATGCCAAGTGTTTTTTTTTACTCTAATGTAATTTACTTTTATAAACTTTTACTATGTAAATAAATTGATGTACAATACATCAACCTTAAAATATTCAAAAGTTATTTATATACTCCGCTTTTTTTCATCAGCGGATACATATTTAGAGACATATTTAAAGAGGTGAGTTAAAAAATGTTATTTGTATAAAGTAAATTTTGTTATATACGCTCGAATGTACCGTACACCTAACTAACTTTATACATATATATAGCTGGTCACATAGTGTGACATGGATTACTTGTATGGTGTTACTAGTTTTGGTCAGGGTGTTACTAGTTTTGGTCAGGGTGTTACTAGTATTCTATGGTTAGTTGTATGGTCTTACTAGTTATGTTTAGGTGTTACTGATTTAGTATGGGGGTTTGGTCTGAGGTTACTTGTAGGGGTTACTCAGAATACAAGTAACATCTACAAGTAACCCCAAAATACAAGTAACACCTACAAATCACACATGGTGCAGAAAGGGTTACTTGTAGGGTGTTACTTGTATTTTGGGGTTACTTGTAGGGTGTTACTGATTTTAGTCAGGGTGTTACTTGTAGGTGTTACTTGTATAGTGTATTTTGAGGTTACTTGTATGGTCAATTTGGTCATACGGGTTTTGGTCAGGTGTTACTGGTTTGGTACGTGGCTCTGGTCATGGGTTACTTGTAAGGATTATTCAAAATACAAGTAACACCTACTAGTAACCCATACAAGTAACCCCAAAATACAAGTAACACCCACAACTAACCTTTGACAAAACTAGTAACACCATTCAAGTAACCCCTGTCGCACCATGTGGCGACACTGAAAAACCCAAATTGTATCTAGTTGAAATCAATTGATTCGTATTGCCGTTATTGAACTTTATTTTGGAACATTTTGAACCAGATTGAAACTTAAATCATGGTTATTAGACGAACTTATTTTTATTTATTTTAGAAAAAATAAATTCAGATCAAATCATTATTTTATGTGCAGTTTTTTTTAATCTCTAAATATTTTTAATTATGTAATAAAAATTTGGAAATTTTGTGGAAAACCACCCACTTAAAACACATTTTTGTGAAAAACTACTCACAATAAAAAAATGTTGTAAAAAACCACCCAAACTAAAAAAAATGTTGCAAAAAGCCACCCACTGCCAGAAACAGGTTGTTGACCATATTTTCCGGCGTTGACCGCCCTCCCTTGGTGTTGGCCACCCGTCCCATCCCCTTAAAAACCCCTAGAATTCACCGGAAAACGTTCGATCCCCTTCCCCCTCCCCCTTGAAAATCTTTTAAAATTCACTTGAAACAATGAAAAATCCCAGACCAGGCCACCACCGAAAAATGTGGTCGGAGTGATTTTCGAGGTGGAAGGGGAATGAATATTAGGGGTTTTCAAGGGGGGAGTGAATGTTAGGGGTTTTCGAGGGGGAGGGGGGGGGGGGAGGATAGTGAACAACCTGTTTTCAGCAATGGGTGTATTTTTGCAACATTTTTATTTAATTTGGGTGATGTTTTACAACATTTTTTTATTGTGGGTGGTTTTTCACAAAAAAGTGTTTTTAGTTGGTGGTTTTTGACAAAATTTTCTAATTTTTTTTGTGAAATTTACATATTAATAAAATACACATTAAAATCTAACAAGACCCCACTTGATATTTTTCTTCTTTATAGATTACCATAAACATAAAAATCAAAGTTTGATTAAATCTGACCATTAGATCATACTAGATCAGATAAGCTAAGCAAAAAAAAGGTGAATTAAATAGGATAATTTGCCAATTACTACCGCAAGTTAATACCACTTTGTAAATTACTACCGCCAATTAAAAAAGTTGTGAATTACTACCGCAAAATTTTTTAAGATGTTGCGATTACTACCAAACCCCCATTAAACCCAACTATGACGTCATTATATCCCTTTAACCCGTGTTTGACCATGGTTAAGGGCTTTAACCAGCCCCCCCCCCCCCAAAAAAAAAAAAAAAATGGTTAGGGATATAATGACGTCATGGTTAAGGACTTTAACCATGGGTTAAAGTGATATAATGACGTCATAGTTGGGTTTAATGGGGGTTTGGTAGTAATCGCAACATCTTAAAAACTTTTGCGGTAGTAATTCAAAACTTTTTAAATTTGCGGTAGTAATTTACAAAGTAGTATTAACTTGCGGTAGTAATTGGCAAATTACCCAATTAAAGGGTGTAGTAGCAAATTAGCCTTTTATTGCAGGTGTAAAGTAACCCTATAACTTTTACTCGTAGCAAATTAACCCCACAATTTATTATAATTGTGCAATCAAAACCTATTCATCAAATTTGAGCAAAATCACATTAAAATATATAAATTTCATAAAATATACTCCAATAAAAGACAAAAAAAAGTTAAAAAAAAATTAATTACATCCAAAATATTGTGCATATACATTATCATACATATTAAATACATACTATAAAATATAGAAATTATCGACACTGAAATATGACAAAGGGCGAAAAAATTAACAGAATTTAGCAAACCATCATACTTGATTAATCTCTTCAATTGCTCACATTTAATTGAAATGGTAAGAAATATAACGCATGTATAATACTCTTAATGCTTATTATTAATACAAAAAATTAGCATGTTTTGATGAATTTATTGTTAAATAGTGATGCTCAGATGTACGTTGCACGATATGTTAAGTTTTGGGATCCATTTGCTATAATTAAAAGTTAAGGGGGTAATTTGAACATAGAGTTAAAGTCTTGGTGCTAATTTGCTATATTCCCCCCCCCCCCCCCCAAATAAATAAGCCCTTATTACTACTGACTACTTTTCATTTCTTTTTTTTTGGCTACGTGTAAAATATAGGGACTTGATCTTTCTAAAGAGTATCTTCAAAAAAGTTCAACACATAAGGGTTACAACCCTTTTTTAAAAAAAAAAAAATTTGGGCCAATCCATTATAAAACTTGTTCAGGCAGGCCCAAATAATAAGAAAACATGGTTAAGCCTCATTTGTGCTTTAACAACAGTTAGAAGGAATGCAACTGAATGGAGAAGCAGTTAGTAAAGGATGAATGCAGGGTTTTACCACTTTTACCTTATAACAATGAGCGTAATTCAAAAACTTCAAGGCAAGAGCATGAAAACTAGTGACTATGAATTTCGACAATGATCAAAGCTTCAGGGGCAAACAATCGATCAACGTAGTTTCTTATCGTTAACCTTAATCTTTAGGCTTAGTAGTCTAGATTAGGATAACTTAGCTTAACTTCCATAAATTGGAAATCTTTAGTGTTTTCTTCAATTGTACGATAAGTTTTGGAGGTAATCTTTCTTCTATTATGACGTCCCTCAATTGGCTAGCCTAAATATATCTTTATGCTAGTGTGTGCTTCTCTGAGTTGAATGTTGAAATCAATAATCCTGTACTTATTTCATTTCTAATCTTTGTTTGCATCTTGCAAATTGGCTTTATTAATAATTTCTTAGATTGAAAATTACTCGTACATTAGTGACTCTCTTCGAGTAGAGATTGCAACCCCTAGCTAAAAGCGATTGGGTGGCATTACTTGATAGCAATTTTTCTCTAGCAATAAGAAAAACTACTAGAGGTGTCAAATCGGGTACCCAGATGGAGTTTGGGTTGACCCACGACGGGTCGGGATGTTTGGATCGGGTAATGATGGGTCATTTTAACTTAACAAACCAAATCAAATCAGGTTGAGCTTAATCAGATTCGGGTTAAAGTTGAGTTCAAGCATGGTCGGATACAAATCAAACTTGGCCCAAATCAAATTCGGGTCGAGTCATACCGAGTTCAGAAGAACTCGGGTCCGGATTTTATCGGGTTTATTTGGGTTAAAATGGATTTATTTAACTTTGGGTCAGGTCATTTCGTATTCGATTAAATCTCGGTTCAAATCAATTCAGTTCCGGCAAAAAATTGAATCTCGTTACTTCGATAATTAGCTCATTCTTTTGGGTCGAATAATTTGAATTTGGGTCAATCTCGATTCAACTTGGCTTTTAGCTATATTAGAATAGTCATGTCATTTTTGTTGTTGGAGATTTTATTCATATATAGTTTAGATCATTTTTTGGGTTTCGTTTAAGTTTTTATATTGGCTTATCAGAATTGATATAAGATTGACAACTCAAGTTATTAAAGAAATTAAAATGATTATTTATCTCCTTGATCAGGTGATTATCACATATTATAAAATGTTTCCTTACGTTTTGGTTTATCGTCGTCTTTGTGGCTATTTATCATCGCCAATTCATTGGCTACTCGATTATTAGAAGTATCGAGATTGTCTATTGTATATTAGCAACTAACTCGTGATTAAGAATACAAGATTTTTCATATTTTAGTAACGTTTGATTTTGTTATTGTTAATGAAGTTATACCCCTCCATTTTGTAATAATCGCAACACATATTTACTTTACGTTGGTTTCATAATAATTCTAACATCTTATTTAGTAAGGACACGTTACTACGAATATTTTATTACTTCTCCTCATTAATCCTACCAACAAAAATATTTTATTATTTCTTACTCATATTAACAATTAATTATATTTCCACTAACTACACTTTATATTATAAAATTCTCAATTTGGACCATACCTTGTAATTTTCTTACAACTTTATGCAATGCAAACCCTAAACTAGGCCAATACGGCAATAAGATAAGATTAGTGACAGTCAGATGAAATAAACATACTGTCTAATATCCAAATTCAAATAAATTATAACTAAAATAAGCTAAATAAGCCCTAATATGTTAGAGTCCGTTCTAATAAGGGTTTGTTCAACTCGCCTTATTATTTTCTCTTATTACAAGACTATAAGTTCGCCAACCCGTCTTGTGTGTGGCCAGCCACACCAAGTAACCACTTATTTAAAAAAAAGTAACCCATATAAAACGAACTGACCAAGTAACCCCTGTAATACAAACTTAGTAACCCCTATAACACTGAGTAACCCTATAGCACTGAGGAAGTAACCCCTTTAACACTGATCAAGTAATCCCTTTAACACTGATCAAGTAACCGCGATTACACTAATAAAGTAACCCCAGCCACACGATGTGACCGACCACATAAAGACTTTGTGTAATAAGTTCAGATAATATCATATAAGTTTAGATAAGTTTTGATATATTAAGATTAATTAAGATAAATTCAAATAATTAAATTCAGATTATTTCAGATACATTCTGATAAATCCATATATGTAACATATGTTGAAATAAATTCAGATAAGATCAATTAAGTTGAAATAAATTCAGATAAATTCAGATTCATCAAAATCGTGAATATAATACACCTAATCACATTAATATAACATATATTATACATATTTAATGTCATAAACTTCAAATTTTATACATTTTAGGAAGTATATTTCATGGTATAATGATAATATTGGATTGTTTGACTTTAGAGTGCAAAATCATAGACTAATTGTCTAAATATATCAATCAATGATCATTGTACCGTCCCTAATCCATGCACTAATATCAATCAATGACAATTTGTACATTTGTATTGTCCCTAATATGTTGACTCCATTCAACATTGCCATTTCTTTGCGCACGGTTTTCCTTATATTAACAATATATCAATTTATTTCCACTCTATATTTATTTAGTATCTATGTATTTCACTATTTCCTATATCTCTTGCTCGAATGGCTAGAGATGTGTTAGCAATTCCCATTACATCCGTAGCTTCGGAATCTGCTTTTAGTATGGGAGGTAGAATTTTAACCAAGTATAGGTCACGTTTGTTGCCGAAAAATGTCGAGGTTTTGGTTACTTGTCAAAATTGGATATCTGGTTATGAAGAATTGGAGGATGAAGACTATCTTGATATTGAAAGGGAGACCGACCCTAATGATATCGATTATGAATCTATTCCCTAATAAGGTAGGTCTATGCACTTGTTTTTTTGGTTCAAAAATCATTCTTTTAATTTCTTTTAATCTGATTTTTTTTTCTTAATGTACAGGGTTGCTGCCATGCTGAAGTGTTGATGCCCCTGCGTGATGAATCAGATTACATTCCCAGATTTTAAGTTTTTGTTATTGTGTGCGATGGTTTTTATAACTCTAAATAAATGTAATTTGATTTCGGTAGCGGTAGTGGACATCAGAAATAAAATTACATAATAATTTTTACTCCATGTTTTTCAATGCAGTATTAATTTTATTTTTGTTTATCAAATTTTAAATTCTAGCTTTTCAATACAATAATTTATTGATCATTTAGATGAAAGCAGATGATAAGTATTAGATTTATTTAGATGAATGCACAGGATAAGTATAGTATTAGTATTAGATGAATGCAGATGATAAATTCTAACTTTTTTTTTTATTTTTTGGATTAGCATTAGATTTATTTAACTTATATAAAATATGTTAACACAAAGTCCATATCTCACTCTAACGAATGATTGGATTGATTTTGACATTGGTGTTGACAAGAATAATGAATTAATAATGTACATACGTTAAATTTTTGGTCATCCATGAGCTTTTAGTTTGCAATGTTGTAGAAATGTAGAATATTTAGATGTGTGAAATCATGGGCTCTTGGATGTAATTATAGTTTGTTAGCTTAGTTAGACGAATGCAAAGGATATATAAGTAAATATGATAGTGTATGTCTCACTTTTCCTAATTACAACTTAAAATGGTTGGAGAGGATGGTCATGAAAATTTTTGGATTAAGTTAATTAAAAAGGCCGGGTAAAAATTAATCATGAGTAGATTTGGGTCGGGTTAAGTTGGGTCAAAGGATGTTTCAAGTCGGGTAAATAGAAATCGGGTAATAAATAGATCGGGTAAAAAGAGATACTTTTAGGGTCAAAATGGTTTTGGGTAGATTTTGTTTCGAATTAGATCGAATTCGGATCTTGAATTATCGGGTCTTAATAGTTTCGATTTGACTATGAGTCGATTCTAAGTTGGGTTTGGACCATATATTAATAGGTGAAGTCGGTTATGAGTTAACTTCGGGTTGACTCCAGATCGAATTCGGATAAAAAATTTGCGGGTTAAACCAGTTAGAAAACAATTCGGTTTTAGATGAACCTTTCGGGTCGGGTGAGTTTTTGACACCTTATTCATCAAGTAAATAATTGTACGAAAATCATCGAATCACACTTAAGAACTCTTTACTATGGAGTAATAGGAAATAGATTATACTTTTTTTTAAGGAAATAATTGATACTTATTGTTTATGTTGAATTTCGTCGAGTGGGATTGAATAGCAAAATCTAGGTTTCGAACCAAATAAATACACCTTATTTTAAAATAATACGAAATAAAGAAATGACACAATTAAGGAATTGTTGATGTGGAAAACCCAAAAGAGGTAAAACCGCTGGTAGAATGAGGGTCTACCAAACTTTCACTATGTAAAATATTGAAGAAGGATTGCAATGTATGCTCGGTGTACTCTGGTAGCTAGGCTTCAGTGTGTCTAACATTGATGATGCTTCTTCCTTTAATAGATGTTTATTAGGGTTCAATATAGTCATTATAAAATGATATAATGCCTCCCTTAATATTTGGCCATATCCCTTTGATTGCTGACCAACCCTTAACTTAGCCCACTAACGGCTTGATTTAGATAGCAAAAGACCAAGTCACTGAAGCTTATCATCTCCTGGAAAATAGGCCGGGGGCTGTTTATTAAGGTTTCGTCCGTCAAGCCTGGGCTTTATTCATCGATGCTTTACTCTTCGTCTTTGACCTTGCCTGACTTGCGTTGATGTTGACTTACTAAAATTTAACCATAACAATTTGCCCCTAATTGCTTAATATGGGCAGCGATGTACAAATTCAACAATTAAAACTATGGAAATGAAAAATAAACAGAGAAATTCAAAAATCAAAATTGATTCAAAATCAACTTATTTAAAGGTAGATCATCTTTCCGCTTGTTGTACTAACTCGAGAAGTTACTCCAACTTCCCACTTCTCCATTTAACCGTCACTTAGCTTCTTGCCTTTATTACTGCTACATTTTTCCCGCTTCCCCGGAATTACTACACTCCTTCTCTCTCTTTGGCAAAAGTTCTCGGGTGATTCTAAGGCGGTGAGCGGCGACGATTTCGATTTTGAACTCTCGTCAGCTCAAATCGATAGGTAATTACTTCAATTCTTTGTTTTCTTAGTTAAATTCGGCAAATGTCAAATAGAATTCCTAAAACTAGGTTTAGGTTTTTGCTTTGAGTTGTTGAGAAAAGGGGAACAATTGTTTTAGAAATGAAAGTGGTATTAAATGCGGAGTCATTGATGATGACTGCTTTGAAGGATGACTTCGTTAAAATGGCAGGGTTCCCTGAGAGTGTGTTTGCTGGAAAGGGTCCGAAGGTGGAGAACTAACTAAAAGGGTTTATAGTGTTTTTCAGATACCCATTTATGGAGACATGGGCTGAATTTTCCTTCAAGCCTCTGACTAGGTCTTTAATTTCTTCGAGGTATTGGGGTTAAGCCCTGGCAGTTGATGCTGTCGGGTTGGATAATTTTATCAGTTTTGGAAGGAATTACCATGAACTAGGAGGATTCTTTTACTTTGGAAGATCTAGTTGAGGCTTATGGCATAAAGATGAGAACGCATCGTTTTGTGAGTTTACACAAGAAGGGAGAACCGCTGGTTTTGAACACTGATTGTAATGATAGGGGTTGGGCCAATTATTTTATTTTTGTCAAGAAGTCTTCAATAGGTAATGACAGAATGTGGCTGACGAAAGGATGGCCGGAGAAGGGTAAGCAATTTATCTTAGGACTTGGTATCATAGAACTAAGGTTTTCTGAATGTTTGATATTGGTTTTATATGTGCAGAGCTTGATTATGATTATCTTAAGCTAACAAAAGGATCGTTGACGAAGGTGTAACGGGCTTTGGAAGCTGGGTATGCGAAAAGAACTTTGGAAGGACGAGGCACCCTCTTAGTGAATCGTTGGGACAAAAACACAAGGATTCACCGAACTTTTCCCTATAAGCCGAAGATTTCGAGGAAATGATGTCTACTTGTGAGTCTTTGTCATTTTGTTAAATTCGCTATTTGTGTCATTGTTTTTGTTTAAGTGTTAATCCGTTGTACGTTATGTTCTATTTTGGTCAGAATTTGCAGCGCAAGGCGGTCGTCGAGGATGAAACTGAAGGAGTTGTGTCTTCGATAAGTGCAATTACTAGATATATCAAGGATCACTATTATGGAGATAATAAGTTCATTCTCTTTGGCGTCATCATCTGTTGCTAGACTATGAGAGATGATCTTTGGGCTAGTAAAATAGTTCAAAGCTCGCTAGAATGGATCCTATGAGGTCACACACAAAGGTATTGGGTTAAGCAAGTAAGAGGCCCATTAATGGGCCCTATGAGCATTTAACTAATCATGAATAGGATTGGGATAGTGTAGTTTGATTGGGATTAGGAATTTGGCTTTTTCATGGACTCTTATTTAGAGATGTGATCTATAAATAAGATCCATGCCTAGGGTTGATCAATTAAGTCACAATTAACTTACAGTGAATTGTGAATCAAGGCAACCAAATCCCAAAAACCCTAAACCTCCCTCTCTCTCTCACGGCACCCCTCTCCCCCATTGGACTTGCGGCCGGCCACTCCTGGTGGAGTTCGTGGTGGTTCATGACTAGTTCGTTGTTCATTCTTCTCAGTAGAAAGTCGGTTGAAGAGTTTGATCGCGACTAACTAGCATTAGTGGAGGTATTAATCCGTGCTTGTGGACCAAGTAGAGGAATCACGTTTGAGGTTCTTTGTCTCCCTTGTTCTTGTTCGATTACTAGTGGAATCACGCTTCAAAGGTATAATTGTTACTCTTTATGTGTTATGCATGAGATCCTTGGTTTGGTGCTTAATGAATGTGATTCATGTTTATTCCGCTGCGTAGTACCTATAATTCCTTACAGAAGCTTGTCGCAGGCAGATTAAGACGTGAAGATGAGGAGAAAATGGGGTTTACCACCTCAAGTGGCGTCGCCATTCTCGGTGGTGGACAGGACAGAACAACATCATGCTTCGTTGCACATAAAGTTAGCGACGAAGCTGTTGTGGTTCACATAGCGTCGTCTCCTCTGCATAAACAGCAGAAGATGGACGATGCCCTAGTATTTTAAGATGTGGAGATACGCTTTCCTTCTGAATTTCTCAACCTTGCTAAGAGGAATCGTCAGCCTATGTTCCCTCAACTAAATCAAGTGTTGTTTCGGGGTTCTCGAGAGCATTTGGCTGGGACTTCCAATTTGGACATCGCGTCGGAGGATGCTTCCGTTCATCTTTATGTAGTTTTCCTTCCTTTGTTTATTTGGTTAGCAATGTGTATTTTGGTTTGTAATTCGTGTTTTGCTGGATTGGACAGTATTTGCAAAATTCCCTGGTTTTGAGGGAGAGGGTGATCGGGTTGGCTAAGGATATGAAGAGGTTGGATGATGTTGCGAAGAATAGTGAAGCTAAGACAAAGAATGCAACGAGGAAATTTTTGACCATGAGGAAGGAGCTCGACGAAGCGAATAAGAAAGTGGACAAACTTGAAAGTTGTTTAGAATAATTGTCCAAGAAGACGGACTAGCAATCAAAGAAGTTGGAGGAATAAGCCCAATAGTTGCAGGATCAGGCCAAGCAACTGAAGGAGCAAGCTTAGCATTTGGAAGACAAAGTTTTTATCATTCGGGATAGACACCAAGCTTTGTCAAAGGTGCAAGGTGAGCTGTTGACAATAAAAAAGGAGTTAGACGACGCTCTAGATGAGGGTGCGGAGCTGGAGATCAAGCTCAAGGCTAAATTGATGAAATAGTACCCGGATGGGAAGGATTCGGGTGGCGACCTCAGGAGCACATTAATCGTTTTATAGCTAATGGAGGAGCTCTAGTTGCACTAGGAGATCATACTGTAGTGGTTTCGACTACGGATTCAAGACCTCATCCGTCGATCATTGTTCGTTATTCCTCCGTCCACTGGCGATGCTGGAGCGTAACCGACAACTGGTGAAGGCGTTAGGGATAATGCTCAGGCCGACGAGATCGTTAAGGACGTCGTCGAGGAGCTGAACACTGATGACAATGCTACTGAAGGCGCGTTGTTTGAAGAACATTGGTTATGATGGTTTCGCTTTCTTTTGTTATGTATTTCTGTTTTTGTTTCGTACCTTGATGTTCTTTCTTTTTGGCTTGGATATTTTCCTGTTGATTCTTTTCAATTCTCTTGTTTTGGATTTTGTTTCTTTATGTTCCACTTGATGACAAGTGGTTCTTTTGAACATTGTTGTGACTTTGTCATAAATTTTGTTATGATATTTTTCCTTTGTTTCATTTATTGTCTTTTGCTTTTGATCTGCGTATAGCAAGAAATGTAAGGAAAAGATTTAATAGTTTAGAGAAAAATAGTTAAGCTAGAACCAAAACAAAAGGGAACAAACGAATAAGAATAATATAAATTAGAAGGTATTTATTAGTCTGTTTCTAAATACACTAGATAATGTAATAAATGAAAGATGTAAAACTTAGTAAATTTTTATTTTATACATTGGTCTTTTCGATGTCAATGTTTTCATCGAAGACTATATATACTCGAGTTAAGCCTTCGTTGTTTGCCAATGCCCCTTGCGTCCCAGCGTCGATGCTGAACACTAAAGACTAAGTTTGTAGTTCAGGTGTCGGGTGTTTGGCGTTGGACGCTAAGGTCATATTTTCCTAGGATTTGTTTTGTTTTGATGTTCTTATTTGAACGTCAAATATCCTCATCCTTTTAGAGGATGTTAGTGCAGTCGACGACGATTTTTTTGTGTCGTTTGATGTGATTTTGGGTCATGAGCTGAGTCTTTTGTTTCGTCGCTGCATATTTCGTCGATTAATGTACTGCAAAACTAACATGGTTAGAGTATCGTTGGCCGTTGATATGGTCAACGACCCTTCGATGCTTAAGTTAGAACTCGTAGTGAAAATAAGTAATCAAATGTAAGATCAGAGATGTTACCTTATCGTTGACGAATACTCTTTTGACACTTTAGAAGTAGTAATTTTTGAGATGAGTTGCGTTCCAACTTCTTGGAACAGGTTTACCTTGCTGATCGCACAGTCAATAGGCGTTGTTGCCGATGAATTGGGTGATCTTGTATGGACCTTTCGGGGGGGGGGGCAGCTTACCGTTGGTAGGGTCCTCTGTGTTTTGGAAACTTTCCTTAGTACCCAGGCACACATTTTTATTGAAGCTTCTTGCGACTATTTGTTGTTACGCTTCCATTCTGATTAGGGCTATTTCTCGCAATTCTCTAACTGCGTCTAAGCTGTCTTCCATTTCTTCTTGGTTTCTGTCTTCCGTCATCAGCCCAAATCAAGACGTTTGAAATTCAAATTTTACTAGGAAGACGGCTTCACAACCATAGATAAGGGAGAAAGGCGTCTATCCTGTTACACGCCTCGACGTCGTTCGATTGGCCCACAGGACGGTTATCTTCCTTTTGCTGATTTTAATTTACTTTTGATAGCGTTCAAAATGACTTTGTTGTTGGATTTTGCTTGTCCATTAGCTTGGGGGTATCTTGGTGTCGACGTCCCCAATTCTACTCAAAATGTTCTACAAAACGAACGAGTTTTGTTGCTAATAAACTGTGATCCGTTGTCACAGACTGTCACCGACGGAATGCAAAACCTGCAAATAATGTTAGTCCACGGAAACGAGATGACTTCCTTGTCTGTCACTTGTTTCAAGCCAATTGCTTCTATCCATTTATAAAAATAATCTATTATTGCTAGCATATAAACTCTTTGTCCTGGTGCAGCAGGTAGCTTCCCGACGATGTCCATTCCCTAACTCATGAAAGGCCATAGAGATAAGGTTTGGTGCAAGGATTCCGAATGCTTGTGGACTGTGTTGGCAAATCCCTGACAACTATCACATTAGGCAACATACTTGACGGGGTCCTCATGGAGTGTTGACTAGAAGTATCCTCGTCTCTTTGCGAGTCTTTCTAGTCCTCTGCCCCCTGAAGTGATTAGTGTATATGCCATCGTGTAAGTGGCTAAGGACGGATTGTTGTTCATGACTTTGGAGTCATCTTTTTGATAATCCTGACGCTGACTTATGGAACATGACTCCGTCGATGAGGTGGTATCTGGAGGTTTTGTATTTTAGTTTACGGGCTTCTGTTAGGTCGTTGGGAGGGTGTCGTTGGTGAGGTAATTTATGAGTGGTTTTGTTCAGTCGTTGTCATTATTGACGTTGTCGACGGGGAGGATTGCATTTTGTTGATACGGAAGGTTTTTGTAAGTTGACTAGGGGTATCGATGTTAAGGTGGTCTTTTTGAGTGCGAAGCTAAATTTGCAAGTGCGTCAGTTTGGGAGTTTTGGTATCTTGGAATTTGTTGTATTGCATTAAAGTGTGTGGCTTTTTCTTTGGCTACTTCGAGGTAGGCTGTCATTTTAGAATCTTTTTGCTGTGAAGTCTCTTGTCAGTTGGCCGACGATGAGGAGGGAGTCACTGTACACGTCCAGAGTTGTTGCCCCCAAGTCTTTGGTGACTATCAATCCTGAAATTAATGCTTCATATTCCACTTCATTATTAACGACTTTGAAATCACAAGATATAGATCGCATTATCATGTCCCCTTATGGTGACTTTAGCAACATTCCCACGCCAGCTCCACATTGATTGGATGATCCATCTACGAACATGATCCATTTGCTTTCTTTGTCGACGTTATTTATTTCTTCTACTTCTTTGTCAGCTACGGCCTGCAGATCGGGGCTTAAGTCAACCACAAATCTGCCAAAGCTTGTGACTTGATTGCTTTTCCAGGTTGATATTCAATGCCGAGTGTATTAAATGAAATCTCCATTTGCCTAATTATCTTGTTAGCTCTAGTTTTCTAAAAACAGACTTGATAGGATAGTTAGTCATCACCACTACGTGGTGGGTTTGAAAATAATACCTTAATGTAGACACCTAAAAATGTCTCCCCAAAACCAAACACGATGATGAACAACCTTTCATCGCCACTATTGGTCGGGTCAAGTATTTAATCGTTGGAGTGCTTAAATCCATAATCAATCCCAAAAAATTTCGTAAACCAACCCAATTCTTAGCCCATTTTGCTAAACTATAACTTATTTTCCACTTTTTGTGTCCACATCGCAAAACCGAGCTTAACTAATTGTTTGGCCCTATAATTTTGATCCAAATATAATTTGGTTTGATAGGCCTTGAAATAAAATTTCCAACGATATATCATAAGCCCAATTCCGATTTAAACGAAGAAGATATGAGCAAAACACTAAACTCGGCCCAAAACCGAAACCCTTCCACTAAAACGTCCATATCTCAAAATCTACAAAATATTTTGAACTGATTCTAATTGGGTTGGAAATTAGAATTGATAATATTTCCAATGATATATTATATTTCTTATTTCGAGTTCCGAATCAAAAGTTATCACGGTTTTAAAAACGCGTGAAAACAGAAAAATACCGCTTCAAGGTATGCACACCGCGTGACGGAGTTATGCACCGTGTCACGGCACACATGCCGTGACACGACATTCAATTAGGGTTTTTTTTGCGGAGCCTTTCACTTATAGGTTTCCGTGCTTCACCCCTCATATATTCTCTATAAAGACAAAGCTGATTTCTCCAGTTTCGGGGCACCAAAAATCATTCTCTTCTCTCTTTATCATATTCTAAGCCTTAAATCTACTATCCCAACTACACTATTCCTTCCCTAAGAACTCCAAGGAGTACATACAACACCAAAAGTTCTATACTTAAACCAAGACGTGAAAGGTAAAATTGATTAAGGGTTTGGACTAAATCAACTCTACTTTTATTTGATTTAATTTCAATTTAATGTTATTTATATTGAAGTTACTAACAGTTTCTTCATGATGTAGCTATTCAAGGAAATGCGGAAAGTGAGTAATTAATCACTTAATAATTACTCTTATTATTATTATTATTATTCTTATTGCTAGTATCATGATTAGGGTTATTATTATAATTTGATTTGATTAACGATTTATTGTTAAATTACTTCCAATGTTGATGTTTATTCTATTATATTTAATGTTGATCACCATATTGCATGTTTAAAGGAAATATGTAATTGAAAATAACGTTTAATAAGTGTAGGGAATATTTTAAGCATCCCACACTGGAGCCCCACTGTGATCATACACTTAAATATGGTGACGTATAAAGGGAAGGAAGTTAGAGAAAAAGAGTTGCCAACAAGTTTTAGGAGCTTGTAAACTGTTCAGAGGGTGAAGGTTACACCCCTTCACGATCCATGAGATCGTTAACACCATAGTGGTCTAGAACCATGACTAGATATTCGGGGATGAAGGTACAAATCCAACCTAAAAGAGATTGAACCTGCCCTAAAAATAGGCCTCTACGTTATTCTTCTCATATTCACGTGCGCTTTCGACTAACATACAATCAATATATTAATCCTAAACCTGTTCAATCTATGTTGGTTAAAAATTAATGAACAAACAAATCTTATTAATGGCGATCACTTGAATTAAAATCACTGTAGACATCTACTTTTGGCCTCCTGTCCCGACATGAAGTGCAATGACGATAAGTAAAACCATCTTCGTGTTGGATTGAAGTGAAGAATGCTTATGGATAACTAGTTAAGCCACAAAACACAAAAACTAGCCCAAACCAAAAAAAAACAAGCTAAACAAGGTCCAATTAATTAAATCCGATCAATACTAGGCTTAAGCCCGTGCTTAAAACCCAATAATGACGGATTTAAGAGCGCCTAGGTTAAATTTTAATGTTGTCGCAGGAAAATCCGTGCGCATCTCAATCAGTCGCGCTGGGAAGGCACGCGCAACTCATTCAGTTGCGCGCGACACTCAGCGCAACCTCTAGAGATGCGCTCATAGAAGATTCAGAATTTTACGAAAATATAGAATCAAATCTTACCATAATGTCGCGCGCAAGACACTCAGTTGCGCAGCCCATAGCAGCGCAACCCAATCACTTGCGTTGGGATGCCGCGCGCAACTAATCTTGTTGCACGCGACACCTGCTGCGGCAAAATGTTCAAAACCCTAATCCTACCCATTCCTTATAAATAGAGACTTATTCGAGGCTTAAACACACAGAAAAATAACCTAAAACTCTGGTAGAATACTTGTGAACTTGTGCTACCTAACCCCTCTTGTCTTAAACACTCACCCCTTGATATTTTGTTACTACGGTGGAGGTTCCCCAACAAGAAGGTGTCCATAAGTGTTCAAAACGAAGATCTAGCAAAGAGAAGTGGTAAATTCCCGAGCACTTAGATAAATCATATTTATTTTCTTGTTTAAAAGAACCTTAATTAATTAATTAGTGTTGTTTGATCACCTTAAAAGGACTAATTAATTATTTCCACATAGTACATTGTGTTAAATAAATATTAGAATTGGATAATTAATTGTTGGTTGATCACTTAAGCCAAGACGAATATTGTTTATTTTCTTGTTCTTTTCACGAAATTGATTAAATAAAGAATAACGACGTTGCAATGTAATTCCTACGTGAATTAACGTGTGTAAATAAAATCAACTAACTTAGTTTTAGGTATCGTGTTGCATATATTGTTTGGTAATGAAATTGTAAAAAAGGAAGAGCTAGTAGAGGCCTTACTGGGGCTAAAATAGCGATTCGTCCCTAAAAGGAACGTTATTTTAGTACACTCGCTCCCGAACTCATTTCTGGTTTATGTAGGCCAATTTGGGCATGGGTAAACTTACGATTCGTGCTAATTATTCCATGAACTCCACATGGAAGAAAGGCATGAACGAGGTTTATGAGTTTTCCTAAAACTCAATGGCGACTCCTACTTGTTGCTTATAAAAAAGCGTAATGATAGAATCAATTCTAATTCAAGGTCCCCCAAATAGTATGGAATTTAAATCCTAATACACACTAACAAGTGTAAAGTCCTAGGCTTTTAAACGGCCATGGGCATCTAAGGAAGGCCCCCTTACGATGGGATCACCCTCCTTACAGTGGCGACTCCACTGGGGACTTAGAGGTTACATGATTAGTTCTTAGTTATGGTCCAAGGTTTCCAACACTAGGTTGCCTATGGGTTGTAACGAGAATTAACTTGGATAATCTCTAGTTAGAGAGCGAGACTTGAACGCATAATATCTTCCTTTTGCACAAAAGTAAAAACCAAACAAGCAACATTGCATCATGCATAAGCATAACACACTTTAACCATTGGGGATTGGCTCATTGATTAGGGGTCGCTAACACTAGGCTTCTATCCCGAAATCAATAACAATCACCCCACCCATGTCACCAACAAAATGTTGGGAGGATGATGCCATTAGTCAACACGTCAAGTGATTGATTTGTGCGTCGTTTCTTAAGGTATGGCACCTTTGGACACCCGAGCCTCTTTGACCTTAGAATGACATTACGTGAATCTTGGCTTATGACATGCTTTATGTGCTTATGTGACTATATTCAACGTGTTAAGATAGTTTTTTTTTTTTTTTTTTTTTTGGTCTAGGTTCCCATTTACGAAGTAGTCTCTTCGTAAATTTGAGTCATGCTCAAAAGGTAACATATAAAAAAAAACGATGACAAAACAAAAAACAAAGAGAAGAGCGCTCGATTTAAAAAAACAAAATATAAAAAATCCTACGAGCAAGTGGCGCGCGCAACTTAATAAGCTGCGCGACCCCTACCAGCGTAAAAGATTCAGTTGCGCGCGCCTTCCGCGTGCAGCTTAATCTCATGCGCACGCCCACTGTTACAAGTCGATTTGATTTTTTTAAAAAAATTGACTCGTTAAAACAATATCTTCATTGGATAATTGTTTAAGGGTGATGTTATCCGTTCGAATATATCTTGCGTCATTTATTTTTTTTCCTTTCTTCTAAACAAGCATATCGATTTACTTACCCTCTCGTACTTCCTTTACGGCTGGTTCTCAAGCTTGGGAACGAAGACTCACGGGTGCTCGTATTCTACGTTTATCATCAAGTAATCCACCTCTTTCAAACCACCTTCCCTCGACCACTAGTCCTAGTCCAACAACAATGTCAACCATCGAACAACTCCAAGAAGAAATTGTTCGCTTGAGAGAAGAAAAGGCTCAAGAGGCCGAGGAAAGAAGAATTAGAAACTTGAAAAAGCTGAAAAGAAAAATGTCGAGGCTCTAGCCTTGCAACAAAAGATGGAACAATTATCCGTCAAAGAAAAGTCGTCAGAGAAGCTTATTCTTCGTTCCACCATGGGGAACAAGTACTTCGACGCAGACTAGTTTGCTCCTCCCTCAGGACTTGCTTTACTAGAAAAGTTCGTAGCTATGGACTTGCCAATATTTAAGGTGACCAATAATCCACCAAACCACTTAATGTGATTTACTGACACCATGAGGGAGTTGATCCTAAGCTTTATGCTTTGACTTTCCCTTTATCTTTAGACCCAACCACAAGAGAGTGGTACTATGGGTCAGATCCAAAATTTAAAACAACATGGGAAGATGTAGTTTCGGCTTTCATTACCCAATATGAGAGTAACGTAGAGTTCAAATCGACTCTACGTGAACTTGAAATGCTTAAGCAAGGCGACGATGAAGGTTTCCTTGCTTTCTATGGTAGATGGAGAGAAAAGGCGGCCCACCTTGCCCAAAGGCCACCTGAACTCGAGTTAGTACAACAATTCATTGACAACTATCATGAAAAGTACAACAAACATATACGCTACGTTGGTTTAGACACTTTCAAAAGGTCTATTCTGTGGCTACTAGGATTAAAGATGATCTTGCTAAAGAGAAAGCAAATAAACCCCATTATCATCATCAACCTAAGAATAACTACAAAAAAGGGAATGATAATACATCATCCTCTATTGATGTATTTGCGACCACCACGCAATACAATAATACAAATCAATACAACAATAATGATCCTAGAAGGAGGTGGACAAAAGAAAGAAATTTTACACCATTTCCTGTAAGCTATAAAGAGTTATTAGAAAAATTAAGCGAAAAAGGCTTACTTGCGCCAACAGGGCCGACACCACCCACTCCACCAGAAAGAAGGTTTCCTCCATGGGATGGTAATTCTTATTGCGCTTATCATAGAAGTGTTGGGCATGGTACTGAACATTGCTACGTCTTAAAGCAAAAAATACAAGATTTAGTAGACGATGGGAGAATTCCCACGCCTAAACCTAACAATAATGCATCCCCATTAGGATTGTTTCATATTGATGAGGATCATATGGAAGTGGTACGTTCAATCCTTTGGACTATATCACACCTATAGAAAAACCTCTAGCCACAATACTCATAGGGGAAACTAACGAAGTATGTGGACTATGGGACGACGACTTTCAAGACTTATATGTATCTAAGTATGCCGTCGTCCCACCTCTATCTTGTTTACAAAATGAGACAAATGGAGTGCTTGATTGGGATCATTTCTTGGGGAAGTCACAAGACCTATCAAATCTCTCCTTGGATGAACAATGGCATCAAGCACAACTCATGGAACATCTTGAAATGGAGGCACATCCAAAGCCTCTAGAAGAAAGTTGGTTTGTGAGTCCTACAACTAATCCAAACGAGGTAGATCATTTAACTTGTTCTGGGCTTGCTTGCTTACTTACTTACTAGCGAGAAATCCGACAAATCAATCATTTTCACTAATGATGATTTGCCTTCAAAAGACACTACCCACAACAATGCATTATACTTAACTGTGGGGTGCAAGGGATACAATATCCCTCTTACTTTGGTAGATAATGGGTCAGCTGTAAACGTATGCCCATTGCGAATTGCAAAATACTTAGGCCTTAATCGATAAAAGATTTTCAATCAACAACACAAAGTATTAGGGCTTATGACAACTCAAGAAGATCGATGTGTGGATCTATTAAGCTACCAATTACCACAAGCCCAATTCAAAAGATGGTAGAATTCCATGTTATGGACATTAAACCTACATTAAACCTTCTACTTGTACATCCTTGGATACATGAGCTTGGTGCAATACCATCCTCACTTCATTAAATGATTAGGTTGAACTATCAAGGGCTTCCTATGACTATACATGCTTCTCCACTCAAAATCGCCATAAATGACCAATCACTTTTGGAAATAAACCATGATAATGATGAAGAGGACATGTGGGGATTTGCCGTAGAGCCAATCTACACAATTGAAATGGAAGAAAGCCTTGAAGAACCATTCAAGCTTGATCCATATTCCACCAAGATAGTAAACAACATCTTATTCAAGAGTAGTTACTTTCCTGGGATGCCTTTGGGAATGGGAATGAAGAAATCTATCTTACTTCCTATCCCAAAGAAAAGTTTCTCCTTTGGATTGGGATATAAACCAACCAAAGAAGAACTAGAGTCTCACAATGTGAAAAACAAAACACGCAGAGACAACAATAAGAAAGGGATAATCACTTTACTCTCATCCTACCAACAAATCCTTAATGGACAATTCATTAGGGAGGGAGAAGATTACCCATGCTATGACTTTCCAGAACCATTAGTTCTGGAAGGAATCAAGAAGCCTGGATTCGAAATATTCCACGATTGCTACTTCTTAAATGAAGATCTTAAAATCGTTGAATAAAAAACGCCCAACTCCAGGGTGCTATGATTGGCAAGCGTTTAACTTGCTATTTGGACTAGAGAAAAATCATGTCGCTACAATGACCAATCAGAATGCCATTCAAGATGAAGCTTTTGACCTAACCTCATTGATCACCCCTTCTAATGAAACCTTTGAGCATGGATGGAGGAATCTTTCAAATGGACCAATCACAAAGGCGATAAACTAGAGATCATCACAGGCGAAGGGAAGATGTTTGAAGAATCAGACAATGAATCTAGTATAGGCTCTAGAGAAGCTGAAAATATAGGCCTTGTGGCCATTATTGAATCTTTATTTTCTAGTTCTAAGGACAAGGATCCCAAAAAGGATTCTTCTATTGATGTACTCTCTTTTGATTTTAATAATATGAGCTCTATTTCCGAGTATATGCCTTCTCTTGAATCTTTTGAATGCAACAATCAATCTAATAAAGATGCTAATAATAATAAATTGGTTGAACTAATGATGAATGAGAACAAAAGAACCCTATCATTGAAGAAACTGAAATAGTCAATATAGGAACCAATGAAAACAAAAGAGAAGTCAAAACTGGCTTAACTCTAAATCCGGAAGAGCGATCGACCCTCATATTGACGCTCAAAGAATTTGAAGACGTGTTTTCTTGGTCATACAGGACATGCCTGGAATAGATAGGGAAATCGCGGACCATACCATTCCCTTGAACCTTACCTCTAAACCAGTAAAAAAAAAACTTCGATGAATGAAACCTGATGTCGCATTAGAAATAAAAGAAGAAGTACAAAAACAATTGGACGCAGGTTTCATTCGCTTATGTAATTATCCAGAATGGGTGGCGAACATCGTCCCATTCCCCAAAAAGGATGGACGAGTTCGCATGTGTGTCGATTTTAGGGACCTTAATAAGGCTAGCCCTAAAGACGATTTTCCTCTACCATATATTGATATATTGGTAGATAACATGGTTGAACATGCGATGTTATCCTTTATGGATGGATACGCAGGTTACAACCAAATTTTAATGGCAAAAGAAGACGAAGAAAAGACATGCTTTATTACCCTTTGGGGTACATATTGCTATACAGTCATGCTATTTGGTTTAAAAAATGCAGGAGCTACGTACCAAAGAACGGCTACGACTCTCTTGCATGATATGATGAATAAAGAAATAGAAGTGTATGTGGATGATATGATTGTAAAGTCCAAAGATAGAATGGGACATATAAAAGCTTTACGCAAATTTTTCGCTCGCATAAAAGAATACAAAATGCGATTGAATCCACAAAAATGCGCCTTTCGGAGTAACTTCTGGCAAGTTACTTGGATATGTAGTTAGCACACGTGGTATTGAGATCGATCTCTCTAAAATAAAGGCAATTGTTGACATGCCTCTCCCTCAAACAGAAAAAGAAATTAGGGGGTTCCTTGGCAAACTAAAGTACATTAGTCGATTTATCAACAAATTGATTATGACTTGTGAGCCAATATTTAAAAAATTAAAAAAGAGGAAAAACATGAATGGGACGATCAATGCCAAAAGGCGTTCGAGAAAATCAAAGATTATCTCAAAAGTCCACCAATTTTAGCACCACCAATACCCAAACTACCTCTTAGGCTATACATCACGGTTACAGACACGACCACAGGCGCCATGTTAGCACAAGATCGAGGTAGAAAAAGTCGACCGTGCAATATATTACATGAGTAAAAAGTTCATTCAATATGAAAAAAAATATAGCACCTTGGAAAAAACAAGTCTAGCATTAGTGTGGGCAACTAAAAAATTACGACATTATATGCTACCATACACCACTCATATAATTTCTCAACAAAATCCGATAAAGTATTTGTTTGAACAACCACCTATACAAGGAAGGATATCCAAGTAGTTGGTGATGTTAGCCGAATTCGAGCTAAAATATATTCCTGAAAAATCAATGAAAGGAAAAGTGATTTCCGATTTTCTAGCCCAACATCCAGTTTAAACAAGTCATGCAAAAACTACTCATCTTCCGGATGAAGAGATTCTCATGACACAAGATGACAAATGGGTAATTTACTTCGACGGTGCATCCAATAAAAAAGGATGTAGCGTAGGAGTGTTACTCATAAGTCCAGAGGGAGCACATACTCCAATCTCTGTTAAATTAGACTTTGAGGTTACTAATAATGCCGCGGAATGTGAAGCGTGCATTATTGGATTAGAAGCAACAGCTAGCATAGGTGTGCAAAAATTAGAGGTATATGGAGATTCTAGTTTGATTATAAATCATATACTGAAAAAATGGAAAATAAAGAACTCTACAATGATATTATACCAAGCACACCTAGAGCAACTCATCGAGTATTTTGAACATATTGATTTTAAATATCTCCCAAGAGATGAAAATCAATTTGCCGATGCGCTAGCAAAATTAGCCTCAATGATCAACATTCCAGATCACTTAAATATTATGCCATTATGCGTTGATAGAAGAGAAGAACCAGCATATTGCAACGCAATAGAGGAAATAAATGACATCGAAGGAGATAATCCTTATTATGATCATATCCTCCAATATATTACCCATGGCACATATCCTGAAAATACTTTATCGAAAGACCAACGAGCCTTAAGAACACTTGCGGCACAATACGGTCTAGTAAACGGTCAATTATGCAAAAAAGGACCTAATGGTCAAAGCTTATCGCGTATAGACCAACCCGAATCCACACGCCTTATGGAAGATACTCACAAAGGTGTTTGTGGACCTCACATGAATGGCAAAATGCTTGCTAAAAATAATTTCACGACAAGGGTACTATTGGTCCACTATGGAACATGATTGCATACAATATGTCAAAAAATGTCCAGAATGCCAAATGTTTGCTAATTTACAACACCTTCCACCATCCGAACTATACAATCTCACTTCCCCTTGGCCTTTTTCAACTTGGGGAATTGACATAATTGGTAAAATTTCTCCAACAGGAGCAGGAGGGCACGAGTACGTATTAGTAGCCATCGATTACTTTACCAAGTGGATTGAGGCTGCTTCTTACGTGAATATCACTTCTAAACATGTCGCAAAGTTTCTCGAACAAAAAATATTTTGTAGATATGGAGTTCCACATGAACTAATTAGTGATCAGGGATCTCAATTCAAAGCTGAAGTCGAGACCCTCTTAACTCGTTATAAAGTAAAACATCATCACTCATCTCCATACAGTCGTCAAATGAATGGAGCTGTAGAATCGACAAATAAAAACATAACAGTCATCATTAAGAAAATGACAGAAAGTTATAAAGACCGGCCGAATAAACTACACTTCGCATTGTGGGGTTATAGAACGTCCATACGAACATCAATAGGGGTAACTCCATACTCCTTAGTTTTTGGAATGGACACAGTTCAACTGGAAATACCATCCCTACGCATCGTACTCAAAAGTAAGCTACCGGAAGCTGAATGGGTAAGAGCGAGGTATGAAGAGCTTTTATTCCTCGATGAATGACGATTAAGAGCTTTGCATCATGTACAAGTCTACCAACGGCGCATTGCGCGTCATTTTAATAAAAGGGTAAAACCCAGAAATATCAAAGAAGGTGACTTTGTACTAAAGGAGGTTAGGGGTCCACCAACCGATCCAAGAGGAAAATTCAAGCCTAATTGGATAGGTCCCTACCGCGTAATTAAAATCCTATCAGGAGGAGCCGTCAGATTAATGGATATTGGAGGAGATGAAATTCACCAATTAATAAACATTGATCGACTTAAAAAATATTACATATGAAACCCGGATAAACTCGTTCATTCATTAAATAAATCATTTTTTTAGCATTCAATCGAAAGATTCTAAGTATTATGCACTTTACTGAATAACACGGCAAAGGACATAACACTTGGGGGGAGGGGGGTAATTTAAAAATAATAGACCATTCTAAGTGTTCAGATTTTTTTGAACATCACGAAAAACTCTTCACACTTGGGGGGTAATAATGAAAATAATTTTTTTTTAAAAAAAAAACACTCGTAGTACACGTGTCGTGCTGTAGGGAAGGTTTCAAGCATTACCCCAAACTTGAACCCCACTGTGATCATACACTTAAGCTTGGTGGTGTCCAAAGGGAAGGAAGTTGTAATCCCCCGTATTTATAAATATTTTATAAATGAAAATTTATTTTATTTATAATATTTAATTTTACTTTTCCGGAATTTAATTTCAAAAATTTCAAATTATTAATTTGGGTCAAAAATTATTTTGGTATAAATTATTTTATGAACCTTCATTTTATAATTTATTTCAATACAACTAAAGTTTAGTCCATTTCATTCATTAGGCCTATTAATTTTATGAGGTCCAATCTTTCTCTTTACCCTACAACATTCTCCCTTATAAATACCCCATTAATCCCCAAAAATTTTCCACACAAAAGGTTAGTCTTATTTTCTTTCTCCTTTATTTTATTAATTTGTGTAATTATAATTATTGATTTATGGGTTTAGATTTAATTGTTTGAAATTAATTAAATTAGTATCAGATTGTATTTTGATGAATTTTCAGATTTTATAAATGTCATAATTTTCAGATTTTGTAAATTTTATAACCTAGGGTTTTTAATTATTGAAAATCATGATTTTAGGGTTTTTATGAATAATTGATTTAGGGCTTTTATAGTAATGATGTTTTAAAATTTTGGTGATTATAACTAATGATTAGTTTTACTTAATTCGAGATTATTTTGAACACGTAAATTCGTGATTTAATTTTCAGATTTCCGTTCGTTAATATTAATCCCGATCAGGTTCTGAACTCATCGGATTTCGACAAAAAAGTAGGGTTTTCCATATGGAAACAACATTTTAAGAAAGACTCATAACCTTTGGTAGTGAGCACCACCATCTCGTGACCAAATTCAGCCTCTAAATATGATTTTCGGGCAGTTTTTGATTATTTAACTAGTTACTTTGTGTTTAAATATTTTTCAATCTTTAGTTTTGATTATTAAAAGTAATATTCAGATTATAAAGTATGAATATTTGGGTTAAAACTATTCTAAACCATAATTTTAGAATTCTATTTATACTCCCGAGCTATTCCAATTAAACTATGTTCATGGGTTTCTTATAAAGTTTCAAATTTAAAGTTTTTAACTAAATTTTAGACTTTGTAATATGAATTGTATTGTTTTAGTATCAAAATAAGAAGTTTTAATATTTCTACATATTTTATTAAGCTACTACTTTGATATTTCAAGCGTATATTGTTGATTTTCCGAAAGATAATAACAAACTAAAATTTTAGATTTTCGTAGTAACTTAAGTGTGCTGAAATTTTATGTGTAAAGGTGTATTTTAAGGTTTTTATGAAGGAAATATAAAGAGTTATGTATAAGCTTTTAATTTTAATTAAAGGGAAGGTATTAAAGTGTTGTTTAATTAGATTTCAAGCATTACCCCTAGCTTGAACCCCACTGTGATCATACACTAAAGGACGGTGGCGTCCAAAGGGAAAGAAGATAGAGCAAAAGAGTCGCCAACAAGTTTTAGGAACTTGTAAACCGTTCACAGGGTGAAGGTTACACCCGTTAACGATCCAAGAGATCGTTAACTCCAATAGGTCTTGAACCATGACTGGTAGTTCGGGGATGAAGGTACAAATCTAACCTAAAAGAGATTGAACCTGCCCTAATAATAGGCCTCTACTTTATTCTGATCGTATTCATGTGCGCTTTCTGACTAACATGCAATCAATAGGATTAACCCTAAACCTGTTTATCTATGTTGGTTGAATTTAATGCACAAATAAAACTATTATTGGCGATCACTTGAATTATAATCAAATTAACCCTAAACAAGATTATTAATTATCTTATTAAGCGTGATTACAAGTACCACTTCCCTTTAAATATGCATAAATGGCGTGAACAAGCAATAACAATAAATATATAGATCAAGCAACATAATAATAAGTATAATAATAATCATAATTATCATAATTAAAATAATCATGTTAACAATAAAGCATAATATTAATAGCAAGATCCTAGGCATGATACTAACAAGATTAATAACAAACCCTAGCATGTCACTAAGCATCAAAAATCAAAGCTTTAGCCCTAACATAATACTAACATGAATATTAGGAAAAAAAATAGGAAGCATCGCAGGAATCATAATTATCATATTTGATATTATAACCTTTTCCCTAAACATTATACTAGGAATCATTGTTGTCATTCAAAACATCAAGCATCCTAACATGATACTTGGAATCATAATAACAACCTAAACATGATTTCTATATCATAATATCAATAAAATAAATTAAAACACTTACTTGGATGCCTCGTATCTCTTTCTAATAACAAAATACACAAGTTAGTAACTTCAAAGAAAATAATAAACAATTAAATTAAATAATTGAAAGAGAGATTTGGGATCAAACCCTCATAAATTAAAACTTTTCACGTCTAGGGCGAAGGCAACTTCGAACAATGCTAGGTGTATCTAGGTCTTGTGAAAGTGGAATTTTGTTTGAAAAAGAGTAGGTTTAGAAAAGAGAGATAAAATCAAGAATTTCTTGATGAGAGTTGGTGAAAATTAGAAAGAATAAAAATTCATGAGAATTGATGATTGAAAACAAAATTTTAAGAGGCTATTTATAGAGAAAATCAGCCAAAAAGATAAAAAATCGAAACAGAATTCTGACGCGCAAACACGAGGTTAGCGCCAGGCGGCAAGCTTAGCGTCAGGCGCTGACTAAATTATTGACGCGTTTTCTAAAATCAGATAGAAATTAACCGTACAGGAGGATAAAATCGTATTTTCCTAAAAAACGTTCTTTTATTCTGATTAAAACTCTAAAAAAGTCAACAAAAGTCAATTTATCAATGCTAATTGAATTAGGAATGAAAAGAACCTTCTAGAATAATCTAGAAGACTAAAACTATTCCTAATTGCATTAGGAATGATAAATCTATATTAGGCCCTCCTCTAGATCATTGCGCCGCATATAAGGCTCAAACCGGGCCCAGTTTAGTAATTTGTCCATAACTTCCTCAATATTCATCGAAATTGGGCTTATAATATATCGTTGGAAAGCTCTTTTTAAGCCCCATCCAACTACACTACTATTGGACCCATATCATGGACCAACCAAACTGGTATGGCTGTTTTCTTAAAATAGATTTTCAAAAACAGAGAGAAGAGAAAAGAGATTAAAACTATCCGCAACACTAGACTTTCCACTCTTTCACTTCATTCGATTACGATTCGACGCGAAAGGTAATCATCACCGGGTTTGGTTTTGGGGAGACACAAATGGGTGTCTGCATTAGTATTGCTGTAAATTTGGTTGTTTGGGTATTGATTGATGTTTTGTTGTTTGGTTTAGGAGAGGACCTCATAGAAGGTGTTTTTAGTTGGAAAAGCGTTTTACCAACTTGTTTATTCAAGGCACATACTAGTTATGAAACCTTGATTGTAGGTGCATGTTTAAGGACTGATTGAGAACTTAGTATCATGCATAGGAACGACTAGGTTAAATTGTTTGGTTAGACATTGTGAATTTCATATGATGTGCACTATTTTATATTGCAAGTATTATTCGTGCTCTAATTATGCAAGGTACGGATTGGTGTAAAGATTAATTTATTACTCATTCATGATTATGCAAACAGGATGAGTAAAGGAAGAATTCAAGTCTTATAAGACGAGGTTGAGGTTTTGGGGTTCCTTATGCACTCAAGGTGTTTATACACTGAGGTAGTAAAGGAATAAATAATAACTGTTGTTTGTCACTAATAAATCAAGAATTGAAATTGGAAACTTGCCTTATTTGATTGTGTTTGGAATGTTTGTATTGTTATGCATATGAGTCATCACTAAGTCTAAATCTATAAATCACGTAAAGTGCAAGATGGATGAGCAATAAAACTCTGGATTGGTGCACATCTAGTGTAATGACAATCAGGGGTTGGGGTACATGGGGTATTAGCCATGTACTTTTATCGAGGCCGTCTGATCTACGAGTCTCCTTTTTCAAATATTTTTTTTAAAACTAGGAATTAGGTGAGATCTCATACTAACTACGGTCACGGAGTCGCGCCCGTGGTCGTTGGATGTTTATTGATGTTTTCGAAAAGAGGCATGGGGTTTTTCTTTTATTGATTTTCCAAATGGGACATGGGTTGGACAACCTTGTCTATTGCTAAATCTAATGAAATAAATAAATGAGTTAGTTAATATCAACTAGTGAGGTCTTAATAAATTTGATAATTGAGTCATGTGTTGAGTCTGTATTTAATTAATGATGCTTATGCTTGATTATTAGTAGCATGTTAAGTATTTTCTTAATTTATTTCGCAGCTTGTATGTACTCAGCTTTGCTGATTGCGTGCTTTTGTGTGTGTCTTTCTTTGGTCATGGCCTTCGCCTTTCAATGACCCTGTGACGATCCAATTTTTACACTTGTAATATTGGGGAGCAGAATAACCACAGGTTCTTACACATGCAGCATCTATTTCTAGTTGGTGGGATCTTGAGTGAAGAGTTGGTTGTTTTTCTTATTTTATTTACTATTTACAATTAAAGTTATTTAAACTCAATTTTGCTTTCATACTATTTCTATTGGTCTCAGTTTTGAATAAGGGCCTTAAGAGTTCCAAGTTGTAAGATTTAATTTGGTTTTGGTTATTGGTTTTGAAACTTATATATATTTATTTTAGTTTTTCCGCTGCTATTTTCTGAAAAAGCCTTAACGTTTGAACACGTGGCAGCAGCACGCAAGTAATTCTCTTGGAATTGTTCAGGTTATTCACAGGTTTTTAAGAGAGAATTATTGGGGTGTTACAAAAGCTAGAGCAAAAGAGTCGCCAACAAGTTTTAGGAACTTGTAAACCGTTCACAGGGTGAAGGTTACACCCCTTAACGATCCAAGAGATCGTTAACTCCAATAGGTCTGGAACCCTGATTGGAAGTTCGGGGATGAAGGTACAAATCCAATCTAAAAGAGAAAGAACCTGCCCTAATGATAGACCTCTACTTTATTATTCTCGTATTCATGTGCGCTTTCTGACTAACATGCAATCAATAGGTTTACCCTAAACCTGTTTAATCTATGTTTGTTGAATATTAATGCACAAACAAAAATATTATTGGCGATCACTTGAATTATAATCAAATTAAACCTAAACAAGATTATTAATTATCTTATTAAGCGTGATTACAAGTACCAAAATTCCCTTTAAACATGCATAAAAGGTGTGATCAAAAAATAACAATAAATATATATCAAGCAACATAATAATAAAAATCATCATAATCATAATAATAATAATAATCATAATAATAAATTTAATCATCAAAATAATAATAATCTTGTTAACAATAAAGCATAATTATAGCAAGATCCTAAGCATGATACTAACAAGATTAATAACAAATCCTAGCATGTCACAAACATCAAAATCAAAGCTTTAACCCTAACATGATACTAACATGATATTAAGAAAGAAAATAGGAAGCATCACAGATATCATAATTGATATAAGAAAATCACCCTAAATATGATACTAAGAAAAGCATCCTAACATGATACTAGGAATCAAAATAACAACCTAAAGATGAATTCTATATCAAAATATCAATAAAACAATTTAAGTACTTACTTGGATGCCTCGTACCTCTTTCTTTCACGTCTAGGGCGAAGGCAACTTCGAGTTTGGCTAGGTGTGTCTAGTGCTAATATATGAGGATTTTGTTTGTAAAAGGCTAGGCTAGAAAGAGGGAGAGAGAGAATAAGCTTTAGCTTAGAGAGAGAAGAGAATTAGAGAGTTCTGGTTGAGAGTTGATGAGAATTGGTGATTGAAAATGGAGATTTTAGGAGATATGACCTCTATTTATAGAGAAAAAAGAGGGTCGAAAAATAAAGAAAAGAATCCGAATTTGAATCGAAATAAAACTCGATGGACAGCAGTTTTTGCGGATTTTGTTTTTATCATATCTTTTGATATTGAAATCCAAATAAGGCATATAATATGTCGTTGGAAAGCTATTAAAGTCTACTTTCCAACCCAATTAGAATAATATTAAAATATTATTTAGATAAAAAGATATGGCCGAAATAGTAAGACGGAGTCAGTTTTGGATAGAGTTTTGTATTCCATTCATATCTTTTTCGTTATAGCTCGGAATTAATATTATAATATATAATTGGAAAGATAATTTCAAGAACTATCCAACCATATAATATTTGATAAATATTATGAGGAAAAATATAATATCTGACTATCTTTGAACATCTTTAAATTCGAATAGAATTAGGATTTAAAAAAAAGGAAAGTTTTAAAAAAGGAAAGTTTTTATTTAACTCAAATTCTTTAATCTTATCTTTTCAAAAATGATAATTAAGATCTTTTAGAAACTTATAGAAGATTCTAATTAATCCTAATTAGTTAAGGAATAGGATTAGACCTTTGGACCCTCCACATGATCATTGGGCTGTAGATAAAAACCGGTTTGGACCCAGTTTAGTATTTTTGCCATAACTTCCTCATTATTCATCGGAATTGGGCTTATAATATATCGTTAGAAATGTATTTTCAAGCCCCATCCAACTACACTATTATTGGACCCTTATCATGGACAAAAATAAACTATAATGCATGTTTTTCATAAATAGGGTAAGAAAAGAAATATTTTCAAAAACAAAAAGAAGAAATATTTTAATAAAAACATCCTCATCACTAGACTTTTCACACTTTCTCTTTGTTCGATAATCAATGACATGAAAGGTATTCATCACTGGGTTTGGTTTTGGGGAGACACATTTGGGTGTCTACACACGCGCAACTGGAATTGTTGCGCGCAAATGTCACGCGCAACAAATTTTGTTGCGCGCAACAGGCCCGCGCAACCTCGGCTATTGCGCGCGCCACCTGATGACGAACTACGAACCTGGATTTTTACGCTTGAAAAAAGTTGCGACTTTTACTTGTGACAAAAAGAGGGTGTTTCTTGAATATAACATATACTCGGAAAATAAAAATTAAACTTTGATTTGAATTTTTTTTAAACAAGGTTTGATTATTTTTTCAATTTTTCTATTCTAGAGATTAAAGAAAAAAATATATAAATAATAAAAAACATTGTAAAAGAACTACGCAACGAACTGATTTCGTATTACGAATACGTAGGCAATCTTTATGATTCGGTCATATCAAAATATAAAAATATATAAAGCTCATTTTTATTTCATTCTAAATCCAAAAGAGTGATACATTATTGAATTAGATAGTAAATGACAAAAGCAAAAAAAAAAAAAAACATAGTAGTGATTACACTTTATTAAACTAATGATAAAATTGTGTAACACTCTAAGGTTTTACTAAGTCCTTGATTGTCACGGATGATGGAGGAGTAGTTTCCATCGCAGTATTTTCAGAAGCCTTTGAGCTTTCCCCTACACTCTTCTTTTTCACCCAAATAGTGTTCTTCAATTTAGGGATTGGGGCCTTTGCAACCTGTTTTCCTTTCCCTTTGACAATTGAAGCTTTCTTACGAGTGTTTTGTGAAGGTTCTTTGATTTTCACACCTTGTTGCGCGGGTTTGGAGGGAGCTATCCTTTTTGTTTCCTTCGAACAAGCCTTAGGAGATGAGAAGTCTAATTTTCTTCTCACTCCTTTGTTTTGGCCACTAGGAAGAGTAGTGGTGGCCGAATGCATCAAAGGCTTAGGTGGATTGCGAGCCGTGGCGGCTTGAAGTTGAGATCGAGCCTTGTTTAATTCACCCTTATCTGCCGCATTCATCTAAGATTTGTAAAAGGAAGATAATACAATACTCGCGGTAGGATTTTGTACTACCCATCTAGGAAGACTTGACCAATATTCCATCCAACGAGGAATTCATTCAGGTTTAAAGATCACATCTTTAGGGGCATCACAATCTTGCGGGGGAATAATTTGTTTCATCCCATATTTTCTCATTACCCTACAAGGAAAAATATAAGTAGTACTTCCTCCGTTCTGTTAATATTGCAACAAGGAGGAAATTACGCATCCCAAAACACATTTTATATGCTAAATATCTATAATTCTCTAAGAGTAAAAATTATAAAAAGTTGATATTGTTAAAGTATTTTATGAGATGAATCCAACAAGATCTCCCTAGACTATATTTTGGTTAACGTATAACTCATATTATATGGTCAAACAAGAGTGTTGAATAGTGCAAAAAGTCCATTGTTGCAATATTAATAGAACCGAGGAAGTACTAGATAGGCCTAGAAGCCTAATATAAGGGCAATTAAAACTATTTACAACCATACTACTTATGTTCCACCAAGGAATCACAAAGCGTATGTTGGGAACCCCGTGACAGAAAAACGACATCCATTCTTCTTCATTCTTATGCTTGTACAAAATTTAACGTGCAGGGAATGTCCTTACTCCATTAGCCTCAAGGTTTTGTAGCTGATCAACAATTCGCACACGCTCCATGAGCCAAATCTAAAAAAAAAGAAAAAAAAGTTTGCGATTTTACACAAGCAGGTGGCTTGCACATCAAAAACAGTTGCGCGCGCGCGCGCAGCGCAGAAATGCGCTGGCATGCAGCGCAGACATGACTTGCGCTGGTCATGCCAGCGCAACTTCATGACTTGCGCTGAAATACGACGAAAAAAAAACGTACGTGTAATAGGAGTGGACTTCCCGTGACACCGTTTTCGTTAGAGTCTCCCCTAAGGCGATTCAAGCATAGAATAGTTTCCGCCAAAGGCAAAGGATCGGGTGAATGACATCCCTCTATTTGCTTTATTATGGACACATGGAATAATCTCTATACTCTTTGCCTGTCCTAAGCAAATAATTAACAACAAGACAATAACATAAAGCACGAATTTTAAAGCGTTGTTTAGTCATGTTGTCACGAGGGGCGACAAAGTGTTCAATAAATTGGATCAAATTCACGCCTTCTTCTGTTCCAATGGTAGTCATATCATTGTCAGACAAATAAAAAAATCTTTGGAATATAGGTTTGGGATCCGGCAAGGTAGGCGCATAGGTCACAGGGAGAGTATTTATAGGGAAGCCTAGCAAAGCCTCAAACTCACAAGGAAGTGGGACAATCTTGTCCGCTTTAAACAAGAAAAGATGATGGTTAGAGTCCCAATGGTTGACGGCGGCATGAAGAAAATCAAAATTAATCACTAGTTGCATGTAATTCAATAGAGGGTCTAGGTGGTGAATTTTGAAAGCTAGTTTGTCCTTGGTTAAGAGGGAAGTGACCCATTGCTTCAAGCGTTGTTCAAAGGTTTCCACCATTGTTCAAATAAAAAAAAAAAGAGAGAATTTAGAGAGATTAATTCTTTTTAGTTCCGTATGATATTACTAACGAATGAATGCGTGATACTCAAAAGCCTACACGAAACCACGCTTAAATAGACCCAAGATGGGCAAAATTTCGGTAGTTTTCGCTCGAAGGATAGTTCACCAGCAGGCATCCGCGCGCAACCAATTTACATGCCCGCGACAGCCGCGCGCAACTCCTTTAGTTGCGCACGTCTGTTCTGTCGCAGCATGTGAGTTAAGATTATTTCCGTATTTTGGACTACATAATGACGGAATCTCACGAGATCTTAAGACAAATCATACACTTACCTTTTACTAACCCTTGTGTCCTTTCCCTTAATATTTTCTTTTTTTTTTTATTTTTCTTTACTTTTATCTTTTCTTCTTTCCTTTTTCCTATTCTCCTTTCTTTGTTTCTTTTTTGTTATTTTTTCGAAGGGGGTAAGTCGGGAACCCTTCCCTCCCTCGAATTTTTTTTTGTTTTTTTTTTTAAAAAAAGTAAAAGCAAATATATATATATATATATATATATATATATATATATATATATATATATATATATATATATATATATAAAATAAAAAATGTACACATGGAAACAATTTGACATATATAATAGGTTATTTTAGATTTTAACACCTGCTAAAAACCCGAAAATGATTTTTAACACCTCCAAAAAAAAAAAAATGATTTTAACACCACCCAAATTTCAAAAAATTGGGTATTACCACCACGTAACTGATTTCGTTACAAATCCGTTAAGTAGGGCCATATAGACACGTTTCGCTTTGTTATTGGCCAAAAAAATAAAAAAAATAATAAAAAAATTAAAAAACAAAAAAAAATTTTAAAAAAAAAATTTAAAAAAATAAAAAAACCTAAAACTACCCCAGCCACCCCAGCCCCACCCACCGAGCCACCACCGGCGTCCCCAAACCCACCCCCTGCCGGCGTCCGGCGTCCTAGAGAATCGCCCGGCGCCGGCGACCCCACCTTCACCACCCTTTCCTCCACCTACGCACCCCACCCCTTCCTTTTCCCCATTTTCATTTCCCGACCCACCACCCCGAAACCACCCTAAACGACCCCTCCCCCGAAAAACGCCCCTCCTCCCCCGGAAACGCCCTCCCTCTCCTTTCCCCCTCCCTTAATCTACCACCCCAAACGAAACCCTAAAACCCGTTTAGGGTGGTTTCGGGGTTGTGGGTCGGGAACGAAAATGGGGAAAGGGAAAGGGAAGGGGTGGGGTGCGTAGGTGGAGGAAAGGGTGGTGGGGGTGGGGTCACCGGCGCCGGACGATTCATAGGGACGCCAGACGCCGGAAGGGGGTGGGTTTGGGGACGGCTGTAGTGGCTCGGTGGGTGGGGCTGGGGTAGTTTTAGGTTTTTAATTTTTTTTAATTTTTTTAAACAAATAAAATAGTGACACGTGTCACTGTGGACCACATTTAACGAAATTTTTTAACGGAAACCATTAAGTGGTGGTAATACCAATTTTTTGAAAATTTGTATGGTGTTAATACCCATTTTTTTTTTGGAGGTGTTAAAAACCATTTTCGTGTTTTTAGCAGGTGTTAAAATCTAAAAAAAACTATATAATATATATACAAAAAACGTGTCACACGGACAAAAAAAAAACAACTATTTCCTAATCAAAAAAATGTGGGTACAAAGGAGGTCAAGATGCTCGGCGACTCCCAGACGGCTGCTGCACATCCTGCAAAATCCGAACGAAGATTAATACATAAAATGTATGATAACTTTGTTAAAAGAAAAATAAATATATAATAAAATTACCTCGACCATCTGATGATCACGGCAAGACAAAGTGATGAGAGCTCTCCGATAAGCAGCTCGAAAAGCGTGCAAAGTCCTCACCATGCTGTTCACGGTCTCTCGCGAAACCTGTTCCAAAATACAAGGACAGTTAGCAAAAAATGTATATGAATATATATATATATATATATATATATATATATATATATATATATATATATATATATATATATATATATATATATATATATATACATATGCATATGGAACATACCGACTCAACCGTCTCAGGAACAAACGGTATCCCTTCCTCATCCTCCGCTACTGAAAGGATCTCACAAATTACCGACCCAACGACATCGGTATACGTGATCTCCGCTTTAGGAGGCACCCAACCACCTAGCTCAACCCGCTAAAAAAATAAATACAATTAAAGGGTCAAGGTTCCGAAAAAAATAAATATAAATAACAAAACAGAGTTAAAGTACTAACCGGAACAAAAGCTGGGAAAGGACTTAGCCTGGATGCAATGAAAGTCGGATACGATGCATCCGGCAGCACCAGCTGCTCCGCTGGATAACCTAGGATCGCCTGAGCTCGATCCTCGGTAGACAAAAAATCCGGACGTAACATCCGGATCGGAGGATCCGTAGGAACCCTGGGATCCTCAAATGCAGACTTCCAGAGAACACGCTCGCCTAAAAACCAAGCGTCTGTCCTCTAGAGGACTGGAAGTCCCTGATAAAGGGCCCGGAAACGGCAACAAATCATTCCAGACCGGACAGCCTTAAGGACTCCGATGATCAAACTCCAAGGACGGAGATCGATCTATAAATACAACCACATGAAAAATCATCAGAAAATAAATAATAAAAAAATCAAATGATTCACATGTAGTTGGAATACTCATCGACGCACGAGTTGCCGAAAGGATCCTTTGGAGAAAGTCACCGGCTGAAGTGGCTCGTCTCTTCTTAATCGTGACTAATTGATAGCCGATAGGAAAATGAGCAGCCCTAAGAATCATGGGGGCTAAGAAAGGCAGGTACGAGTATCCCCAAGCCTAAAACCGAAAAATGATAATTGGAAGAAGCTTAAAGTACGTACCTCAAGGATACAACTGTGCCACGTAAGGGAGATCCGAGGCACCTCAGTAGCTGCTGCGGAATCCATCACCCGGGTCGCCTTGCCCATAACTGTAAGCATACGAGCATACGACACCTCCGCCCAACTCAGGTTACCTACTTGCCCCAAATCATTGTGGCGAATAAGTAACCCAATAGCAAAACGTTCTCCTCGATCACTCAAGATAGTGACGTAAAGAACGTGAGCAATGTATCTCCAAGCCAGCTGCTCAGGTGTACACTGTCGATCAAGCTCGTCAACCGACAACTCGTCGGCAAGAACCGATTACGGACAAGACGACGCGTACACGTGAAGGGCCGCCGCGAGACGGTCCCCCACAAGGTCGCGCAGTCTCTTGTATGACCCCTTAACGATATCTATGGCTACGGGCTCGCCTCCAAAAGGAAAACCCGTAATCATAGAGAAATCGAAAGGGGTAACTGTCATCTCTCCCCATGGAAAGTGGAAAGTGTTGGTGGAATCCCACCAAAACTCCAGCAATCCATAGAGAAAAGCTGACGACACAGGCTGACTCGATAAATCCCGAAGAGCTGCCAGCTGGGAGCTGATCCCCAAAAGCTCCACAATCTCCTTTGCCACCTCGGGCAAACTCGCAAAATGGGCTCGCAGATCACCAGAGCGGTATAGACGCATGCTAGGCTCACTCTAAGTTAAAAAATGAAAAAAAACGGTTATGGTTTAAAAAGGAGAAAAAACAAAGAAAAAAGAGAAAAACGTAGGCGCAAAGAACTCACGAAGCCGCGCCACCCTCTGATCGAGACATGATGGTCTGGATCCCACTTAAGGACCCTAGGGTCCCAGTTGGTAGGAGCCTCCCAAACCACATCCTCCTGGCGACGTCGATCGGCTGCAACGCGTCGCTCCTGAACCTCATCTCAAGGGAGGACCGCCTCATCAGGACCTTGTAGAATCTCCTCAACATCGACAAATGGAGGCGAGTCCATGCTATGATGGATAAAGTTTCTTTATTAGTTTGTTTTCTTTCCTAAACTAAGCTAATATACATATTCTAGACTCATTTCGGCATCATAACGGCTGTCGATAGGGCAAAACACGAAAATCGAATGCCACCCATACTTAAGGGCAACGATACCTGCAGTTAAACTCAGTAGATGGGGGCTTCTAACACCCATAACAGCCATCCTATACAATTTTCAACTAAGCATTCAAGGGATTGTATTTCAAAATCTCAAAGAATCAACTACTCCTAGACGAATAACAGTAATACAAACATGATTATCGTCTACCAAACAATTTTGAGGTTTACAAATGGCAAAAAACAAGCTAAGAGTATGCTTCGCGCCATTTTTCAAAAATTCAAAATTCGCAAAATGTGAATTATTAAAGTAATATTAGTTCCATTACTATAATCTAATTCATAATCAGCAAATGTAACCAAAATGAGCAAGAAAAAGCAATAGATTCGAGCAAAATTCAAAGAAAAAGAACAAGAACGAACTTGAACAAAGAAATGCGCATGAAATTTTTCATGAAATTTGTTGCAAAACACTCCTTAAATATAGCATAACAACATAGAACAAACAATTTCAAGAATAATGGACCGAATCGAAAACCCCCAAATTCGAAATTTGGGGTTTAACGATTCGAAAATCGTCCCAATTAAGCCAAAATCAAACAAAATTTAACAAAAGACTTAAATTCGATTATGGAAAATATGAATAAAGGACGAGATCTACTTCCTTTAGCTTCAAAAAACAAGAAAATTCGAGCTTCCTAGAGAGAGAAAGGAACGAAAATGGCCAAGGAAGAAGAAGGAGATTGCGAAATGAAAATCGCGCTTAGCGATTTCCTTTTGCTGATTTAAATGTCATGCGCAATTGAATCAGTTGCGCGTGACAGACCAATGCAGCTCAGAATGATGCGCGCGCCTGGCCAGCGCGACCCACTGAGTTGCATGCGGATACTAGTTAATAAAATGACCGGAATCCAGATTTTGATCCGTTTGATCATTTTTCAACGATTTTTGCTCGTTATTAGACGTAATAGCGTGCAAATTATCTAAATCTTTTAAATTTCTTTGCATTTTGTAGTTTATTTTCTTCTTTGTTAGTTTTTTGCATCATTCTTGCATGCACACCGTGCTTTGTGCCTTCCCTAAGCATACGTTTTGAACGTTTTTCGTAAGAGTGTCTTAAGACGTTCCGTGGTGGTGCTTTACATAAAAGCACCCATAGACAGGTATGTCATTTTACTGTACTGACATTATAAATGTCCAGCTTTTCTTCTTTATTCACGTCCGAAGCAAAAAGGAAGACGTTGTCATGCAGCGTAAAAATGCAAAAGGCGTATCGTACGACGCAAAATTGTACGACTTAGGTGTTGCGTAAAATTTCCCTTCAGCCCAAGCTTTACGAGATATACCTCTCGGAACTAAAAGGTAGATGATTACTTTAGGCGTTAGCTCACGAGTTGATAGGCGCGCCGAACCATCAGGAACAGACACTTCTTGATTGGAAGCAAATACGGTAGTTAGTGAGCTTACTAGCTTACCGGACAGTTAGGGTGTCCATCCACCCCCTGTATAAAAAAGCGACGAGATGATGTCGCGCCTATGTAGTCATGCGCCCCCAGTCATGCGACACGTGTACTCATCTTGTGGACAAAACTGCTGAAAGAGTTGTTAACTTTCTTCCCTCTAACTGGATTTGGATATGTGCCTCCAGTCCTGAGACATGTATTTTTATCTTGTAGACATCCGGCTCGAATACTGGACCATTTTGGCTCAAATGCTGAAAACACCTTTTTCATCTTTTTACTTTGTTAAATTCAGGCTAAAGTTTCAATGACATATCGAGGGAATTTAGACCAATGATGACACGATTGAGAAGAAATCATCCCCTTCTATTCTTTTTAAAACCGATCTCTTCTCATGACTTGACATCACCTAGAACACCTTTACTGGTAAAAGCGTTCTACAATTGCAAAGGATCAATCTAGATTCTTTAGCGCGTTAAGACTAGGAAAAAACTTTTCCTAGCCTTAGTAGCTACTTGCTTCGAACACTTAGTGAGCCAAGGATCATTTCCACATCCTTAACATTTCTGAAAGATTCTCTATTCTTTGAGAACATCGCAGAATTAGTCTCGGATTTATTTCCTTGACTACTTTGATCATCGTCTATTCTAGACTCGATCAAAGTGGGGGCTAACTGTAGACATCTACTTTTGGCCTACTTTCCCGGTAAGAAGTGCAATGATGATAAATAAAACCATCTTCATGTTGGATTGAAGTGAAGAATGCTTATGGATAACTGGTTAAGCCACAAAACACAAAAACTAGCCCAAACAAAAAAAAAAAGCTAAACAAGGTCCAATTAACTAAATCCGATCAATACTAGGCTTAAGCCCGTGCTTAAAACCCAATAATGACGGATTTAGGAGCGCCTAGGTTAAATTTTAATGCTGCCGCAGGAAAATCCGTGCGCATCTCAATCAGTCGCACTTGGAAGGCGCGCGCAACTCATTTAGTTGTGCGCGACACTTAGCGCAACCTCTAGAGATGCGCTCGCAGAATATTCATAATTTTACGAATATATAGAATCGAATCTTAGTTAATTGGACTGGGAAGCTATGCGCGACACTTAGCGCAACCTCTAGAGACACTCAGTTGCGCTGCCTGTAGCAGCGCAACCCAATCACTTGCACTGGGATGCCACGCACAACTAATCCTGTTGCGCGCGACACCTGCTGCGGCAGAATGTTCAAAACCCTATTCCTACCCATTCCCTATAAATAGAGGCTTAATCCGAGGCTTAAACACACAGAAAAATAACCTAACACTCTAGCGGAATACTTGTGAACTTGTGCTACCTAACCCCTCTTGTCCTAAACACTCACCCCTTGATATTTTGTTACTATGGTAGAGGTTCCTCAACAAGAAGGTGTCCATAAGTGTTCTAACGGAGATCTAGCAAATAGAAGTGGTAAATTCCCGAGCACTTAGATAAATCATATTTATTTTCTTGTTTAAAAGAACCTTAATTAATTAATTAGTGTTGTTTGATCACCTTAAAAGGACTAATTAATTATTTCCACATAGTACATTGCGTTAAATAAAGATTAGAATTGGATAATTAATTGTTGGTTGATCACTTAAGCCAAGGCGAATATTGTTTTTTTTTTTTTTTTTTGCAGGTCCACCGTGCCACGGTAGACCTTCCCGTGGCGCGGAAAACTTTTTTTTTTTTTTTGCACTAATTACTAAATGAGTACGGTCCATTGGCAATCGTCAGTCATAAAATAATCCACCATAGAAAAAGAAAGATCGTTAAGGTTAGGATAAAAACGACCAAGCATAAAACACGTAGGCACAATGATGCAAAGAATAGTTCGCAACCTAAGGTCATGTTCTATGTTCGACTATGGTCAAGTTTATTTGGTGTCAATAGGGACCATGGTTAAGAGTTTGGACGCGTTAGCAAGACAGCCTCCCTTGAGGGTGTATGCCAACGGGCGGCTCCGCGAGTTCGTGATGAAATCGAACTCGACTCCATGGTTTGGGGGGATTTAATATTTCGAATGAACATTTATTGCAATGAGATTTTTTGGGTTGATAGAGCTTATATCCCCCGGGGCTAAGACGCATGTAGAACACACACGTTTTTTCAGAAAAATCGAAGGAAGTTGAACGTGAGAAGATAAAATAAGCCACCAGACTGATTTTAGGACTGCCGTGACACGGCAGAGATTCCCTTTCCACGGTACTGCACACCGTCAGACGGTGCACTGTACCGTGACACGACAGATTCTGCCGTGGCACGGCAGTCAGAAAATCTGACTGGTGCCCAGTTTTCCTTCGTACGCAATCAAGTTATTCAATTTCTCCTACGGGACAGACCTAAACGCGACGTTAAAACGTCTATACTTATGCAAAAATGCAAAATTAATCGCAGGAATATTTTTCAAAAATCTTTCAAGTCTCATCCACTCATTGATAAATAACCAAGAATCCTCCCCAGTGGAGTCGCCAAATTGTAGGCGTCGTTCGAAGTGCGCCTACGTTAAGCATGTGGTGAATATGCTTGGCACTCATAGGAAGTGGGAATTGGCATAATACGATTAGGGACAAGGAAAGTAGGGAGCCGCCAACAAGTTTTTAAGGATCTTGTAAACTGTTCACGGATCATGAAAGGCAACCACGAATAAAGGGACAACGAAGGCAACAACGATTGACCCATGAAGGTTACACCCCATTCATAATCCAAGAGATTACAAACTCCATATGGTTCAGAACCACGAAAGGAGGATCAGGGATGATGGTACGAAGTGAGTCATGGAGTCACATTCGCCCGTATCGGCCTCTACTCGATTCTTATAGTGAAAAACATTCCTGCGATCTTAAAGGCATACAAACAAAATACTCAATTCGCTCCAATCTATTATTATGCTAAATTGGTTGAATATTAATGCAACATATAATTCTAAAATATTGTGACCACTTTAATTAATAACAAGATTAAGAAGGAACCTAAACCGGTTGTCCAAATTATCTTATTAGGCGTGATTTTCAATTACATATTCCCTTTAAACATGCAATATGGTGATCATAAAAAATAATAAAATAAACATTAATATTGCAACTACAAAATAATAAACGAGTTAGAAACTTCAGGGAAATAATAATAAAACAATAATTAAATCAAATTAAAATAGAATTGATTTGGGGCCAAACCCTCAAACAGTTCTACCTTTCACGCCTTGGCTTAAGGATAGAACCACGAGTAAAGTATGGACTCCTGGGAGTGCTTGAAGAAGGAATTTTGAAAGAATAAGGGTAGGCTAGTGTTTAGGCTAGAGCATAGAAGAGAGAAAAATAAAGAATTAATTGATGCCCCGTACATCAGAAATGAGGGGGTATTTATAGAAAAAATGTGCTGAGGGAACACACGGAACCCTAAAATGATAAAAACCCTAAAAAAGTATCCCGCGACACGGCAAAGTGTACCGTGACACGGGAAATCCCACCGTCATACGGAAAACATTCCCGTGACACCTTGCACATTTTGTGTGACACGGGAAATATTTAGTGAACGGGGGAGAAAACGCGTTAAGGGTTTACGCGGAAAGGACACGACAATTCCCGTGTCATAGCAGGTTTCCCGTGTCATGGAGAACCCCATCGTCAGACGGGAAAGTTTCCCGTGACACGGTGGACTGTTGCCGTGACGCGGGAATTTTCAGTCCGCTTTTCCGTCTAAATTCATTTTTAACCCTAATGCTTGGCATGCATTTTAAGTGCCGATTGATAATTTCGGGCCATTTTCTGATTTTATTATTATTTGGGCTAAAATAAATAAAAAGTTTGCGCCAAAATAAATAATAAAACAGTAAAATAAAAAAAGGTTTGGGCTAAATTAAATAATAAGTTTGGGCTGAAATTAAAACTATGCTTTGACCAAACATCAAGACTAATCCATGGACTATTCAAAATACGATTTTTTAAGCACTCTCGGCATTAAATACTGAACCCGACCAATAGTGGGGGTGAAAGGTTGTTCATCATCGGGTTTGGCTTTAGGGAGACATTTTTAGGTGTCTACAGTAAGTGACACTACAGTTAGGCCAAAAAGGCTAAGGGTGTGGAAATATATTAAAAAAGTCAAATAATCACTACCACAAAAAGTGGCAAAAGTAACACATAATACTTAACTATTAAGTTGGACAGGCGTTCTCTAGAAGTAAATAGAACGCCTTTGTTAGAGGATAGCTTTATATGTTGAATCAAATAGAACGCCCCTCATTAAGAACAGTTTAATATAATTTACCATAATAAAAATAAAAATAAAATAAAATATGGATATACATTATAGAACGGTGTTCTATTTTGACAGTTCCCACTTGATTTGTCAGTTATTATTTTATTTCAACCACTCCCTACTAGTTAAAACCTAATCCCCCTAATTTTCACTTAGCTTCTAGCCTTCTACCGCCTCCTCTTTCTTCATTTTCTCTATAGCTCCTCCTCTTCAATGAAATTTTGCTTCTTTCATCTTTAGATCCCTCTATGCTTTCTTTCATCTCCAACATAATCTAGAGGTTTCTATTTCAATAATTCCTTTTCCGACCCCCCTTTTCATTCGAGTGCGAAATCAATTTCGATCCATGATTCTCCCACAAGCCCAGATTGGAACCTTCGAATTACTTTCTCCATGGAAAGCATTCCCCGTGAATCTAAGCGCTACAAGCACCGCCATCACCGCCACCACTACTGCCATAGAAGCTCCATCACCATCACCTTCACCTTCACCTTCGTTGCATAGCCACCGCCTCGGGTTGTTAGATTGCATCGTCCTACTTCAACAAGAGCATTTAAAATTCGATTTTTGGGAGGTATGGAGAAAATCAACACTTATTATGAGCAATACATAATATTTTTATTTTATTTTATTCAATTTTGGGTTTGAAATTTTGTCAATTCTTGTTTTTATAATATAAAGGGTAATAATAATTTTATCGCTTTTTATTATATATTTCTGTCATATCAATTCGATTTTTAGGATAATGGGGATTCAATTTTTGTTTGTTGATGAATCAAGGTATAAAATGGATATGAAATTTGTACAGTTAAACACTATTGTTCTATCAATAAACATTCAACCACTATTTTTTTCTTTCAGAATTACCAAATCCGTCTTCATGTATAGATAAGCCTTGAAATCTAATAGACTTTTTTGTTGCAGGGATTTACATAATAAGGTTTTGAAGTAAAGGAGCTTGATACAACGTAAATTGATTTGGTGATTTTGGTCGTATCAGCTGGGATAATTCTAGAGATCGGAGTTGGTTTTTAGCATCTAATATGAACTGTAATTTTGATTATACTAGATTGATTTTGTACCTGATTTCATTTTCTATGTATATTATTATTGAGTTGAATTGAAATCTTAATTCATTAGTCCATTTGTAAATTCTTGATTAAAGTTAATAATGCATTAGTTTTCTTACTTAGATCTAATCTATTATTGTAATCCAGACTACCGCTATTTAGCATTCGAAATTAATGCTTTCGTATAATATTTTTTCCAATCGTTTTAACTTTTTTTTTGAAAAAAAAGGAATAAAAAGAGAACTGATTTGTGAGATAGACGTTCTCTTTTTTAGGCTTATGAAACACATGTCACTAGGCAACCGTTCCATTTTCCTTGTTTTCTAACTAGTCGGAATATAGCATTGGAAACGCTTATTTATACAAGCGTTCTATATTGTATTGAATATAGAACGCCTCTTGAAGATGTCTTGTAAACTTTATAAGCCACCCTAGTTGAAGAACGCCTCTAAGGCGTCCTATAATGCTTATTTAAGGCGTTCTATATTGACCTTTTGTGGTAGTGAATAGTGACACTTAGGCTGGGTAGGGCCGGTATGCTAATGATGTAGGGATCAAGCCCCCAAGTCTAGCTCTAAATAGTTAGGGATGAGCATTGGAGATCCCTTGATATGATCATGTATGACGGTGAATGTGAATGAATGCATTTTTATTACGGCTGCACCTCGATGTGAGGTTCCCTACGTATCCGGTAGGAATCAGGCCGAACGTAGCTCTAGACAAACCTCTTATAAGTGTGTGTATACCTCAAAGAGGCCTTTGAAGGGTTGTAACGTGGTTAGGCTAAAGGTTGAAGAAGAAAGAGTTAAAGGCTCAAGACCCTAAATAAGCCCCCAAGGTGTGCAACCTTGCTTTTGAAATCTTCATATTTTTATGCTTGAGGTTTCCTCACTTTTTAACTCTATTTCTTTGTTTATTTTTTGCTCTCTCTTTTTTGCTTTATCATTTTTTATTTTGATAAGTGTGAGCAATCCCAATCATGCGGTTATAGACACCCGTTTGTGTCTCCCATAAATAAAACCCAGTGATGAATACCTTTCATGTCATTTATTATCAAACAAAGTGAAAGTGTGAAAATTCTAGTGATGAAGATGTTTTTATTAAAATATCTCTTCTTTCTGTTTTTGAAAATATTTCTTTTCTTACCCTATTTATGAAAAACGTGCATTCCAATTTAGTTTGTTCCATGATATGGTTCCAATAATAGTGTGGTAGGATGGGTCTTGAAAAAACCTTTCTAACGATATATTATAAGCCCAATTCCGATGAATAATGAGGAAGTTATGGCCAAAATACTAAAGTGGGCCCAAACCGGATTTACCTACGACCCAATGATCAGGTGGAGGGTCCAAAGGTTTAATCCTATTCCTAAACTAATTAGGATTTATTAGAAGATTCTTTGAGTTTCTAAAAGATCTTAATTATCCTTTTTGAAAAGATAAAATCAAAGAGTTTGAAATTGAATAAAACTTTCCTTTTTTTACATCCTAGTTCTATTCGAATTCAAAGATGTTCAAAGACAGTAAGATATTATATTTGTGCCTCATAATCTTTATCCAAATTTTATATGGTTGGATAGATCTTGAAATTATGTTTCCAATGATATATTATAATATTAATTCCGAGCTATAATAAAAAAAATATGAATGGAATACGAAACTCTATCTAAAACAGACATCCTTCCACTATTTCGGCCATATCTTTTTATCTACAAAAGATTTTAATCTGATAACAATTGGATTGGAAATTAGACTTCAAGTGCTTTCCATCGACATATTATATGACTTATTTGGACTTCTGGATCAAAAGATATGAAAAAAACAAAATCCGCAAAAACCTGTCTTAGCATCGCCTGACGACAAGTTCGTTGCCTGGCGTAGTGCAGCGCCTGACGACGAGCTCTGTCATTGGCAACATGATGAGTTTTATTCCGATTTGAATTTTAACTCTTTTCTATCGGTTTCCAGGCTATTTTCTTATAAATAGGGTCCCTGGACCTCCGTTTTCAATTATCAACTCTCATCAAGAATTTCTTGATTCTCTCTCTCTCTCTCTCTCTGTTTCTAAACCAACCCTTTTACAAACACAATTCTGCATTCACAAGATCTAGACACACCTAGCCAAGTTCAAAGTTGCCTTTGCCCTAGACGTGAAAAGTTGATAATTTCTGAGGGTTTGGTCCCAAATCCAGTTAAAAATATTTAACTCTTTCTTTCAATCCTTTAGTTATTTATTTAATTTTATTATTTTCCTTGAAGTTACTAACGTGTGTATTTTTGTAATTAGAAAGAGATACGAGGCATCCAAGTAAGTAATTTAATTGTTTTATTGATATTATGAAATAGAAATCATGCTTAGATTATTATTTTGATTCCTAGTACCATGTTAGGATGTTTTATTGCTTCCTAGTATCATGTTTAGGTAATAACTAAAATTTCTAATATCAAGTATGATTATTATGATGCTTATTATTTCTTTCCTAATATCATGTTAGTATCCTGTTAGGGTTAAAGCTTTGATCTTTGATGTTTAGTGACATGCTAGGGTTTGATATTAATCTTGTTAGTATCCTGCCTAAGATTTTGCTAATAATATTATGCTTTAACATGATTATTTTAATTATGATTGTTATTTCAATTATGATTATTATTGTTATGATAATGATTATTATGTTGCTTGATTGTTATTATTATTATTGCTTGATCACATCTTTTATGCATGTTTAAAGGGAATTTGTACTTGTAATCACGCTTAATAAGATAATTAATAATCTTGTTTAGGGTTAGTTTGATTATAATTCAAGTGATCACCAATAATAGATTTATTTGTGCATTAATATTCAACCAACATAGATAAATTGGATTAGGGTAAACCCAATGATTGCATGTTAGTCAGAAAGCGCACATGAATACGAGTAGAATAAAGTAGAGGCCTATTATTAGGGCGAGTTTTTCTCTTTTAGATTGGATTTGCACTCTCATCCTCGAAAACCAGTCATGGTTCCAGACCTATTGGAGTTAACGATCTCCTAGATCTTTAAGGGGTGTAACCTTCACCCTGTGAACGGTTTACAAGTTCCTAAAACTTGTTGGCGACTCTATTGCTCTAGTTTCCTTCCCTTTAGACGCCACCATACTTAAGTGTATGATCACAGTGGTGTTCAAGTTTGGGGTAATGCTTAAAATATTCCCTACAGTTTTTTGGCAACTGCACTGGGGAGAATTTCTATTTTAATTCCTAAAATTTATTTTGGCAATGATTTAGAATGAGTGGATGAGACTCGAAAAGTTCTAAGTATTTCATGAGCGTAATTTTGATTGACATTATTGGCATAAGCATAAAAAAGGTTCTCATTGGAAAGACCATCCGTAATGATTCAAAAACATAGGATTTTTTTTTACACGTAGGAAATTTGAGAAATATCTTTCACAACTAGAATCAAAATAGTACTGCGAAAACTGGAAAATTCTAAAAACACAGAAAGCTGTTGAGGCATGTAGGAACTAGTGTCTAGAAAACAGAGTGCGTCGCCTGAAAAATGGCCTCGTCGCTTGGCGACAAACTTTTCGTCTGGCAACGGAGTCATTTTCTGGCGACAAACTCTGTTTCCTGGCGCCAAGTTGTTCCAATACCGAGCCAGAATTCTTCCTTCTTGTTTTGACTGGTTCTAGCACTGTTGGCTCGATTCTACTTCGTGATTGAGTTTTTCTCTCTTTTCTATAACCCATTTTTTTTCTACATATGGACATAACCCTCTGGGAATTCATGCTCCATCTACCCAACCGAACGCTCCTGGAAACGAAGGGTACATCCAAGAATGTTGAATTTACCAAACCATGGAAGTGAGTTTAACTCGCGGGGTCCCATCGACACGCGCCAACCCTTCCAAAGGTAAGGATTCCGCGCGGTGCATCTGGACTCATAACCATGGACCCTCTTTGATTAACCCATATCCTGAACATTAGAGAACTAGAGACATGGTTAGGTTGCAAAATCATTGCATCATATTGTTCTTACTTGACTACTTGTGCATTATTTGTCGTGCATACTCTATGTGTTTTTCCGAACCGTTTGTTTGACTTGTGATTAAGTATAAATAAACTAATTAATGACTAAAGGACTTTTCCTAATTAATTAATTAATTAATTAATTCGAGTAATTAAAGTCTAATAAATCAATCAAACCGACTTAGTACAACTTTAGACCAGTCCCTTTAGAGTAAAATACTGAAAACAGTCCCAGATTGATGTTCCACCAATGGCGCAAAAATTAAGGTTGTGGCGCCAAATGCTGCTGTGCAACACTGGACGAAAACTCTATTGTCTGGCGCTGCACTTCAGTGTGCGGCGACAGTTCAGTTTATTACCCGAGTCATCACGACGAGTCTAATTAAACAGCTTATTAATCACTTTGATCAGTGTGTTAATGGCAGTAGCCATATTTAGTCCTTAATTGAGTCTAAGCACTTAGTTCCATGGTCATACACAAGAGTCAAAGCATGTCCCCTACACTCACTAGTTTAGCACACACTTTGTATATGTCACCATAAACATGAGTCGTTTTCCGTCATTCGAGTGGGGGATCCAATCTATTCCCATTCTTTTCCATATTCTCTTCCCATGTTGAATAGAGCTTGATTGAAAATAAATAATAAAAAAATTATCCTTAATTAATTGCTTAAGTATCATGTTTAGGGTAATAACTAAAATTTTTAATATCAAGTATGATTATTATGATGCTTCTTATGTCTTTCCTAATATCATGTTAGTATCATGTTAGGGTTAAAGCTTTGTTCTTTGATGTTTAGTGACATGCTAGGGTTTGTTATTAATCCTGTTAGTATCATGCCTAGGATCCTGCTAATAATATTATGCTTAACATGATTATTTTAATTATGATTATTATTTCAATTATGATTATTATTGTTATGATAATGATTATTATGTTGCTTGATTGTTATTATTATTATTATTGCTTGATCACGCCTTTTATGCATGTTTAAAGGGAATTTGTACTTGTAATCACGCTTAATAAGATAATTAATAATCTTGTTTAGGGTTAATTTGATTATAATTTAAGTGATTGCCAATAATAGATTTATTTGTGCATTAATATTCAACCAACATCGATAAACAGGTTTAGGGTAAACCCAATGATTGCATGTTAGTCAGAAAGCGCACATGAATACGAGAATAAAGTAGAGGCCTATTATTAAGGCGAGTTCTTTCTCTGTTTAGATTGGATTCGTACCCTCATCCAAGAGAACCTATCATGTATCCAGATCTATTGGAGTTAACGATCTCCTGGATCGTTAAGGAGTGTAACCTTCACCCTGTAAATGGTTTACAAGTTCCTAAAACTTGTTGACGACTCTTTTGCTCTAGCTTCCTTCCCTTTGGACGCCACCATACTTAAGTGTATGATCACAGTGGGGTTCAAGTTTGGGGTAATTCTTGAAATATTCCCTACAGTGATCTATAACTCACTTGGCATTCATGTTACTCAGGCATGGTACCGAGCACTCGATAAGAGACGCAATATGATACGTGTTCATCTCAAATACATGTTTATCTCAATGACATTGTAACACTTGTTGTTTTGCACACTTTTATTATTTTTTTGCTATTGAAATCATTCAAGATTTTGAAATTGCATAAGTTGCACACCATCCCATTACAAGGTTAGGTAGATGTAGGTTGAAAAAAGAAAGGTCAATCGTTAGACAAGGCTCAAAGTGGTTTCTCAAGAAAGGATTATGTATTTGAAAGGTGATTGTAATATGATAGGCTACAAGAGGTGCCTCAAATTATTAGTATACCTTCTGCTTAGTTTAGCGTGGATTTTTTTTATGCAATCCAATGATCACATGCAAGGAAAGAAATGCTCATTTTTATTAAGAGGAAAAAGTAAAATCCTACAAAATAAATCTAATGAAAATATGAAGGAGGAATCAAAGAAATAATAAAAAGAGATCACGAAATCTTGTTGTTGCCCGCCTTGTGTCTTGTGCTTTATCATCACTCGGTCTTCTTGCCAGCTGAAGGTACGGTAAGCTTGTTATTATCAATCAAATATTGGATGGCCTCTTTTAGCTTCCAACAACTCTCAGTAGTATGACCTATACCTTGATGGTACTTGTAGTGTTCATTTGGGTTCCAACTAGGCAACCTCTTTTCAGGTGCGGGATCTTGAATAGGTCCAATGGGAGTAATGAGTCCCTTGGCATGGAGTCAATCAAAAGCAGTATCATAGCTCATCTCGATAGGGGTGAACTCTTTCTTTAGTTGCTTTTTAGGTCTTTGATTATCCATGCAACTTCCATTATGATAGGAAGATCCGGAAGAAGTATCGTCATTCTTTCTACTCTTGCCACCATTATTATTGATTTGACCTTCTTGTCACTTAGAGAAATATGAAGGCACTTCGAATCAAGAAGGTCTTGAATTCGATCTTTTAGGGTGAAGCACTCTTCAATGGTGTGACCATGGCCTCTATGGTATTTGCAATAGGAGTTTGGATCCCAGCTGGGAAACCATTTCTCAAGTGGTGGGTCTTAGCTTGGACCAATGGGATGAATAAAGTTTCGACCGTGAAAATAGTCAAAAGCTTCATTATAAGTTATTCCTATCGGTGTGTATTCCTCAATGGTCCGTTTACCCGTGGTTTAGGAGCATTGAATTTTCCTTTAAAGTCTTGATAGGAAGAGGAAGAAGGAAGATACCTTTCCACTTCATTCTTATGGTCTTGGTGGTGGTAGCGTTGTTTGATGACTAATATTCGATCTGCTAGTCCTTCCACCATATTCAAGAGCATGACGCTGATATCTTACAGTTTTTGAACGTCTTCTTTTAGACTTGTCGAGTTTTTCTTGGTATCATCTAAGAAATTTCCTTCATCTTCCTCAATCATGGTCACTTCATCGAAGTTATATAGCCTGCCTTGATCAAGGGCTCACCTACAGGTGTGATAAAGAGCAAAGGATCGAACGATGCTTGATCTTCTGCGATGGCTAGAATCTTAGAAGTTTTATTATTATCGATCAGGTCTTGAACAGCTTCTTTGAGTTTCCAACACTCCTCAGTGTCGTGACCTTTTCCCTGGTGATAGTTGCAGTGTTTATTAGGATCCCACTTAGGTGCCTAGCTTCTAAAACTAAGTCTTTGATGGGTCATATGGGCATGACTAGTCCTTTGTGGTGTAGCTTTTCGAAAGTTGTCTCGTAACTCATACCAAGTGGAGTGAACACTCTTTTTGACCTTTGGATTCGTTGTTTAGAGGTGTTTGTAGCGTGTAATTCATTAATGGGAGAGGAAGAAAAAGGATGGTCGTTCTTCTTTCCTTTCGCATTATCAACTTTCACAAGGTCGTCTTCGATATCAATGCCTATGTCATAGACATCCTTAAAAGTATCCAATTTGTGTTGGTATTTTAAGTGCTTTGCATATTTTTCTTGGAGGTTCTTGATGAACATCCTTATAGACTCTTTTTCAGTAGGAACCTCAACCATATTAGTGGAAGTTTCCCTCCATTTGTTGAAGAAAGAGGTGAACCCTTCGTTTTCTTTTTTTCTTTAACATCTCAAGTTGTCTATGGTCTGTTTCAAATTGAATGTTGCACTTATATCTATCTATGAAACCGTTTTTTTGGAATCCCAAGAAGAGGTCTTCTCATTTTCTTTAACATCTCAGTAGGAACGAATGTATTATCCTTGATTAATCATCCTTCATTTCTTGACCAAGTACTGCGAAAAAGGAAGTCATGGATTTTTATTGTTAATTATTTGAATCAAACTCTATTCAACATGCATGGATGGGAAGAGATCATGGAAGAAGGGGGGGAATGACATATATGGAGAAAGCGTGTGGGGAGTGGAAAGATGATGTAGATGGAGAGATGTGGAAAAATTAGGAATAGAGTGGACCCCCAATTCAAATGATTGAAAGAGCGACTCATGCATGAACCTAAGACATGGTCATGGTGAGAAAATAGTATGTGCAAAGTGTGTGAATACTTGTGAGTGTAAGTGATATGTTCAAGACTCGTGTCATGACCATGTGACTAGACTATGTCACTAGACTCAAAGAAAGGCTAAGCTAAAACTTGCGTAAGACCATAGGGCTATGTGCTTAGACTCAATTAAGGACAAAATATGACTTCTGCCATTAATAGACTAATTAATTAGACTCAGCGTGAAGACTCAAGCAGGAAACTAGACCATCGCGCAAACAATGGGACTGTCGCGATGCACCAGCACCATCGCGGCGCGGCGCGGCGCGACATTGCTGTCGCGTCACGCCAGAGACTAGCGTGTCGCGCCATAGGCCAAACCTCGATGTCATTGTTGAAACGTTGGTCTGGGCCTGTTTCCAGTGTTCTTCCTTAGAGGAAAAACCTGTAGTTGTACTAAGTCAGGTTTGATCAATTTATTTAGACTTTAATTACTCATATTAATTGGTTAATTAATTAAGTAAAGTCCTTTAGCTATTAATTAGTTTATTTAGACTTAATCACAAGCTAAGAAAACGGTTAGTGTAAATATGCACAAGCAAGAGATGCACAAGTAGTCAAGTAGGCACAATATGATGCAATGAGTTTGCAACCTAACCATGGCTCTAGTTCTCTAAAGTTCAAGGATAAGGGTTAGTCAAAAAGGGTCCATGGTTATGAGTCCGGATGCATCGCGCAGAAGCCTTAAGTTTGGAAGGGTTGACGTGTATGAATGAGACCCCGCAAGTTAAAATTGCTTCCACGGTTTGGTGAATTCACAAACTCGGATGTACTCTTTTCATTGCAATGAGCGTTTGATTGGGTAGATAGAGTGTGAATTCCCAGAGGGTTATGGCCATATGTAGAACACATATGGGTTTAGAAAAGTGAGAAAAACTCAATCAGGAAGTAGAATCGAGCAAACAGTACTTGAACTGGTCAAAGCAAGAAGGTAGATTTCAGGCTCGGTATTGCAAGAAATTAGCGCGAGACAACAGGGCATGTCGCGAGATGATGACCCTGTCGCCATATGACATTGTTGTCGTACATCGTAGTTCCATCGCACTAGGACGGGCACTATTTTCTCAGCGCTAGTTCCTACATGCCTCAATAGCTTTCTGTTCTTAGAATTTTCCAGTTTTTCGTATCATTATTTCGATCCTAGTTGTGAAAGATATTTCCCAAATTTCCTGCGTGTAAAATATCCTATGTTTTAAACGCATTACGGATGGTCTATCCAATGTGGACCTTTTTTTTATGCTTATGCTAATAATGTCACTCAAATTTACGCACATGAATACTTATAACTTTTCGAGTCTCATGTACTCATTCTAAATTATTTCCAAAATAAATTTTACGAATTAAAATAGAAATCCTCCCACTAAAGTCACCAAAATTTTAGGGAATATTTCAAGCATCCCACACTTGATCCCCACTGTGATCTCACACTTAAGTATGTTGGCGTCCAAAGAGAAGGAAGCTAGAGAAAAAGAGTCGCCAACAAGTTTTAGGAACTTGTAAACCGTTCACAGGGTGAAGGTTACACCCCTTCACAATCCATGAGACCGCTAACTCCATAGTGGTTTGGAACCATGACTGGATATTCGCGTATGAAGGTACAAATCCAACCTAAAAGAGATTGAATCTGCCCTAAAAATAGGCTTCTACTTTATTCTTTTAATATTCCTGTGCGCTTTCCGACTAACATACAATTAATATATTAATCCTAAACCTGTTTAATCTATGTTGGTTGAATATTAATGCACAAAAAAAATCTATTATTGGTGATCACTTGAATTATAATCTTATTAGCCTAAATAATATTATTAATTATCTTATTAAGCGTGATTTCAAGTACAAATTCCCTTTAAACCTGCAAGAGAGGGCGTGATCAAGCAATAACAATAAAATATATCAAGCAACATAATAATAACAATCATCATCATCGAAATAATACTCTCATAAAAGCACAATAATTATTAGCAAGATCCTAGGCATGATACTAACAAGATTAATAATAAATCCTAGCATGTCACTAAACACTAAAAATCAAAGCTTTATCCCTAACATGAAAGAAAAAATAGGAAACAACCTAAACATGATACTAAAAAGCAATAAAAGCATCCTAACATGATACTAGGAATTAAAATAATATAAGCATGCTTTCTATAGAAATCGAGCAATTAAACAATTTACTTTGTTGCCTCGTATCTCTTTCTATCAAAACAATACACGCGTAACTTCATGGAAAATATTAAATAAAAAAATTAATTAAATGATTGAAATAGGGATTTGGGACCAAACCCTCAGAAATTATCAACCTTTCACGTTTAGAGCAAAGACAACTTCGAGCTTGGATAGGTGTGTATAGAACCCGTGATACGATATTTTTATTTGAAAAGGCAAGGCTTAGAAAGAGGGAGAAAGATTAAGCATCTAGCTTGAGAGAGAGAAGACAATAGAAGATTGTTGATTGTTGTAAATGAATAAAAAGGGGAAAATACGACCCTATTTATAAGAAAAATAGCCTGAAAACGATAAGGAAAAAGACCGAATCCAACCTGGAATAAAATTGCCTTTGTTTGTGGCACGACAGGGTCTAGCATGGCGTGACAGCTCTGTCGTTGTGCGACAGCCTTGTTGTGGCGCACTAGTTTTTTCATTTCACGATGTTTCACGCGTTTTCTAAAAAACGTATGAAATCCTTAATCTAATCAATTTCAATTAATTAACGCCCGTACTTATCTTTGAAAATAAGAATTAATCTCTTTGAAACACTTATTTTAATTGAGATAGAATTCTTTATATCTAAAAAATATAATTATTATTCCTAATCCCATTAGAAATCAAAATAACCTTTTAGATTGTTCTAGAAGATTAAATTAAATCCTAATAACTTTAGGAATATTAATTAATGGGCCCTCCACTATATCATTGGGCCATATAAAACCATTTCAAGTCTAATTTAGTGTTTTGGCCATAACTTGCTCATTATTCATCGGAATTGGGCTTATAATATGTCGTTGTAAAGCTCTTTCTGAGCCCAATTTAACTAAACTTGGACCCTTATCATGGACCAAACTAAATTGGACTAGACATTTTCATAAGTAGAGTACACTTTCGAAAATAGAAAGAAAGATATTTTTATTAAATCAACCGCATCACAAGACTTTTCACACTTTCACTTTGCTCGATGACGTGAAAGGTATTCATCACTGAGTTTGGTTTTTGGGGAGACACAATTAGGTGTCTACAATAAGATAATTTGGACGATCAGTTTAGGTTCCTTTTTAATCCTGTTGTTTAATCAATTGACCACAATATTTTAGAATTATGTGGTGCATTAACATTCAACCAATTTACCTTAATAATAGTTTAGAGAAAATTGAATCTTTATTGTATGCTTTTGAGATCACAAGAATCACTTTTCACAATAAGAATCGAGTAGAGGCCAATACGGGCAAATGTGACTCCATGACTCACTTTGTACCATCATCCTCGATCCTCCTTTTGTGGTTCCGAACCACATGGAGTTAGTATAATCTCATTGATTATGAATGAGGTGTAACCTTCACGGGTCAATCGTTTTCTCTTATTCGTGGTTGGCTTAAATGATCCATGAACATTTTACAAGTTCCTTAAAACTTGTTGGCGCCTTCCTACTTTCTTTGTCCCTATATATATATATGTATATATATATATATATGTATATATATATATATATGTACATACATATATATGTACATACATATATATGTACATATATACATATATATATATAACATAATTAGTTCATAACAAAAATTAAAGAAACAAAAAATAATATTATTATTCGAGTATAAATAATAATAGCAGGTGTCGTATTCTAAACCATTTTATTTGGATATAAGTTTTAGTTATAATGCTACCAAACTTTACGGTACCTAATTAATAAGTGTATTATTTTTTGGAAAAATTAATAAGATTAATCAAACATAATAGATGTACTAAAAAAACAATTTACATGTACTAATTTGACAAGAAAGTTATTTTATATATGTACTTATGAGTTAGAGCTTAAAAGTTAACCTCATTATGCTCGGTAATAATAATACAACTACTAAATATCTAGCAATTGTTTCATTAATAACTTTAAAAAAACGCTCATGACATTAATATTAGATAATGATTGATTATTAAAAGGCATAACAATTATTAAGATTGTAATATACAAATACTAACACTCGATCAACTATTTTCGAAAAAGTGAGATTGTATAAAAAAAATTCATTTTAAATTAAAATTTTGAAATATATAATGCTTGCTTGAACCACCTATTATTAATGAAAATACTTGAGTTGATAGGTTAAAATAAAATAATGAAGGTAAAAAAGCAAAGAGTAGAGGGTTAAAATAAAATACATTTGGAATACAAGTACTTCCTCTATTCCTAAAAGTTCGAATCACTTACTATTCATGTGGTCAAAATAATAACTTTGACCACATTTTATGATTTATACAATCAAATTAAAATAAATTAACAAGTTTGATTGTAACACCCCCAAATCTCCCTGTACGGAAATACCAGTATAATACATATAATTATACCATAAAGATAGACTTAGTAGTGTTACCGTCGCGTGATTACGCAAGGCTACTCAAAATACTTAACTCAATAACAAGACTTGCAGCGGAAACTCAACTTTCTTTTATTAATACGTATAAAAATAGTAACACTGTTTTGAGTACTCAAAATAAAGATAAGACCAACGTTCCTAAACTAGGTGAAGCGAATCTCGGGACTCCCATATGCTCATTCATGACTCCACCTGAAAATAGTCAACACTGTTATGTCACGGGATATTTTGGGGACTAGTTTTTTTTTCTAAGTTAGGAACTTAGGAGGTTCCCGTGATGGCGCCTAGACCAAGTCTAGACCAGCCTAACAATCAAGAAACAAAGAATAAACGTACACAAGTAAGAGACAAACACCAACAACTTAAACACTTTATTATTTCTGTGACTTACAAATTACAAGGAGTTTCTCTCTCTAGAATCTCTCTCTAGAGCTCCAAAATTCGATGCCAAAGGAGTTTTTCTCTCTAGAATCTCTCTCTAGAGCTCCCAAATTCGATGCCAAGAAAATGAATGCCTTAGCCTATTTATAGGCACTAACTACAGCCCAGTCAGATAGGATAACTTCCCACTATTCCCACTACACCCATGATCTGGTAACTGCCCACTACTTGGATTCTTAGTTGGATGTATTTGGACTTGTCCACGTACTCAAAGAATTTATCCACGTTTAGCATGCCCTTGTAACTGCTTGGTAACCGCCACACCCCACTATGTCATGTTCCTATATTTTAGGAGACATGCATCAGTTATGCCTATGTAGCGCTCAACCACCTGATCAGTGTAATCGCCCACTCCCTTATTAGTGTTCCTATTTTCTAGGGCCACTAAGTGAGTGGTGTAACTTCCACATGACGGGGCGCTATCCGCTTAGAATAACGCCCACGTTCATGGCTACACCCCACTACTTTGGTGTTCCTATTTTATAGGAACCGTCCCCGTAGTAGCTTAACTGCGTTCCTGTCTGACCATAGACACAAGCACAGTCAACATAACCGTTAGTCAACCCACTAACATTATGGTCCCTATATTTTAGGAATCATACTTAGTCACGTGCCAACTCAGCATAACCGTCCCGACAATTTAGGGAGAGTGGTGCAACGTGGGTGGTGACTTCAACCGCCCCCCAGCCCCACTACTCAGCCAATCCTTATATTCAAGGCAACCGCATGCAACCACGATGACTAAGTATAACTGTCAAGGAGTCCCTACTATAAATATCCCACTAAGAGAAGATTTGGTTAGACCAATTATCAAGCTAAGAACTTTCCTTAACATCCAGGACATAGCCACGCAAGCCCATGGTTCCCTCGAAGGACCCATGGTCATCGTCATCACGGTCCGCACTTGTTCCTCCATGCCGGAGCCACTATGGTCTCCACTATATTAGTGGACCATAGAGACATCTTCACATGATCCCAAGAGCATCCCTTAGCTAAACCACGCACCATTTAGCTAGCATGCCGTACTAAGTCCCAAGCCCTTGTTAGTCACCCCGCACCAGCCCTTGTCGGGACCACCGAGTCGGTTTATCCTATCAAGTGTTCACCTTAGCCATCTAAGTGTGCTATAGTCCCCATAGGCCATCCTATGTCCAAGACTATGCCAAAGACCCCTAGCCTTATGGTCACCCTTGAGTCAGCTCCTGACCCTTGAGTGAGCACTCGCCCCCTAAAGAGCTTTATTTTGATCTGGCCATAAAATACTAGTGAACACCCAACTTACAATAACACAATAATGGGCTCTCAAGCCCGATCCTTGAAACCAACCTTGGCCCTATGGCCATGTATGATCTATTAGGGTCCTAATAAGTCCCCTCAATAAGTATCAATGGTTTTTATGGAGTTTTGCTCTTTCAAACACTACGAGGATCTTGTAGTGTTCGCGCGTGTGCTAGTCATAGGCCCAAGGCCTAGCTGACCAATGCTTTGCTAGCACCATGGTCTAAGCACTTGGGGGTCATCCTTGACAACCTCACAAGCCTTAGACATAGTAGTGAGCGACTCTAGCCTCACTTGGCTCATTCTTTCCGAATCGAGCACGCACTTGCTCGCGTAGGCAAGTGAAAACCCAAAGGCCTTGCGGGCCTATGTGGGGTGGTCAACGGGCATGCCTAGGTCCACCCAAAAGTGACTGTGACAGCTTACCATTACAATAAACAGGGCGAACCAAAACAGATAGAAAATACTACGGATTAGCAAAATATGCTAAGTACGATAAGTCCAAGACAATGTAAACTCAATTTATTTGCAAACATGCTTTTAAAATCAATTCCAATAATTAATCCAATAATTTCAAACTCATTACTCCAAAACTGGTTCCAATGATTCAATATTCAAAATAATAGTTAATATAACCAATTCCTTTATTAAGAATCAATTTCTTTTAATCCAATTCCTCACCTAAGTGTGCACACCCCCCAAGCTAGTTTCCTTATATTACAAGGCTATTATTGAGGAAAAGACCTGGTCATACAAAGTCCAAGACCTTATCAATAAACCAAATCCGTATAGTGGGATTACCAACATGCTTATAAAGCATTAATAATAATAATTCAATGGTTCAATAAAACCTTTTAATATCCAATAATTCAAACTCCTTTTTTAAAAAAATAATAATAATAATTCCACATACTTTCCAAATCAAAACTTTTTAAATAAATACTTGGGAATAAAATCTCATATTAACAAATTTTCAAAATCAATAGCTCCTCCTTGAAAAACCTTTTATTTAATTCAACAAACCCTTTAAAATCAAATCCTTTATTTAAACATGATAAGTAATTCAAACCATTCAAAACATGATTTAGAAATCAATCATTCAAAATACTTTTATTAAAACAAATATTAAAATCAATACCTCCAAACATAATTTATTTTGAAATCACAATTCAAATTAATTTAATTCAATCACCAATCAAATTATATAAAACATGTTATTCCAACCAATCACTTTCAAAGATATCTAGACACCTAAATGTACCTTGATCCTTGATAGCAAAACCACACAAAAAAGAACCTTGATTCCGAATATCAATCAATATTTCGCACTTTTAAAGTTCAATCACGAATACACCTTGAAAATAACATAACCATAAGGTTATCACAACATAAACTCAAATCTAATGTGCATGGACTATAAAACTCTTTTAAAATAATAATTTAATATAAAATTATAACTTTGAAATAGATATTTGTATTTTAGAAAACTAACCATGAAGAAGATAAAGGAATAGGATTAAAGAGAATTGAATTTTCGTTGGAAAGAATAGGCAGAACTTATAGAGGCCATAACTATTTCAATATAACTCCTAATTGGGTAATTCTTGAGCCTAACCTCGAGTTTTTTTTTTTTGAAGAGGAACAATCTTATGTGAAGCGTCAATACCCCAAAAACTGAATAGAAGTGCCCGAAAACTGGGTTCAAAGATAAACGGGATGATTTCTGTAATAAGAGGAGAAGAAAAATATGAAAAAGTTTAGGGAAAAGAAAAGGAAGAGAGAAGAAGAGAATTGGGTTTTTGATGTGAAGAATATGAGAGGTATGAAAGGGTATTTATAGGCTCATGAATGAGAGAATTATGGTAGAAGAATGTAGGAAGAATTAAGGTATATATAAAGAATTAAGGAATTACTTGGAGAAGTGAATATGGAAATATGGAAACTTTTGATATTAAGGTGATTAAGAATAATAGAATTTAGGAAAGTGTGTTTGTCATGAAAATAATATGGCAAAAGAGATTACTTGGGGAATAATCAAAGATGAAATAAGGTAGGAAAATAAGATGATCAAATATTTAGTAGATGGGAAAATAAAAATTAAGGAAAATTATAGATTTAAGGGAAATAATTAAAAATATAAATTACCAAAATAAATCACCCATAAATCAACCAAGGTGGCCGAATATTTTGATCTTCCATAGCTCAAAATTTCGGACCCCTTATGTAGAATTTAGGAAATTATTTTGCTAGATTTAAGGAATTAAAAATAATTGTGTAAATAAAATATATTGTATAAAATATTAATTAAGAAAATACCAATTATTCACTAAATAAATTCACTAAGAAAATCAGATTTTCTACACCTTAGAAAATCTGAAAATCATAGCTTATTATTTCGGAAATTCGGACCTCCTTATTAAATAATTAAAAGGAAAAATGGAAATTAATAATCCCACCTTTGCCTTTTCTGCTTAAAACAATCCCACCTTTTCGAAATTTGGAAACAAGCCCACCTTATACCCCCATCTTCTTATAACAAGCCCTTTTCATTTAGTAACCGGTTTATTTAATTTACCTTTTTTCGGTTAATTCTTTTAATTTGAACAAATTACCGTTGGAGATCAATTAATTCTACATTAAATCTCCTCTCTCCCTCTCTGTCATTTCCCTTAAATTCTCACCCTCCCCATTCAATTTTCACACTCTTCTTCTTTCTTGTTTCTGGGAATTTTTTTCTGGAAATTTCTTCTCCTTTCTGCAATGTCAAGTCACCACTCAATTGGCTCAACTTCAAGATCGAGGTCGAAGAAATCACCCTCCTCCTTCCAAGTATATTGCTACCACAATGAAGCATCTCCACTGAGGATAGTGAAGTACGATGGTCCGACAAAAGGGAAGCGATTTTTCGGGTGTTCTTACTGGCCGGTTTGTTTGTCTTCGTTGTTTTATTTTAATTTATTATCCTTGATTTTATTTTCAATTTTATTATAGAATAATAATTGAATGAATTTTGTAGGAATAGAGGACTTGCGGTTTCTTTAAACGGGTGGATGAGGTGGATGATGTCCTCGATTTACAAGGGATTGTTGTTCAAAGGGACTCAATTATTTCAGAATTGTATGAGAAGGTGGACTTTCTGAAGGAGAAGATAAAAAGGTTGAAGGGGAAAAAAGAGAAATTGGAGGACGAGGTTGCGGAAATGGGGAGAGCCACCACTGAAACTCTGTTTGAGATGAAGGAAAACAACAACGACAAGAAATTAATTTTGTGTTTGGTGTTCTCTTGGGCTTTTTTCACTTTAGTTTTAGTGTTCAAGCAATTTCTGTATGGTTGTGTTGGTAGGGATGGAAGGGGAAGGTGCTGGTTTGTTTTTGGGTATGTCTTAGGTTGGTGGGTTAATGTGTGGGGTGTGTTTGTTTTTGGGAAAAAATAGCATGTAAAGTTGATGATGCTGATGTTTACGGATGTAGTAACCTATAATAATGTAGCATAATAGTACTTTTGTGGGGTGATATTCTGTTAATTGAAAATAGTAGGGGCTGCATTATGTATTTGTATTTTGTGGAAATGAAGCAATGAATGAATATGATGCCTTTAAGTACTATACATAAATGTTTGTTTTGTGTTTCATTTTCTGATTTGTTGTCAAAAAATGATGCCTTTGAGTACTATACATAAATGTTTGTTTTGCGTTTCATTTTTTTCTGATTTGTTGTCAAAAAAAAAAGAAGAATGGGACAACTCAATGAGTTTAACAAACATAAACTAACCACATAGCAACACAATTACATAGCTGAATGGAGTACAATTCCTTTTCAGTCGAACATAACATAGTTGAAATTGTTTGCTACACCCAAAAAAAAAAGTTTATGTGATCTTAGTCACAACTACATAATTAAGAGTACACTAATATTGCCACAATCATATTCCTGAAAATTAAAGTTTATGGCCAAAAATAGCAGACTTAAGCCATTGATTATCCTAATCTACTGCTGGCCAACATTTCCTGAAGTAGATCCTTGGCTGAAGTTATAAGAGTAGGTGCTTGTGTATGCACAAACGTCTTGAGGTGCAGTGGTTCCTAGTGCCTGCATTACACAGAAAAAAAAAAAACAAAAATTAAATGAATATTATTGTCACATAACCTCTGACTAACCTAAATCAGATGACAATCATATAACATTAAAAAAAAAATAGGATTTTGGAGTACTCACATGTGTCATAGATGTTCCATCAAGTGTGACCAAAACTCCAAAACCTTGAGGTGCAGATGACCTGCCACCACCCCTAGATCCCCTGCCACCACCCCTTGCTCCCCTTCCACCACCTCTTCCTCCCCTTACAGTACTCTTTCCACCCCTTGCTCCCCTGCCACCACCTCTTCCTTCCCCATTCCTTCCACCACTTCTCCCTCCACTAGATCCTCCCCTAGCTCCCCTGCTTGCACCACCCTTGCTGACAACTCTACCCCCTCTCCCTAATCTTGATGGTTCTGCAGTTGTTGTATGATGGGTAGTAGGTTGTAACTGTGGTTGTTGTTCTGGCACATGGGTCTTCCTTGGCCTGCCCCTTAGTTTCTTTGTCGGTGGCTCTTCTGTTTCACCTGTAGCAGTTGAAGGGTAGGGGCAACCCCTTTTGTTATGACCCTTTTCTTTGTATAAGCTGCATGTCATTCCCATCCCATGCTTAATTAGCCTTCCTGGTTTTTTTGAATCTTCAAATGGGTCCTTCCTCCTGTTTTTTCTTGGTCTTCCTGGCCCCACTTTGATGGGTGGTGGATCAAGATAGAATTCAATTCTTGGCCAATGCCTTTCACCATCAATTAGTGGGATTGAGTTTGCATAAGCCTTAAAGTATGCTTCTGTCTTGTATGATGGATGGACGAAATCCTCTGCACTTTTGTGTGAAAAGAAGATTGCAGCAATAACATGACAGCAAGGAACCCCTATCATATCCCACTTTCTACAAGTGCAATTCCTTGCACTCAGATCAACTTTTAGTGTGTCCAAACGATAATTTACTTGGAACACAGTAGCAGTAGATGGGATTACATCACACATTGCAGCTTCTTCTTTCTCTATCAACAACTTCTTTGCTATCCTAGGACGCACATCAGTCTTCCATTTCATCATTTTATCTCTCTTTGTTGCTAGCCTCTTCATCAGGGCTTCCCTAATGTCCTCCAACATATAAATCAAGTGTTTTGCCCTAGCATTGATGATGTATCCATTAAATGTCTCTGCCATATTTCTAGTAATCACATCCACCTTCATTTCTGTCTTCAAAAATGCTCTACAAAAAAGAGATGGGTTGTATGACTTCAGAGCTTCAGCAGCAAGTGGGTCTGCTTTTCCCAATTTCTCCAAGGCTTCATAGTAGTCTGCCTCACTATATGACTTTGCACAATTCTATAACATCAGCTTGTACTCATCCCCCTTGAAATTCTTATGCCACATGGAAAATATGTGCCTAGCACAGTGCCTATGTTCAGCTCTTGGGAGTACCTTTGACATACCCCTTATAATTGACTGTGTTAGAACAAAATTGAAATGATAAAATATAAATAAAGGCAAGATAAAACAATAATAACATAAAGAAACAAAATTGAGGAGGTATATCTGATGTTCATCTGATACAATTACACATCCAGCTCCATCAACAAGACTTAAGCTTTTTTGCAAATGTGTAAAACCACTCCCATGAATCATTATTTTCTCCTTCTACCACTGCCCATGCAATAGGGTACATTTGGTCATTGCCATCCCTCCCCAATGCAGACATCAGTTGGCCCCCAAGAAAGGTCTTTAGGAAGCATGCATCCACACAAATGACCTTCTTACAGCCTTGCATCCATCCTTTTCTTAGACCATCAAAGCAAAGATACAGTCTTTTGAACACTAAGGAGCCCTTGGTGTTGTGCTTGAAACTTACCAAATCCACATCAGTATTTGGGGAAGCCTTCTTCAGTGCTTCAAGATATCTCCCCAACTTCCCATAATGATCCCTCATAGACCCATGGAGCTTCCTATGGGCATAATACTTTACTTTGTATGCAAAATCCTTCTTCACTTGTTTCTATAATTTCCTTAGCAGGTCAATGAGGCCTTGCCTTGAAATCATCTAACAACTGGTCAGCCAACCATGTGGACTTAAGCTGAATGTTCTTCTCCATATTCCTTATATAAGTTTGCTCAGTCACCACTGTCTTCACCACAAATGAGCCTCTCCTTGAATCCCAAGATGCATATAACCAAAATGGACACCCTTGACTACACTTCACCCCAATCCCCTGCTGCCTTTTTCTATTTGCAACCACAACACATAAGTTCCTACCTTAGAGTATAGCAAACTTTGCCACAACTTGCTTAAATTCTGCCCTTGAAGTAAATCTCTATCCCACACTACTAGAAAACAGGCAAATAGCGACGGACTAGTTCCGACGAGCCCAGAAATCCGTTGGAAATTTTGAAATTTCCGAAGGATTTCTATTTTGTCGGTTATTTCCGACGGATTTCTATTCTATCGGTTATTTCCGATGGATTAATCTATTCCGTCGGAAATTTGTGACGGATTTCCGACGAATTTTAAATAATAATAATAATAATAACAAACCTTAAATACCTATGCGCCGCTCCTCCTCTCTTTTCCTCTTCTTTATTTCTCTTTCTTTCCTCTTCTCTCTCCTCTTCCCTCTCCTTCTCTCTCCTCGTCGTTCTCCTTCTCTTCTCCTCTGCATCTTTTATTTCATCTTCTCTTCTTTCCCCTCTAACTACCACCTCACATCTCCCACCACCACCGCAACATCGACATCAACAACATCTTCTCTTCTTTCGTTCTACTCCTCTTCCGTTCTCCAACTCCTCTAATATTTCAGACATTAATGGTTTTTTTGGTCAAATTCCACCATAAAAAGTCTAGATCTAGACTTTTTGTGGTCGAATTTGGCCTATTTAAACCAAATTCAGTAATTCAAAGCCAATTTCGAGTACTAAGGTATGTTTTTTTAACTCTTTAAATATTTTTTTTTAGTTTTTTTGGATGGTGGCACCGTGGTGGGTGTGGTTAAGGTGAATGGTGCCATCGTGTGGTGTTTTGTTTTTTTATTTTTTATTTTTTAATTTTCGGTTGTCTAGTGTGTGAGTGAGTTTGGGTGGGTTCGATTAGAGGGTGTGAGTTTGGGTGGGTTCGACTAGGTTGGTGGGTGGGTTCAACTAGGTTGGTGGGTTGGTTCGACTAGGTTGGTGGGTGGGTTCGACTAGGTTGGTGGGTGGGTTTGATTAGGGGGTCGGTTAGGGTGGATCTGGGTGGTTTTTGGTGGGTAGGTCGGTTACGGTGGATCTGGGTTTGGGTGTGGGTTAGGTGAAGTGGGGTGGTGGGTTTGGTTAAGGTGAAGTGGGGTTGTGGGTTTGGTTAAGGTGAAGTGGTGGGAGCAGGTGGGTCGGTTAGTGTGGGGTTGACGACGGTGTTTTGGGTGGTTAGAGGTGGTGAACGCCGTGCCGGTGGTGGCACGACGTTTTTTTTTAAATGCACAAAATAACTTTCCGACGGAATTCTCGTCGGAAGTTTCCAACCGAATTTACTATTTCGTCGGAAACTTCCGACGAATTTTTCCGATGCCGGAACATATCAAACGATGGAAAATTTAGTCAGAACAGTGTTTCCGACGGAATTTTCCGTCGAACGTGTTTATTTTCCTACAAACCATTTTCCGACAAACCAATTCCGACGGAATTCTGTCGTAAACCCCTTTTCCGACGGATTTTAGGGTGTTTCCGACGAAAATTTTCCGTCGGAAATGAGTCGTTTTCTAGTACTGCCACTTTCCACTCAAACTTTGAAAAATATGTTTCCCTGCCAATCAGCAGCCCTCTTTTTGCTCTTCTTTCTTCTACAGTCTCATCTTCATCACTAGAAGAGGGTGTGTGTACCTCATCATCTGAATCTTCGTATTAAGAAACGACATTCCCATCCTCATTCACTTTTTGCCTCACACCTGAACCTTCTCCCCTTTGTGCAGTAAGCAACCCCACAACTGCCTCTACTTGTAATCTATGTGCTAGCTCAATGACATCGGAGTTATATCCCTTAACTAACTCTTTAGCTTCTTTCTGTTCATCATCACTTGTATCTAGATCTAACACCTCAGGCTCCCTTAATTCATCTAGATCCTCTTCTGCAATTGGTTCACCATCAGGCCCAAAGCTAGCTTCATAAATCTGGTAATCAGCTAGCCAATCATCCTCCTCAGTTTCATTTTCATTGTACTCTATGTCATGAGATAATACATAATCTAGATCACTTTGCTCACCACTCAAATTACTATTCTCATAATCCTCACTGTCCCACTCATCCCCACTGAGGTCTGCATCATATAATAAGGTATCTAATGGGATGGGGCTATTAGGTCTAGGATCTTCCCAATCATAATCATCAGGAACCTTAGATCTAATGAAATTATCCTGAGGGTTTGAAGTGGTAGCAGCTGTAGCAAAATGGGGTGTTTGTGTTTCAACAGGGTTTTCTGGAATAAATGGGGTTGAAGGGACCAGAATTACAAAGTTTTGTTTGCCATAGAGGTAGGTTTTGTCTTTTTCTTTTCTGTGGGGTTTGAATTTTTGGTGCTTTATGTCAGTTGAAGCAAGTTGCCTGACACCCCACAAGATTCCTTGGTCAACCTGTCTGACCTTCTAGGAGTCAGTTTTTTGGGTTTGGCCTGAATTGGGTTGTTCATGGGCTGGGCAAATCCACTAGATCCAGTTTGTGACATCAAAAAGTCTAGCTCCATACCATCATGCACTACATACAAGTCAAGGGTTCTAGTACCCAAAACTACCTCCCCCATTGCTCTCACTTCATCATCATCATACACACTCCTCAATCCAGTTTCATAATCAAGGCCAAGCATTAAATAATACACCTTTACATTATCGCTGTAAGCAGCACATTTAGCAATTAACTCTTTCAAATAGAACCAACATAATTCATCAGGGTCAACAGCAAAAGTCCTATACATCCCTCCCACATACTCCCACAAACCATTTTTTCCTTTCCTAAATACACCACCATGATAACATTTCAGCGTAACATAGTTCATAACAATCTGAAATTAAAAAGGGGTTTTTTTCGCAAATTAGGGTTCATATACAAATTGGAACAATGCGCATATAGAATTCATCAATTAATTCAGTATAGTTCATCATATTTGTGAAATTATACTAATACATAGACAAATTAACACAATCAAGCAAAATTCAGCAAGTTAGGGTTCCCAATTTTACCTCTAAATGCTCACTCCTGCCTCCTGTAAATCGCACTTAATCCACAATTGCTATGAAAATGCTTCAACGTTCGTTTGAATCCAAGACTTGATGATTGATTTCCTTCAATTAAACACAATTTTTAATTTTGAGATTTTTTTTTCCACCTTCAATTCGTAACTCCCATGAAAATCAGTTGAAGGACAGGGTTAAGTGAGAAAGATGGAGGGAAATGGAAAAGGTTAACCAGTTGCTCAGGTTACCAGTTAAAAGGCTTGTTATAAGAAGATGGGGGTATAAGGTGGGCTTGTTTCCAGATTTCGAAAAGGTGGGATTGTTTTGAGCAGAAAAGGCAAAGGTGGGATTATTAATTTTCATTTTTCCTATAATTTTTTATTAGTAAAAATATCCGAAATATATATAAATAATCCCGTTTTTAAAATAAATTAAATGGATACCAAACCTTATCCAAAATCCAAAAATAATAATTGATTTTTTAAAATACTTTTGGCGCCAAAATTCAAATACCATTTTGGCTCCAAAATTCAAATAGTAAAATAAATTATTAAAATACCCTTTTTAAGAGAATACTAATTAATTCATTAATTAAAAAATATGTTTTAAAAATACGGGGTATTACATTGATCTTATTAGATTCCTCTTATGATAAAATATTCAAATATCAACTTTTTTTAAAAAAATTTACTTATACATAGCCGAAGTTGTTAGTGGTCAAAGATGTTTATTGGAGACCGTGCAAATGTAAAGTGAGTCGAACTTTCAGAAGCAGAGGTAGTATATAATATCGGTTACTAACAAATCTTCGTTATTATTATTAGTAAAAGTCTTATTCCTTAACATAAGTGGTAGATAATTTGGTTTTTATAAGGCCCACCCATTATTGATATTTTAATATACAAATACAATATCTTGACAAATTATTTTAATTAAAAATTATAATTATGGTCCTTTATATTAATTTTACTGCTAATACTCAATAAATTATTCTCCTATGTATTAATAATAGATATATCATTAATATAAGGCAACGATTTTTGAATCTTGTAATCTTTGTTTTATGATCCTATTTCTTGTCATGTAATTAAGAGATTGGTAACTATATTCAATAAACTATTGATTCATCATTGTTTGCGATACTAATATGACTTATATTCTCATTCCTTAATATTAGATAATATATTACTCAAAGGCACAAAAATTATAAACTTGTAGTGTACACATACTAACACTCGATCACTTGTTACTTTTAAAAATGAAATGATGCTCCATTCTGATAATACAACTACTAAATCTCGATCAATTGTACGTTTTACCAAAAAAAAATGAAATTACGCTGCTTAATAATGTTAATATTAGATTATAATTTATTATAAAAATGAATAACAATTATTACAAATTCTAACACTGGATAAATTGTTTTAGCAAAAAGTGAGTTATGCAAAAATAACCATTTATAAAATATAATAATGAAAGGTTAAAATAAAATTGTGGAGGATTATAGTATATTAAAGTTAGATTGAAAATAATAGTTATCGGTTACTAATAAATTATTCTTTTTTAAAAAAAGGATTTAAAATTGCAAAATAAATGAAAGTTGTAAACATATTAATAATAATAATTTAATTTTCGAAAGTTTGTTTACATCTTGTACGGACGTTTTTAACTAACATTACTATTTATGTTTTCGTTGCTTAATATTATTTTAGATAATTAATTATTATAAGCCACACAATTTATAAATTTTGTAATATAAAACAGAATAGAAACTCTTGATAACTCTCAATCAATTGTTTTTTTTATAAGGGAAAATATGCTTCTTAATATTGAAAAGTTTAACAACTAAACCTCAATAACATGTTATATCGAAAAAGTAAAGTAAAATTATGCTTCGTAATATCAAAAAGCGAAACTATTTACCATGTTAACATCTTCATCATTACTTTATATTTTTATATATAGTATACACCACCATTATTTTAAAACTATAATATAGGTTTTGAATACTATTTAAATAATTATTGTTACAGTAATCTAGTTAATGAATAATATTAAAATAAATGGCGTTACTAAATAAATCAAGAAATTTGCAATTGTTACCACAAGTTTTATTTTTAAGATACCGAATTTTTTTCACTTTGTTTTAATTTCAATTAATTGACTCCAAGAGTTTGGTGCTAAAATTGGATAATAATTTCTTATTAATGTGTCATCGTGATAATTCAAGAAGTTTAATGTGTTGTATGTGTGATTAATCCAATGTCTAACATCTGTTACAGGTCAATAATATAGGTTGAAAATTTTTTATACTTTGATGTTTATGTTCTGGAAAACTATTCTTCCAAAAAAAAGGGTAAATTGAAGAAAATCGTAATTAACAATATTTCAACTCACAATATATAGGATGATTCGATTGAAAAACTTATAACATAATTTGTCTTCAAACCAGTTTAATAATTTGAAAAATCAAAACAATGACGCTAATATATATATATATATATATATATATATATATATATATATATATATTATATATATATATATATATATATATATATATATATATATATATATATATATATATATATATATATATCATAACATTCAGACAAATCAAATTATGAAAAAACTTCAAATAACAGATCTGTAACACAAAGATAATAACAAATAATTAAAAATCTGTTAACTATTACTGAAACAGAATATGATGACATCACCATTCACCACTGCCTACATGTCACTCTCTTAATAAAAATTTCCCGCCTAAATGCAAAGATGTCGTCTTTTTTTTTTTTGAGCTATTCCCTCTTCCCTTTTATTAGAGTCCCATTTCTCATTTTTCATGGGAATTAAGGTTTTTGTAGTTTTATTAATGTGATTGGAAGTATCAAAGTACATTAAGTGCATTAAATAACAAGTGAGAGAAAAAAAAAGTTAATACATGCCAAAAAGAAGAAGAAGAATGTGGAGAGAGAACTTATGTTGGTGGATTAATAAATGCCAAAAATATTTGGCACAAAAATCAATAAAAATTGAGGATAATTTGGGGATTAAATTAAGAGAATGAGATTAAAATTGTAAAAAATCCCTTATTTAATAGGGAAAGATTCTAACAATGGGACTTTAATTTTGATTTACCAAAAAAGGAATAGTGGATTGTAATAAAAGGACAGAGGGAGTATTATATTTAACATTTTTAAAATTTAAATGTTGGAAGCTTATACATTACAACTAATAAACTAAAACCTATCTATTTATCTATGTAAATTAAAATAATTTTGAATGGCTTACTAATAAATGACATCTTACTTTAAACTATATATTAGTTGACATTGAATCATACTATATCATAATTTTGATGAAAATCTAAAATTTTAAAATTACTTATTTTATTGTACAAAGGTTTTATATAAACCGTGTATCACACAGGTTCTAACCTAATATAAATATTTAAAGGATAGTTTTTTCACGAGTTTTTAGAGAGCCACGTAGGATTTAATTTTTTCAGCGCGCCATGTAGAATAATAAATTTACTGGTAGCCAATTAAATACGATATTATTAATTTCTTTTAGAATTAAATAATTTAAATAACGCGTAAGCAAAATTGGCGAATGAGATTTTTCAATTTAAATTAATTAAATATAAAATACTATCTTTTGATATCAGGAATTTTATCTAAATATATAACAAATTTTAGCACACAAATATATATATATATATATATATATATATACAAAAAAAAAATATTTTAAAAAATTCAAACAAATCGTGCATCGCACGGGGTTCATCTAGTTTATTGTATAATAAAACGTTGTATATTTTATATGAATTTCTAGAAAAACAAATAAATCTTCAAGCAAAAAATAAAGAACAATTCTTTACATAAAATCTGCAAGAACGTGAAGAACTAAGCAAGAAAGAGAGAAGAGAGCAAAAATCGAAACGGTTAAAATCAAAATTCCAACCGCAATAAATTTCAGCCAAAGATATAGGCGGAGAATTAGTTGTGAAACATAATAAACATTATATTAAAAAAATGTAATTATAGAAAAAAAAAAATTGAAAAAAAAAAGAATTGAATTTAAGAATACAAAGAGAGAGAAGAGAGAAAAATTGTACCCAAAAAAATTAGCCAGAAAAAAACAAGGAGATAAAATAGGGTAGTTGGGAATGTGGGGTATTGATTGTGCATTGAAAATAAAAATCTGATTTAAAATTGATTTGAAATTTTGGTTTGAAATTTGAATGAAATGTTCAAATATATTATATTTGGAGCCCAAAGCTAATACCTATCACATTGCCACGTCAACAGTTTATATATGGCCCACATAAACCAGGTTTATGTTTAGCCTTTGCCCATTATTTATTACACGTTTACACCAATCAAATCACAAGTCTACAGGAGAGGCATGATGAACACTAATAAGCCAATGACCATCAACTCTTTCAAAGACATTGGTGGCAAATTGTCTTCCCCAGCTGCTGCCTTTAGTTTTAACTAATTCAACACAAGTTACATATCCAATTTCTCCTCTCACATGCACCTGAACATCTCTCAGCTCAATCTCCAAAGGGAATTCATAGTCTACCCAAACATATTCCCAGCTCCGCATTACAAGCTCATAGCCAGAAATCCCACTCGAACCAGGATGTACGCAGCACACATTATCCCCTTTTGCCCAAAGGTTTTGCATAGAGGCTAGATCTCCAATCCTGAAAGCATTGTAAAACCGAGCATTTGCTGCAAGCACAGATGCCTCACTGTCCATGTGAAGAACTCGAATTCTGTCACGTATCCTTGCAGCTTCAACATAGTTTTCCTGTTCAATAGCAATGTCCAACTCTCTTTCCAAGCTCTCCTCGTTTAACAGTATGCTTTCACCACTGACAGCTCTCCCCAAATCATCACTAGTTGCTTTACAAGGTTGAAATGAAGAGAGAAGCTTTTTCACTAGAAGCTGGGCTGGTAGCAAACATATATTACACTCTTTATACAGCATCTTATGATCAGAAAGACAGAAATCATCTTTACCATCAATAAAAGACAACAGGATATTAAATAGTGCGAGATTGCGATCATCTCAAGCAAAGTCCTCTACTGGAAGGAATCATGGATTTATACATTTTACCATTTGATGTTGGAATTTTGAGTATGTCATTTGTTCTGTAAGCTTGACAGTTGCATAGTTTATTCTTATCATGGTAGACCGTTGACAACAGCTACAAATCAACTTAAAAGTTGTTCGCCCAAGTAAGAAAATAGCAAGGGTTTGGAAGATACACCTTGCCATCAAGAAAAATAAAAAACCCAGTCATACACTAGATACCTGCAAGTAGGCAATAGCACCGGACACAAACATAGGCAGGTCAACTTGGACATAATCTTTCAGGGCATCACCTAAGAATAATCATACGTGTTGTATACATTATTTTAACGGTTTAACCTTGTCCAAAAGGTTGTACCATAGCAAATAAGAAATTCAATCAACTGCAGTTTGTGTTACATTATGACTAGAAGACCATCAAACTGAGCTAACTAGTCCAGCATGTACCGACTACAGTATAGAAAACTGCAACTCCAATTAACTCCCTGATTTAATAAGCAAATCAGAGAATTAACTATTAACTGTCCCCAAATCAGTCAAAATAAGTAGCAGCGGTAAACATTATTGGGAATTTAGCCATGAGACTATTTCACAATAACAAGTGTAAAATAAGGATGACCTATTTTAATGGTATAAAGGTTTTAGGGGGGCCTTCATACATTTAACAGTAAGTTAATCAAGACTTACTCTAGATTTGACCCCCAACATTAAATCATAACTTTCACCTTCTGCTTAGACATTAAATCTGCGTTGATCATCAGAAAAGTCTTTCCCTGGTTAGCCTAAGAACACAAGTCTTTTTGATGATGGAATCGCCTACAACAGTCACTCTTAATATGATCAGGTTAATATGGTCAGCACCAGGAATTTCTCAAAATTTAAAAATACAAGAGCTCCAAACCAGTGTAAACACATGGTAGTGTGATTCACCCCAATACTGTATACACAGAGTCACAGACACAATACAGGTTTAATTTTTCTAAACTCATTGGAATAATGCGAGGTCAATAAATCACTTAATTTACTCATGAGAACAAAAGCCATACAATAAAATATAAATAGGAAATCTGCTTCCGAAGAGGCCACAAAGTCTTCATATTGAATTATAGATTACTAAAAGATATGCACCAATTCAAGATCAACTAATAATACTAGGCTTTGTTCCGGCACATGATTGTCTAATTGCTTATGAGGATGTAAGAAATTCTTGAAATGGTGACATGACAAATACCAGATGCCTAGCTTCCCTTCAAGAGTCTTTTAAGTGTTATAGAAGCCTAATCTTTCTATTGAGAAACCACTAAAGCCAATCCTGTCCATTGTAACAAAGTAGTGGAAAGGTAGACACTGATCATATTCATGACAATCATTTAGATATTGTATACCCTTGCCAAACATTAAAGTTTTAGACCTCCCCACTCATCCTAAGAGTGACAATAGGAGTATAGGACTGGTATTGTACAAATTTTATCTCAAAAAAAAAACAATTTTTTTTTTATTTTTTATTTTTTTATAATCAAACGTGTATACATCGAGAAGAAAAGAGCCCCACAAAGAACAGAAAATTGGATGAAGATACCTAAGCAATAGCTTGCAATATGCACATAAAATTCATCTGCATACACTCATATAGAAATTCATATTTGATAACAAATTATATTGTTTTAAATTTATTATAATCAAATTTAAGTAAATATAGATTATAATTTTTAAGAAACAAAAAAGGGAAAGTAATAACTATAGAAATATTGTACTTCCTCCGTTCTCTTTTAATTGACACGTGAGAGAAGTGGTGGGGGGCACAATTTTAAGGAGGGATAGGCATAGAGAGAAATAAAAATGAGGAGCATATGATGAGGAGAGAGATAAAGAGAATCATTGGCTAACTGAAGTAATGTTGCATTTTTCAACTTGTCAAAAAGGAATGTGTTGTGATTGATAATTGAGGATTTATAATTAGTACTCCTTCAGTCCTTAATAAATTGCCCCAAACCTCAATTTTTTTTTATTTTTTATTTTTATTTTTTTTTTAGAAGCAATTGTAAATTTTTTGCACATGGGGTGGGCACAATATTTGATGAAGAGAGAACAAGTGAAGTTGCTAGTGGGGAAATTTACAGATTAAGATATGGGGTGATTAGCATCGTATATGTGGCAATATTTTAGAGGTGGAGGGAGTTTAGCATGTTCACACATTGAAGGCAGGCACACATTGTATTAATTAATGGAACTTATTACACATGCGCCTTATTTGGCTCAGAACCTAGTCACCTACTAAGGCTACTATACATCATTCCAATTGGGTTTAAGCAAGCCAACTACTCAACAAAAGCCTTAGCAAGACCAAAATCTTTGAATTACAAATGTAACTAACCTTGTATACAACTCACACACACATTACCTCTTATGTTGTCCATGTATCACATAATAACCTTATCACCCATAAGCAAGTACATCGTTACTATTGGGTTTAGGCCGAAACTTCACATCAAAGCCTTACCTAGTTTTCAAAATATTTGAATTCTGAATGTGACTAGCCTCATGTATTACCCACACGCACTCTAGTCTCTACCTCTTTAAGTTGTTTATGTAGAGTTGTAGACAATGCCTCTACATAATCATAAGATGCTTTTTGTTTCCTTATCTATCAAGTTAATGCTTATAGGTATTTCGGTAATTAATATCTTTATTTATAAGACTTAAGGAATTGGATAGTATCAGGTATTGCAGTAAACTATCAGAGAAGCTTGAAGTAAATCAGACCTTCACACATAATCAAAAAGTAAATTTGATACTAAGGACCTGTAAACCTATTACCAAAGTGGATACTTACAATTAAACAAAATAAATACCAACCTGCATCTAATTTCAACATCATAACATGTTCACTTCTTAGGGGAAAATTCTGAAGCTAACAAAGTTTAACGTGAGCTCTTTTGTCCTTATCACTCTGTAGAGGGGCATCTTAATATTAATCATCGATTTTCATAATTACGCTATGTATTGTGTTAAACTACTAAGATGTAAGATCATTTTGGATACTTTACATTGCTATAATTTTTGATCCATTTTCACCCAATGGATCAGGACATGTATCACCACTCCTTTCTCTATTCAAAATATCTCTACCTTAGTCTCCATCAAACTCACTGAAATGAATTATCTTCTATGGAAAGGTCAAATCCAACCATTCCTTATAGGCCCAAATCTTTGGCCTTTCGCTGATGGATCGTTTCCTTGCCCCCTCCATTTTTCCCTTGCTAAGCATTGGATCTTGTTTAATGTTCAAATGTTCAACAATCACCAAAAAAATCAAGCTTCAAACCCATCCGGCCATCACCCTTTTCCATTTCAAAGTCTATCAAGCTTCCCCTAAAATAAAGTTCGATAACCCTATGATTTATCACTTTATCTTCTTCTAAGGTTCCTCTACAATGTATGATAAGAAAAAGATGTATGAAAAATGACCAATTGAGCACTTCACATCCAAGACCCCAAAAAAAAGGAAATCTTATCAACAGTATGACATGAGCTCTTATACGGGTATACTAAGGCCCTGTTTTGTTCAACTTAATTTCAGTTCAGTTCAATTCATTTTCGATCAGTTCAGTTCAATTTCTAATTTCCTTCTCTCATATACAATTCATTTTAGCTCTATTCAGTTGAGTTCAGCTTAAATCAATTCAATTAAGTCCAATTCAATTGTTTTCGGTAAATCGGAACCGGTCCTAAGAGCCATGCACCCCAATACCACAAATGAATCTATGATGCCCATAGAATGTATCACATGGCCAATTGGCCATCCCTATAATAGAATGGCTACACAGCAAATAATTGAACCTCAGAGTAGGAAATAACATCCCAACACCTCTTTAAAAAAAAAGAGTTTTGCTATGGCTAAATTGTGGGTTGATACACTGATAAGGCAGCTCATGAAATTGAAAGAAAGACCCTAAGGGCACTAATTCTTCTTGAAGATCCAACCATAAAATCATCTTTGCTGCTACATTATATATTGACCGTTGGATTCTTCTCTCACATGTATTTTTATTTTTTTTGCATTACATTTTATTTGTATTTAGTTATTCACTGTTCCTAATGTATTACTAAACAAAACATACGAAGGCACTTAGGGAGTAATGCTAATTTTTTAAGCCAGGTGAATCATGCCACTATGCGATATTCAAGAATCCCTTTTCACAAACCAGCAAAAAATTAGAATTTCTTTTATGGGAAGGAGAGGGGGGAGAGGGGGGGGGGTAAGTTTAATACCATCATATCTAATCTCAAAAATATAGCTAGAAGAAGCATACTTTTTCCCTTAGATTTTATGAAACCCCATAATTTAGATAAATGATGCAAAGTAATTCAAGATAAAACTGATGCCATTCAAAACATATTCTTTAATGCTTTGTTTGGATAGCAAAGAAGGAAGGAAAAGAAAGGGAGGGAAAATGGAGGGAGGGAAGGGAAAAGAAAGGGAGGGGGAGGTGAGCTCCATTTTCCCTCCAAATCTCTCCAATTTTGGAGAGATTATGGTTATTAAAGAGAGAGGGAAAATTGATCCCTCCCTCTCCTTCCCCTTCCTTCCCCCAATTTTATACCCAAACAAGAGATTTTGTCCCCCTCCATTTCTCTTCTCTTCTTTTCCTTCCATTTCTTCCTATCCAAACAAAGTGTAAATCTTTAATTAACAGGGTCTAAATTTTATATTGAAGTTTGGTTTAATTTCACAACCACATCCCTTTATCCACCAAAAAGAGTAATCATGTATTGAACATTTCGGTTCAAAGATCAGACACTGAATAAGTATCATCATGTCCAAGTAACATATAACACTACCAGATGGTGAGCAACTAAATTATATCTTTTACCACGGTAACCACTAGAGCACTCACAGTTCCAAAAATCCAACGTAACCAGTTTATAGAACAAATCTTATACTAGTACCAAAACCGAGGTAATCTTGGCAACCATTTTTGAGGTTATCAGATAAAGCAACCTAAGTTACTCAGGACCATCAGACAAAGCAACGTAAGTTATTCAGGACAATCAGGGGTTTGCACAATCTCGTTAATTTCCATCAACTACATCAACAATGCATCTACTAAATTCAGCATTATCTAGTCGATCACTCACAAGCATCATTTTATACACGAAAATACATTATTATAGATCATATTTGTTCATAAAAAAATTGACATTGTTCAGAAAGATACTTACTATATCTTAGCTTGGCCGAAATGAAATTTTTTAGGCTTCCAAGACGATGAACATCTATACATCCTCAAACTATTGATCATAATACTTAAAACATTCCCCTACAAAATCAAATGAATTCTGATCAGCGGAATAAAAAAACAAACAAAATACTTCCTCAATTTTTTTTTTTTTTTAATTGCACTCACCTTTGACAATCTTTTGTGATTTATACGTAAGAAGTCCCGCCCCTGAGCAATGGCGGGAGGAGCGACCGCCTTCGGCCCAGAGAAAAAAGGTCCAATTTCATGAATTCGTATTGACATTAAAGAATCCTGCAACAGATTAACAACCATAGTTGACTCAGTTATCAAAGTAAGCTCGAAAAATTAAGTTAAAATTGTCTCGCTTAGAATATGAATAGAAACAAGATTGCTCGTTATAATATTTCAAGTTCAATAATTATAACCAATTGTTGAATAATTTAGTCTAGAAGAACCCTAAAATTGACTGAAATGGCAATCAGATTAACGATTAACATTGGATTGCGAAATTGATAATCGATGATTATATTACTAATATAAAAAATAAAAAAAAATTCTTACCCTCAGGAGCTGCTTGAAAAGAAAGCTCACAAGCCACCTCAATGGAGAATTCAGAGTACGCTTCAATGGAGAAGAGCTAGCGGGCAGGGGTACAGAGAGTGAGAGAGGCAGCGCCAGCGAGAAATAGCTGAAGGTGGATAAAGAAAATCCGGAGTACTCTCTTTCCGATTTACTCAATTGAATTTACCACCTTCCAAGAATAAAAAATTTGGGTTTTTCTACATGGTACCCCTAAGTTATTGGGTTTTCTACATTGTACCCTTCTAAATCTTAAGTTCTGCAAGGTGTCCTTGAGTTTTTGGGTTTTTCTACATGGTGCCCTTGAGTTGTAAATTAAATGACTCTAACTTAATTTGACTCAAACCGACACCATCTAAATGATCTATTTACCACTTCTATATTTATATTAGATGGAAGAATCACCAATCTTCATTGTTCACAAAGGCCAAAATAATTGTTAGCCGGAATCACACCCAGTGAAGAAGCAAAAGAAACAAATTGTTAACCCCACTCCACAGTTGGCAAAAATACAACATACTCGGCTTACAAGCCAGAAAAGAAAGATAATTGGCATACTGTCGCAGAATTTGGGGAGGCTGGTTTAAGGCTGAGGTAGAGGTTGCTGACCCGGCTGGTTTTGACCGGTTGGGAGAGTTTCTGATTGATTATCAGCTGCCTGAGGCTGGCTGCCTTCATTTTTCTCATCCTCCGCCTGCTCCTCTTCATTATCTGAGACTTCATATCCCAGCTCTGCAGCCCAGTCCTTGAAGCGAGACGGAGCTGCCTCTCCCAACACTTGGGCATCATATACCGCAGTGGCGTAGTCATACCTAATTTTATAGACTTCAAAGTCTATATCTGGATAGAGGAGCCCCCAAGTGATTTTCAGGCGGGCTGCATTGTCCCGCTCATTCTCCTCCATCAACCGTTTCTACTCCTTGGCAATTTCATCTGCATGCTGGTTCCGCATGTTGATAATATCCAGCCCCAACCGGGAGACGTCTGCCCGGAGCTTCGTGTTCTCCCTATCAGCGTCCTCTAATGCCTTGAGCTCAGCTTTAGCGTCTGTTAGTTTTTTATCAAGGTCATTAGCCCGGCTGTTGGCTTCATCGTTGGTAGCCGTTAAACTCCGGATCAGCTCCTCCTGTTTCAACTCTACTGCTTTAATCATTAAATCACACATATAATTAGCAAATTTAGCAGAGTTGAGGTTTTCAGTGGCCCTCCGTTTGGCGTCATTTACCTCTTCTTGTTTCCGCCTGAAGGGGCCCCGGAGCCCATCCATCCTCAACATAACTTGAGAAAAGGGCAGCCGGATTATGAAATACTTGGTGAAAAAAGAAGAAAAAATATTATAATTAAGTTGAAGAATCGCTTACCTCAGCCAGTTGGCCCATTATCCGGTCAAAGTCCAACTTGCAGATCAGGTATAGAATTCTTCTCAGACCAGGTGAGGGTCCTCTACATCCGTTTGGAAAACCCAAGAAGATCCGACTCGTCGGATGTAAGATCTGCACCAAAAGATGCAGCGTAGTTGGCATTCATTCGTTGTCGGCTACTAATTGAACCCCCTGAAGGGTCAACCTTAGTCTTGACTCTCATAAAGTTAAGTGCCCAAGGTAGTTCAATCTTGTTCTTACCTTAGGTTTCCGGATGGAGCTTAGAGGTATCCTCCTCCCCATTTTTTGCCACACCGGCTGCAACATTGGGTGGCTGGCCACCCTTCGATGCCATAAAGGCATCCGACGCTTTCTTCCCCGAGCATTATGAGCTTTCACTCAGAATCTTCATGGCGGAAGGTGATTTGCCACCGGTCGTAGGACGATCTGGATTGGCAGTAGAAGTTGTTTGGGAAGGGTTCTTTCTGGTGGCCTTGGTAGCCAGAGTTTTTTCCAGCTCCTTCCCTTGCCTTTTGAAAAGCTTATACATGGAGTGTGGAACACATTTAGTGGCATCCTGCAAATCAAGAACCAAATGTTACCAGCCGGAAAAAACCCTTTGAAGAAATTCAAAGGAAAACTAGACAAGTTAGGCGGTCTTACCCCGCCTTTCTTGGCCTCAACATCTGCTCTCTTATAGAGCGCGCTCTCTTTGCGCAATTACGCAGCAGACTTAGCCGGAGTCTTTGCCGGATCAACCATCTTCAAGGCGTCGGCTGCAAGGAGAAAATAAAAAAGTTAGAGAAAAATAATAAAAAGTTGAAAGTACAAAAATGAAAAACAACAGAAAAGCCGGATGCAAAGTGGATCTACCCTTGGGAAACATGGTGCTTAACCCACAGGCGGACAGGAATCTTTCATCCTTGAAATAGTCCGGGTGGGGGAACCAGTTCTTTTAGCACAATGATATAATTCCCATCCCCTAAGGGCTCAGTTGTGGTTTCGAAGAAACACGACTCCATTATTTGCTCCCAGGCCCTAGGGGAGAGGACATTTCCTGCCAAAGAGAACCGGTTCCTTATTGTACCGGCGCAACGTCCGATTGTGTCTCATAGTTGGTGAGGAGACCTGTAGACACCCAAATGTGTCTCCCCAAAACCAAACCCAGTGACGAATACCTTTCATGTCATTTGATTATCGAACAAAGCGAAAGTGTGAAAAAGTCTAATGATGAGGATGTTTTTATTAAAATATCTCTTCTTTCAGTTTTTAAAAATATTTCTTTTCTTACCTTATTTATGAAAAACGTGCATTCCAGTTTAGTTTGCTCCATAATAAGGGTCCAATAATAGTGTATTTGGATGGGGTTTGAAAAGACCTTTCCAACGATATATATAAGCCCAATTCCGATGAATAATGAAAGTATGGCCAAAATACTAAATTGGGCCCGATTTGGTTTTTGTATGCGGCCCAATGATCTAGAGGAGGGCCTATTATTAATTATCATTCCTAAATCTATTAGGATTGATTATAGTGTTCTAGAATATTCTAGAAGGTTCTTTCAAATCCTAATGGAGTTAGGATTGATAATTATGTTTTAAAGAGTTTGAAATTGAATAAAACTACTCCTTTTTAGAATCCTTGTTTTGTACGAAGTGTAATATATTCAGATTTTATTTTTGTGCTGTATAATATTTATCCAAATTTTTATGGTTGGATAGATCTAAAATTATCTTTCCAATAATATATTATAGTATTAAATCCGAGCTATAACGAAAAAGATATGAATTAGATATGAAACTCTATCCAAAACTGACACCCTTCCACTATTTCGGCCATATCTTTTTATATACAAAAGATTTTAATCTGATTCTAATTGGTTTGGAAATTATACTTCAATAGATTTCCAACGACATATTATATGTCTTATTTGGACTTCCGGATCAAAAGATATGATAAAAACAAAAACGCGTGAAACTGATTATTAGGGCCTGGCGCTAACCTTCAGCGCCTGGCGCTAATGAGCAACATCTGGCACTAATCGAGTTTTATTCTCGTTGAAACTATGATTCGTTTTTTTATCCATCCGACTGATTTTCTCTATAAATAGCCTCTTAAAATTTTGTTTTCAATCATCAATTTCCATCAATCAATTCTCTAATTCTCTCTCTCATCAACTCTCATCAAGAAATTCTTGATTCTCTCTCTCTCTTTCTAAAGCAACCCTTTTACAAACATAATTCCTCATAAATTATCACTAGACATACCTAGCCTAATTCGAAATTGCCTTCGCCCTAGACGTGAAAGGTTTTAATTCCTTGAAGTTACTAACGTGTGTATTTTGTTATTAGAAAGAGACACGAGGCATCCAAGTAAGTGTTTTATTGGTTTTTATTGATATTATGATGTAGAAATCATGCTTAGGTTGTTATTATGACTCCTAGCGTCATGTTAGGGTATTTTGATATTCCTAGTATCATGTTTAGGGTAACAACTAAAAAATCCTAATATCAAGTATGATTAAAAGTATGATGCCTTTTATGTTTCTTCCTAATATTTATGATTGTTAGTATCATGTTAGGGTTAAATATTGACCTTTGATGCTTAGTGACATGCTAGGGTTTGTTATTAATATTGTTAGTATCATGCCTAGGATCTTGCTATTATTATGCTTTAACATGGTTATGATAATTATGATTATGATTTTAATTGTTATTACTATGATTTATTATAAATATATATATATATATATATATATATATATATATATATACTATTGTTATTGCTTGATCACGCCTTTTATGCATGTTTAAAGGGAATTTGTACTTGTAATCACGCTTAATAAGATAATTAATAATCTTGTTTAGGGTTAATTTGATTATGATTCAAGTGATCGCCAATAATAGTTTTATTTGTGCATTAATATTCAATCAACATAGATAAACAGGTTTAGGGTTAAACCTATTGATTGCATGTTAGTCAAAAAGCGCACATGAATACGATCAAAATAAAGTAGAGGCCATTATTAGGGTAGGTTCAATATCTTTTAGGTTGGATTTGTACCTTCATCCCCGAACTACCAGTCATGGTTCCAGACCTATTGGAGTTGACAATCTCCTGGATCGTTAAGGGGTGTAACCTTCACCTCGTGAACGATTTACAAGTTCCTAAAACTTGTTGGCGACTTTTTTGCTCTATCTTCTTTCCCTTTGGACGCCACCGTACTTAAGTGTATGATCACAGTGGGGTTCAAGCTAGGGGTAATGCTTGGAATATTCCCTATAGTTTTTGGCGACTCCACTGGGGACGATTTCTATTTTAATTCCTGAAAATTATTTCGACAATGATTTAGAATGAGTGGATGAGACTTGAAAAGTTCTAAGTATTTCATGTGCGTAATTTTGATTAACACTATTGTCATATGCATAAAAAGATCTCATTTGAAAGACCATCCGTAATGAGTTAAAACCATAGGATTTTTACACGTAGGAAATTTGAGGAATATCTTTCACAACTAGGATCGAAATAATGTTGCGCGAAACTGGAAAATTTTATCGAGCACAGAAAGCTGCTGAGGCATGTAGGAACTAGCGTCAGCGAACAAAGACTAGCGCCAACAATTTGACGTTAGCGCCAGGCGACAGCTTCTATCGCCAGGCGCTAAAGCCAAAAGTTGGCGCTGTACTCTGTTTGCTGGCGCCAAGTTCTTCCAATATCGAGCCAGAAATATGCATTCTAATTTCGTCCAGTTTTTAGCACTGTTTGCTCAATCCTACTTCCTGATTGATTTTTTCTCACTTTTATGAAACCCATATGTGTTCTACATATGGACATAACCCCCTGGGAATTCATGCTCCATCTACCTGATTGATCGCTCTGAGCAACAAAGGGTACATCCGAGAATGTTGAATTCACCAAACCATGGAAGCGAGTTTTTCTTAACTCGCGGTGTCCCATCCACTCGCGCTAACCCTTCACGGTTAGGCTTCCGCACGGTGCATCCGGACAATTAACCATGGACCCTCTTTGACTAACCCATATCCCGAACTTTAGAGAACTAGAGCCATGGTTAGGTTGCGAACTCATTGCATCATATTGTGCCTACTTGCCTAATTGTGCATCTCTTACTTGTGCATACTTATTATGTGACTAAACTAACCGTTTGGTTTGACTTGTGTTTGTAAATAAGTCTTAATAAACTAATTAATGACTAAAGGACTTTGCTTAATTAATTAATTTGAGCTAATAAATATGTCTAAAATCAAGTCATAATTCTTTTGAGTCAACCCGGATTTTTATTCCCGTATACTGCACAAGCATCAACTTGTTTTGGTCATATACGGAGTTCTACGAAGAACTACGAGTCTTCCAACCTATGGATCTGTAGCCCAGAGTTTTATCTTTAATTTGGCGTTGGTTTCATCCCAATCATAGCCATAGATCAAAAGTTATGACTAAAATACCACAGCCTGTCAAGTTTAATGCATATACGTGAAGTCTTAACTTAGTCTTTGCTTGAGTCTAGTCACATAGTCTAGCCACATGGTCGTGACAAGAGTCTTAACATGTCACCTACACTCACTAGTTTTAGCACACAATTTGTACATACTCTTTTCACACCATGACCATGTCTTAGGTTCATGCATGAGTCGGTTTTTTTTTTTTTCAGTCATTTGAGTTGGGGGTTCATTCTATTTCTAATTTTTCATGTCTCTCCATATACATGATTTCTCCATATCACAACCTTCGTTCTTCCTACCTTCTTCCATCTATGCATGTTGAATAGAGTTGAGTTAAATAATTAACAATGAATATCCCTAATTTCCCTTTGTTCAGGTCTTACTTTTTGATAAACTGATTCGTCAAAAGAGGAAGCTAAGAAGATAATGGCAAGTCAAGAAGAAGTCAATGAACTTAGGAATCAATTGACTACTGTAAATGAAGCATTGAAGGCTTTAACCCTCAAAATTGATGACCCTATGAAGCAACAACAAATAGAGCTCATGCAAGAAAGCTTGAGCAAGCTATCTAGCGACTACAAGTTCCAAGGCATTAGTTCACAAGGGGTCTCGCTGGACAAGGAACTTCTTCCATATAAGTTCGATGCCACCGACATCCCAAAATTCAAGGCAACAGATAACCCTACTTTCATCTAAGAGCCTTTGAAACTATAATGAACACTAAGGGGATTGATAGGAAAATCTTTCATTCCTTGTTTTCTTTATCTCTTGAAACCGTTTGCCAACAATGGTTCTTCTCTCTCGACAAAGAGAAAACTTCTACATGGGAATCGATAGCAAACGCTTTCATAGAAAGATATAAGTGCAACATTCAAGACGAAACAGACCACATACAACTTGAGATGTTAAAACAAAAAGAAAACGAAGGGTTCACTTCCTTCTTCAACAAATGGAGGGAAACTTCTGCTAATATGGTCAAGGCTCCTACCGAACAAGATTATGTAAGAATGTTCATTAAAAACCTTCAAGAAAAATATGCAAAGCAGTTAAAATACCAACACAACTTGAGTACTTTCAAGGTTGTGCATAATATAGGCATCAACATTGAAGATGACCTTCTGAAAGATAATAGTGCGAGAGGAAAGAAGAACGAACATCCTTCTTCTTCCTTTCCCATTAATGAAGTACATTCTACGAATGCCTCTAAATCACGAATCCAAAGGTCGAAAAGAGTGTTCACTCCACTTGGTATGAGTTATGAAACAGCTTTCGAGAAGCTACACCACAAAGTACTAGTCATGCCCATAGGGTCTATCAAAGATCCAGTTCCAGAAGCTAGGCCACCTAAGTGGGATCCTAATAAATATTGCAAATATCACCAAGGAAAGGGTCACAACACTGAGGAGTGTTGGAAACTCAAAGAAGCTATTCAAGATCTGATTGGTGACAATAAAACTTCTGAGGTTCTTGCCATCACAGAGAATCAAACATCCTTCGATCCTTCACTCCTTATCACACCTGTAGGTGAGCCCATGATCGAGATAGCTTATGTAACCTCTCTTGATGAAGTGGCCATGATTGAGGAGGATGAAAGTATTTTCTTAGATAATACCAGGGTAGACTCATCAAGTCTAAAAGAAGACGTTTGAAAACTGCAAGATGTCATTTCCAAGCTCTTGAATGCGGTAGAAGGACTAGCAAATTGGATGATGGTTGTCGAACAAAATTCTCACCAAGGATTTAATGAAGAACTCAATGCTCCTAAGCCACGGGCAAAACGGACCATTGAAGAATACACACCAATAGGAATGACTTACAATGAAACTTTTGACTGTCTTCACGATCAAGGTCTCAGACCCTCCGCCTGAAAAACGGTATCCCAATTGGGACCCAAAATCTTATTGCTGATACCATAGAGGTCACACCACCGAAGTATGTCTTACCCTCAAAGATCGTGTTCAAGACCTCATTGATTCAAATCTCCTTCATGTTCCTCTGCGCGACAAGAAGGCCAAGATTAGTAACGATAACAACAGTGGCTGTAAAGGAAAGAAGAACGACTATCCTTCTTCTTCCGAAAACACCTACTCTAGTAACAAGGTTGGTACTTTCGACCTTAATGAAATCTTAGCCATGGATAATTGAGGATTTAGAAGCAACTAAGAAAGGATTTCACCCCTATTGGAATTAGCTACGATGATGCTTTCGATCGACTCCATGCAAAGGGACTCATTACTCCTATTGAACCCATTCAAGATCCCCCACTTGAGAAGAGATTGCCTAGTTGGAACCCAAATGTACGTTGCAAGTACCATCAAGGTAGGGGTCATACTACTGAGAGCTTTTGGAAGCTAAAAGAAGCAATCTAATATTTGATCGACAATAACGGGCTTCCAATACCTCCAGTCGGCAAGAACACCAAGTGATGATAAGCCAAGGGACAAGAGGCAAGCTTCAACGACAAGATTTCATGATATTTTTTCGATTTTTTTATTTATTTATTTTTTCCTTTCCTCGATAAGTCTAGCATAGGCACCTTTCTTTCCTTAGATTAATTTTGTAGGATCATTATTTCTTTTCCTTTAATAAAATGAGCATTTTATTTCCTTATATATGATCATTTCATTATATTACATTAAAAAAAAAAACATTGTCAAACTAAGCACAAGGTATATCAATGATTTGAGGCACCCCTTTGTAGCCACATCATATCACCTTTCACCCTTCAAATATGCAATCCTTTTTTTGATAAACCACTTTGAGCCTCGTCTAACGATAGACCTTTCTTTTTTAAACCCATATCTACCTAACTTTGGGGTGGGACAGTGTGCAACTTATGCAATTTTCAATTTCATTAAAAAGCTTGAGTGACTTTAAAAGATTAAAATAGCAAAAAATAAGAAAAAAATAAATAAATAAATGAAAGTGTACAAAAGGGAAAGTGTTCCAATGTCTTTGACATGAACATGTCTTTGATATGAACACGTCTCAGATTGCGTCTCTTATCGAGTGCTCGGTACCGTGCTGAGAAACATGAATGCCAAGTGAGTGATAGACCGCATGATCGGCATTGCCCACACTTATAAAAATGAAATAAATGCTAAAGCAAAAGAAAGAGCTAAAAAAAAAGAGAGCTAAACCTCAAGCATAAAAATACAAATATTCAATAGCAAAGTTGCACACCTTGGGGGCTTATCGAGGGTCTTGAGCATTTATCCCCTTCTTCTATAACCTTTAGCCTAACCACGTTACAAACCTTCAAAATACCTTTTTGAGGTATACACACACTTGTGCGAAGTTTGGCTAGAGCTACGTTGGGCCTGATTCCTAACGGATACGTAGGCAACCTCACATCAAGGTGCGGACGTAATAAACATGCATTCACATTCATATTCACATTCACATTCACACATCATGGTCATATCAAGGGATCTCTAATGCTCATTCCTATTCACTTAGAGCTAGACTTGGGGGCTTGATCCTTATATCATTAGCTTACCTAGCCTAAGAGTCACCATTATTTGACTCTTCTAAAAATAATATCTTTCCACACACTTAGCCCTTGCAGCCTAACTTTAGAATCACTATCACACATATCACATATACATGACCAAATATACTTCCCTTAGGAACCCTTTGTCATGAAATCTTAACACAACATTGAAGCATACTTAATCATAACAAAATCACTCATCAATCATAATTATCATTGTATCGAAGTATGAAGTACCTAGCCTCTGCGCCTAAGTTACCTAAATACTTTCATTATCGAGTCAACTAGGATAGTCTAAGATGTTACAATCCTTGTACTGTGAGAGACAACATTTGACTAAGCTCATTCAACATGCATCTGCAAAAAACTTCACTTCAATTCTTTTTCGCGTCTTTCTTTTTCGGGAGAAAGTCGGTACCCTCCACAAAAAATGACGGAAATTTTTTGCTTTTTTGCATTTTCGAGTCCCACGATCACATTACGATGAACACATGAGTCATGTACATATTTAGTCATGTCGTGTTATCAGATTGAGTCAACACTATGCACACACGAGTCACATGAAGCGAGTCATAGTGAGTCAAGTTTATACCTTAAGTCATATCAAGTCAATGAGTCAAGCAACACTAAGTCTTAGGTCAACCCTAATTACATGAGAAAATTCCTATAGTCAAAGATGTAAATACAGGTGTATCCTAGCGGTAGCAAGAGCAGAATAAGGAAGACCCGACTCCAGCGCCAGACGACAACATCTAGCATCTGGCAACAGATTTCAGCGCCTGGCGCTAGATCCTAGCGGCTGGCGACTGAGCCAAATCGCGGTGCCAGAGGCATTGCAGCGGCGCCAGAACGCTCAGCCACTTAAAGCAGTTATTTCAACCTCTTTCAGCAATTTCAGGTTCCTTGGTACACCAGTTAGCCCTTATAAGCAATTTGACATGATTAAGTAGTTGTCTTGATTACAATCGCAATAAGTGATCGACCTGACGAAAGATCGTCTCACTTAGCTTAAAGCGCCTAAACATTGGCTCATTGCAACACACCGACATACTGGTTCATAAAAAGCAGAGACACCAAAATATTGGTTCATAAACAGCAGAGGCACCGACATACTGATTTACAAGCATCAAAAGCGCCGATGTACTGGCATAGTGGAAGCAAAGTTCAAGCGAGCTTTAAAGATCGACAAGCGTTGGTCTTCAAAAGTTTTATTCGGAATATTATCGCAACAAACATTCAAGTATCATCAAGATTTATTATTCAGAGACGCGTGGACATTTCTTTCAAGCTCTTTGTTCAGAGACGCGTGGACATATCATCAAAGCTCTTTTGTTCAGAGACGCGTGGACATTTCTTTCAAGCTCTTTTGTTTAGAGACGCGTGGACATTTCTTTCAAGCTCTTTTTTTCAGAGACGCGTGGACATTTCTTTTAAGCTCTTTTGTTCAGAGACGTGTGGACATTTCTTTCAAGCTCTTTGTTTAGAGACGCGTGGACATTTCTTTCAAGCTCTTTTGTTCAGAGACGCGTGGACATGTATTTCAAGCTCTCCTGCTCAGAGACGCGTGGGCATCGTAATAAAGTTCTTTTGTTCAGAGACGAGTGAACAATCCTAAAAAAATAGCTCTATTGTTCAGAGACGAGTGAACATCAAAACAACAAGATGGCATTCCCTAGATTGTGGAAGGTTGTCACAAACAACAGCAAACAACAACAAATCGGTTACTTCAGAGACGTGTGCTCGACGGTGCAAGATACGCGTTTCTTAACTATCTTATCTGTTTAACTAACGCTAGTCTGCAGGTATCGGCGTTACAAGAGTGGTTTAGGATCGCAGAACGTTTTGAATCAGTCTCCGTCCCTATCGATACTTTGACTTTTGTTTTTGAAACTTGCGTTTCTCCAAACTCACTCAAAGTGGGGGCTTCTGTAGACACCCTAATGTGTCTCTCCAAAACCAAAACCAGTGATGAATAACTTTTATGTCATTTGATTATCGAACAAAGCGAAAGTGTGTAAAAGTCTAGTGATGAGGATGTTTTTACTAAAATATCTCTTCTTTCTGTTTTTGAAAATATTTCTTTTCTTACCTTATTTATGAAAAACGTGAATTCCAGTTTAGTTTGGTCCATAATAAGGGTCCAATAATAGTGTATTTGGATGGGGTTTGAAAAGACCTTTCCAACGATATATTTTATAGGGTAAAGTCGTATCCCCAAATCAAAAGTAAATAACTAAGTCCTCTAACTAAAGTAGATAGGGAAAAAGGTTCGATCTCCACAGGAAAACAAGTCTTTCTATTCCTAATTAACTAAAATAATCTAGATTATGAAGTAACCAATATTTATAATTGAATAATAAACTAAACTACGGAGATCAAGAATCAGGAGAAAATAATATATAAAAGGATCTAGGGCACAGATTCACCAATAAATAATATTCCAGGGTAAGATAAAATAATCATTCATCAATGCATATATTAATCAGATTATAAAGGGCTTTCGCTACGTATTATAATCACACAATTAATTTACCGGTATTAAATCTCATCTTTCGAATCTCGACCTAACCATTTATAAATTAACCTGCCTATTGAAACTAGACCTAAACATCAATTCTCATCTGTCGAATCTCGAATCAATATTGTTAAACTCATGCATAAAAGATCTGCGCAAATCTAGTCACAAAGCATTAAACTAATCAATAGGAAATTAATCTAGCATTGATGATTAACAACAATAAATTACCCCTTCATATTATTTATGGATCCCCGTAAACCCTAGAAATAGAACTACTCACACATAATAGAAAATAAACTAATCAAAGCAATAAAGTAAGACATGATTAAAGGAATAAAATAAACAACTAAGATTAAGAGAGAAGAGAAATAGTTACCAAAATAAATCTAGATTTAAGAGTAGATTAAGAACAAAGGGTTTTGAGAAAGAAAATCTAAGAGAACAATTAAGAGAGTAAAGAAAGAGTAAAAAGGGAAGAGAGAGGAAGAGAGTGATCCTAAAATCGTATTACGAAGGAGTATTTATACTCCGTACAAATCCTAAACTAAAACAAACTAAAACGACGCTAATCGTCTCCTAATAAATACACGCGCCCGATCGGGCGCGCCTTTTTTCTCTCTAATACCAATCTCGCGCCCGGCCGGGCGCGTCACCGGGCGCCAACCTTAGCTTCTCCCGCGCGGCCAGGCGCGCCTCGGGGCGCCAGCCTCTTTGGCCGGGCGACTCTCTTGGGCCACTATTTGGACTACGATTGGGCTCCAATTCTTCGGGCCAATCTTGGTTTCCTGTTCTGGTCTTGAATAATCGGTCCAAATGCCCCGGTATCACCTATACCGAGCCCTTAATCACTGGTTTGATAGCTCTAACCGGCCCTGGGCTATAAAATTTGGTCGTGCTTCTCCAATGTTCGTGATTGCTCCAAAATATCTCGGGAAAATACTCCAAAAGTGTAAATCCCTGCAAAAGTCAACCAAATCTACAAAAACACTAGAAAACACCAATTAGTAATAAAAGTGGCTCTAAAGAGCCAAAAACACTACCAATTATGACCAAGGGACGGGGGTAAAATACTATATAAAATAGACACATCAAACTCCCACAAGCCAAACCTTTGCTTGTCCCTAAGCAATGATCTCATCAATGAATCAATAAATATGCTTCACCCCAAAAGTAAAAATCAAGCACAAACGATCCAGGGTAAATCAAATAGACATGCTTCAAAATCAATCAATCGAATCTATTTAATCACCAATCTTCCCTAACAATTGTCAAACAGAGCAAACTACAAGAGCATATAGAATTCAAGACTAGTGCTCACGCACTCAACTCTCATTTTTGTGGCGAGTAAAAGACGTACTCGATCGCTCTCCATCCAACACCTTTATGTGAACAATGCCCTCCCAACTCACACTCTCGTGTGTATAAAACAATGAACGCTCAATCCTACTAGTCAACTCGAAATATGTCAAATCATAACTTGCATTGATAAGCAATACTTTCACATTCATACAATTCTATGCACAAAGGTCGGAAGGTATTTAAAGCTTGTAATGTAAGGCTAGGGTAAAGAGTAGAAATCATTTGGGAACAAGTGAGAGAAAAGCTATGCTTAAGGGAGCCAAATCCTATAAAAACCCATGATCAAAATAAATAATGATCAACATCTCCTACATAACCAACTCTAACATCAACCAAATATACTCCAATCATAATAAATAATCCCAACACTTACAATTTCACTCATAAAAATATAATAATGAAGAAGTAGAGTGAATAAACAAACTTTATTTCCAAACTTGAATTTTCCATTGAAGCTCTATTTTTTCTCTTCTTTTGATCAACCTCCAACTAGAACATTTGAACATTGAACACTTTTTTTTTCTTTTCTTTTGAAGTTCACTTTTTTTTTCAACATTTTTTTTTTGAATTTCTCTTTTTTTTCATAACATCATGCTTCATTTTTTCAAGAAAATATAACTCTCAAACTCATCAAAAATAAACATGATCAACAACAAACAACTTCTCAAAAGCCCACCCAAGCTGTGCAAATAATAAGCACACTACAAACTCCCTTACCTCACTCACTAATAACTCCCCCAAGCCAAGATTGGGACTAGTAACCAATGGGGCAAAATAGGCTTGTAATATGGCTAATAAAACAACAAAAAGTCAAGGCAACAACATGGGTAGCAAGAAGGGAACAAATGTATATACAATATCTGGAGGCTACCTAAAAGAACAAATGCCTTCGTCCTCCTCAATGTGCATAATAATGGATCATATAAATATTACTTATAGTTGCAAACCAATACTCAAATTCATTGACATACCAGGAAATATGGAACTATCACACATTCCTAACCAAATCAACTAGTCAAGCACTATATTCACAAGTAGTTGGACAAAATTGATGAATGTTAAGGTTTCAAGGCAATCAAATATCAAATTATGATTAACTAATCCACAATGCCTATCATAAAATACCAAGAATCAAAACAATTTTTCTCAAGTAAGGGGCATAGGGGAGCATAATTTACAATTCATTGGAACGTATTTTTGGATTTTTTTTATTTTTCAATTTTATTTTTATTTTTCATATATAATAAAGCAATAAAACTAACCTAAAAAGCAAGAAAACTAACCTAAGAAAACACACCAAAAATAAAAGAAAAGAGAAAAAGAAATATACCAAATCCAAAATCTCCCCCAAGCCAGAATCAGACAATGTCCTCATTGGCTCGGGAACTAGCCCAACATAGCTAGTCCTGATCATCCTCATCCATCGAGCCGAAACCCGCACCTCCACTGCCACCTGCAGCACCTGCACCAGAAGAGCTACCACCAAAATAATCAGCATGAAAACTCCCCCCCCTGCCGGTCCCCCGAAAGGAATGTCCTGGCCGTACCCGTAAAAGGAAGAATAGTCAATGTAAATACCACGGGCAGTGGGATCCCTATCGTATCCCTGGGGTGGAGGCTGAAACCAGTCAGGGTGAATAGCGTCGTCGGGAATGTTGCCCCGACGAGCATAATCATCGTACATAGGGTAGAGAGCTCTACCCTGGTTCCTCTCTAGGTACCCTAACCTCTGGTCTATGGAGCCTACCATCCTCCTAAGGTCAATATGGGAATGCTCTATACGTCTTAAGGCTTGACCTATACTCTGAAGATCCCAAACTGGGTCAGAGTCGACATGAGGGACGGAGTGAGACATGCGAAGTGGAGAGAATGCCACCTCGGGCTAAGGCTAGGGTGGTGGAACTGGTGGTGGTTGTGCCTGCCCCCTAGCGTTGGCAACTAAGACATCATAAGTGTAAGAAGGTTGCCTTGGGGGAAAGGCGGTCAAGTCAGGACTAGGTAGGGGAAAGATGGGCAAAGGTTGCTCACTTCCAGTCCTAATACACCAAAAGGGTGTCTGCTCGCTATCCGGTCGAACCCACCCCAACTCCTCAAAATACCTAGCAGTCATATAGGTATCTGGTCCACAATTAGTCAGTTGGTGGGGTCCATCCACTACAAAACCGGCCTTTTTCACTGTTATTCGAGTGATAAGGCCTCCTAAACGGATAGGGATTTTTGATGTGGTGCTGGCCGTGGCATGCCTACTCAAATGGTGAACAATAAACCTACCTATGTTCAATTTCCCGAACCCATACACATAGTGTCCTATGAAAGCTAGTTCGTTAGATTGGGCATTGTGGGGCTCGTTCCTACCAAAAAAACACAAACCCGCAAATCTTTGCCAGATTTTTGGGACAGGGTGGTGAATAGGTTTGGTACTAGCATGTTGGGGGTCAGGAGTAGGCAAACCAGTCAAAGCATGATATATGTCACCCATTTTATAGACTGCATGCCATTGGTGAGATAGTTCATAATTTAATTCAAATAAATTACAAAATTCTACAAAAGTTAAACTAATATTTCTATTGTTCAACCTAAAAAATAAATTTGGCCCATTTCTACTACTAACAACATGTAAAGAAGACAGGAATTCACAAGTAAGTTCTCGGAATGTAGGATAATGCATATCAACAAATTTTCTCATGCCAATGTCATTTAAAAATCGTTTTACAAAATCAAACAAACCAAATGATTCTAGAGTAGGGCGGTGTAACCACCGAGAAGGAATTACCTCCCGACCGATTAAGTGTTCTAGCCGCTCCTTTTGCTCTCGGCTAGCAATACGGATCGTCGGCCAGTACGGAGGTTGCAAATCTGGGTCGTATTCCTCCCTCGAACTGGAGCTTTTACCGAAAATGGACCTAGCCCTCTTTGAAGCCATGGTAGAAAATGGGTTTGAAAATTAATTTGAATAAAATCTGAAATTTTTATATGGAAATGTAGAGGATGAAGAGAGGATTACAAAGATGTTAAAAGTTTTGAATTTAGTTGAGGAATGAAGTCGAAATCTTAGAGAGAAGGTAGAGAGAATTTGAGTTTTAGAGAGAGAAAGTAATAGAGGAAAGAAGAAATGAAGGAAGAAAGAAGAAAGGAAAGAAGAAGAAGACGCGGACGCCACTAGCGCCCGGTCGGGCGGTGGGTCACCCGGTCGGGCGATCTAAGTTGGAAATTGCGTTGTGTTCTCGCGCCCGGTCGGGCGGCATTCGCCCGGTCGGGCAATCTGATAGCCCGATTTTCTTCAACTCTCGCGCCCGGTCGGGCTATCTAACGTCTAATTTTTTGCCCCTTCTCGCGCCCGGTCGGGCGGACAATTTTGTCCGTATATGACGCTTCTCGCGCCCGGTCAGGCGCCCATCGCCCGGTCGGGCGAAAATGATCAACTTTTAGACCTAGGTCTCGCGCCTGATCGGGCGGACTTCGCCCGGTCACGCCCGAGACTAATTGTCAGCTTCCGTATTTGCTTATTTTCTTCAAAATTTGGCTAACTCTTTTCCTTTAAACCTGAATAAAACTCATTAAATTCCCTCATCTCTCCCCTCATAAGAAAAAGGAAAGAAAAACTAGTCTAAAAAAGCATTAAAAATATGGGTTGCCTCCCGCAAAGCGCTGGTTTATCTAGGTCCCGCACGACCCTCTTACCACAGTATAATAACTAGGACCCTTGGCCTAACGCTTGATCGGGTGATTTCTCACCCGGTCTAGCGGTGTTTAGGCTACGACGCGGCTTCCTGACATACCCTGTGGGATGCCAATTCACCTTATCGGGTGGATCATCCTTAACTTGGGTAAGGGGTTCTTCGATGCTACGCACCAAAGATCCTTTTTTGATCGAGGATTACCTTAAATTGTCATTGCATTCAACACTTGCAACTCGATCTGGCGGAACACTTACCCTAGGCTCAAACCGCACAACTTGCTTGATGGGTTCCACCTTTTCATCCTCGAAACCAAGACCAACAGTGTAGAGTGCTCTTTCTATTGCATCGACTTCCCTCTGCCATTTGTCTATCTCATCTGAAAGGGATGCAACACAAGATACCGCCTCCAAGGGATTTTTTCCAAGAGCTTTGGGCTTGTTAGAATAATTCTCAACCACATTAACACTGAAACATTTTTCCTCAGTCATTGAGCTTTTAGGGGTATTATTAAGATTGAAAATAACTTTATCATCCCTTACTGATAGTGTTAACTTACCACTTCTTACATCTATGACTGCTCCTGTAGTGTTAAGAAATGGTCTACCCAAAATAATCGCGGTTTGCATATCCTCAGCCATATCAAGAACAACAAAATCTACAGGTATATAAAATTTACCTACTCTAACGGGGACATCTTCTAAAACACATAAGGGGTATTTGAAAGAACGGTCGGCCATTTGTAGAGTTATATTGGTAGTTTTTAATTTACCCATATTTAATTTGGAACACACATAAATGGCATAACACTAATGCTAGCACCCAAATCACACAATGCATTATCAATCAAGAGAATGCCTATATAACAAGGGATAGAAAAACTACCCGGATCTTTTAATTTAGGTGGAGACTTATTTTGAAGTACGGCACTACACTCTGCAGTGAAAGCTACTGTCTCTACCTCACTAATAGAACTTTTCCTCGTCAATATTTCTTTCATAAATTTTGCATACGAAGGAATTTGTGTGATTAATTCAGTGAAGGGAACTGTTACCTTCAAATCTTTTACCACCTCCAGGAACTTACCAAACTGCTTATCCAAATTTGTCTTCAATTGACGATTGGGGAATGGAAGTTTGATAATTGGCTTTGGGTCATTATTTCCCTTATCTGGAGTAGCCACCTTCCCTGGAGTCGTACCCTGCAATGTAGAATTAGATATGTTAGTATTATCCTTTAGCCCTGCAGGGCTCTCAACTACATTGTTTGGTTTAACGGAATCAAGATTAGCATTATTTAATAAAACAAGTTCATCAACTCTGGGCATAGAGGGTCCTTCATAGTTTGAACCACCCCTTAGAGTAATTGCGAATGCTTGATCCGTAGGCCTGGTCGGCTGTGCCGGAAGAGCTCCCTGTTGGCAGGCTTGTAGAGTAGCGGAGAGTTGCGCATTTTGATTATCTATAATTTTATTATGTGCTAGAATTTGATCAATTGTCGCATCTCTACTCTCCATGCGCTTTTGCATATTAACCAACATTGCTCTAATTTCCACCAGAGAAGGGTTAGAAGATGAGGGGGGTTGTTGTGGTTGGTTCTTCTGGCTAGCATTGGGATGATAATATTTCTGCTGCTGTTGCTGTGGCGCCTGTGGTTCTTGTGGTGGTGGATTTTGAACATCAGTACTCCGGTAGGAAAGGTACGGATGATTCCGATACCCAGGATTGCAGGTGCTGGAGTATGGGTTATTCTGCCTATAACCTTGAAAGGCATTAACTTGCTCCCTGGAACTCCTGCAATCTTGCTCCTAATGACCTAAAATACCACAATTTTCACAGAAGGCCTCATTAGAATTATTATTAATTGCAGAAACATTAGCTACATTAGCAGTGCTCAGATTATCTAATTTTTGGCAAATAAAGGTCAGTTGAGCTTGCAAAAAGGATACAGAGTCAACACTATGTTTCCCTTTGTTAGCAAATCCTCTAGGATTCCATATTGGGAATTGTGTATCGCCATGTCTTCAATAACCTGACCTGCATCTTCAACATCAAGATTCATAAATCTCCCACTAGTTGCAGAATCTAAAATTATTCGAGAAGAATTTCCAAGGTCAATATAAAAGGCTTGGATTAACTCCCTTTGTGCTAAATTATGGTGGGGCAGTCTCTTTGTAGATCCTTGAATCTCTCCCAAGCCTCATATAAAGATTCATCGGCTTCTTAGGCAAAGTTCTGAATCGCACTCCGTAGTACGTCTGTTCTCTCTGCAGGATAATACTTGTTAAAAAAATTCAAAACAAGAGTTTCCCAGTCAGTTATACCAAGTGCAGTTCTATTTAAGCCATTAAACCATAATTTAGCTTTTCCAGTTAAAGAAAAGGGAAAGAGAATCTCCCTGATTTGGTCTTGAGTGACCCCGGCTTGCCTGATGGTATTGCAATATTGACAATAGTCGGCAATGTGAAGATTCGGGTCTTCACCCTTAGCTCCACTGAATTGCTTCGTCTCTATCATCGTTATAAATTGAGGTTTAATTTCAAATTGAACCCCATCTAGAGCCGGGGTGGGGGTGAGATGTGGGAAATCTGTAAGCTTTGGTTGTGAATAATCACTAAGCTTCTTTGGAGCTGTCATCTCTGATTCTGGATCTGATGATACCTCTGAATCGCTAGAACCAGTTGGAGGGTCTCGGTGATTATTGTTATTATCACCAGAATCCGCCAGGATTTGCTTGTAGAGATTTTTCTGTCTATCGAAGGAACATTCGATCTCAAGGTCGAATGGGATGTACCCTGATCTGGAACACCTGGGCATAAACAAAAATTAGAAGCAAATATGAGATTTGTTTCAGAGAACTAATGTTCTCTGAGACAAGAAGAAAATAACCTAGACTACAAAAATAATCAGAAATAAAAATAAAACCGTTTCCCCGGCAACGATACCAATTTTGACAGGGTAAAGTAGTATCCCCAAATCAAAAGTAAATACCTAAGTCCTCTAACTAAAGTAGATAGGGAAGTAGGGTCGATCTCCACAGGGAAACAAGTATTTCTATTCCTAATTAACTAAAATAATCTAGATTATGAAGTAACCAATATTTATAATTGAATAATAAACTAAACTACGGAGATCAAGAATAAGGAGAAAATAATATATAAAAGGATCTAGGGCACAGGTTCACCAATAAATAATATTCCAGGGTAAGATAAAATAATCATTCATCAATGCATATATTAATCAGATTATAAATGGCTTTCGCTACGTATTATAATCACACAATTAATTTACCGGTATTAAATCTCATCTTTCGAATCTCGACCTAACCATTTATAAATTAACCTGCCTATTGAAACTAGACCTAAACATCAATTCTCATCTATCGAATCTCGAATCAATATTGTTAAACTCATGCATAAAAGATCTGCGCAAATCTAGTCACAGAGCATTAAACCAATCAATAGGAAATTAATCTAGCATTGATGATTAACAACAATAAATTACCCCTTCATATTATTTATGGATCCCCATAAACCCTAAAAATAGAACTACTCACACATAATAGAAACTAAACTAATCAAAGAAATAAAGTCATACATGATTAAAGGAATAAAATAAACAACTAAGATTAAGAGAGAAGAGAAATAGTTACCAAAATAAATCTGGATTTAAGAGTAGATTAAGAACAAAGGTTTTTGAGAAAGAAAATCTAAGAAAACAATTAAGAGAGTAAATAAAGAGTAAAAAGGGAATAGAGAGGAAGAGAGTGATCCTAAAATCGTATTACGGAGGAGTATTTATACTCCGTACAAATCCTAAACTGAAACAAACTAAAACGACGCTAATTGCCTCCTAATAAATACACGCGCCCAATCGGGCGAGGCACCGTCTGAACGGGCGAGGCACCGTCCAATCGGGCGCGCCTTTTTGCTCTCTAATACCAATCTCGCGCCCGGCCGAGCTCGTCACCGGGCGCCAACCTTAGCTTCTCCCGCCCGGCCGGGCGCGTCTCCTGGCGCCAGCCTCTTTGGCAGGGCGGCTCACTTGGGCCACTATTTGGACTACGATTGGGCTCCAATTCTTCGGGCCAATCTGGGTTTCCTCTTCCGGTCTTGAATACTCGGTCCAAATGCCCCGGTGTCACCTATGACGAGCCCTTAATCACCGGTTCGATAGCTCTAACCGACCCTGGGCTATAAAATCTGGTCGTGCTTCTACAATGTTCGTTATTGCTCCAAAATATCTCGGGAAAATACTCCAAAAGTGTAAATCCTAGCAAAATTCAACCAAATCTACGAAAACACTAGAAAACACCAATTAGTAATAAAAGTGGCTCTAAAGAGCCAAAAACACTACCAATTATGACCAAGGGACGGGGGTAAAATACTATATAAAATAGACACATCAATATTATAAGCCCAATTCCGATGAATAATGAGGAAATTATGGCCAAAAAACTAAACTGGGCCCGATTTGGTTTTTATATGCGGCCCAATGATCTAGATGAGGGCCTATTATTAGTTATCATCCCTAAAGCTATTAGGATTGATTATAGTGTTATAGAATATTCTAGAAGGTTCTTTTAAATCCTAATGGAGTTAGGATTGATAATTATGTTTTAAAGAGTTTGAAATTGAATAAAACTACTCCTTTTTAGAATCCTTGTTTTGTACGAAGTGTAATATATTCATATTTTATTTTCGTTCCTCATAATATTTATCCAAATTTTTATGTTTGGATATATCTTGAAATTATATTTCCAATGATATATTATAATATTAAATCTGAGCTATAACGAAAAAGATATGAATGAGATATGAAACTCTATCCAAAATTGACACCCTTCCACTATTTCGGCCATATCTTTTTAACTACAAAATATTTTAATCTGATTCTAATTGGGTTGGAAATTATACTTCAAGAGATTTGCAACGACATATTATATGTCTTATTTGGACTTCCGGATCAAAAGATATGATAAAAACAAAAACGCGTGAAACTGATTATTAGGGCCTGGCGCTAACCTTCAGCGCCTGGCGCGAATGACCAGAGTCTGGCGCTAATCGAGTTTTATTCTCGTTGAAACTCTGATTCGTTTATTTATCCATCCGACTGATTTTCTCTATAAATAGCCTCTTAAAATTCTGTTTTCAATTAACAATTTCCATCAATCAATTCTCTAATTCTCTCTCTCATCAACTCTCATCAAGAAATTCTTGATTCTCTCTCTCTTTCTAAAGCAACCCTTTTACAAACATAATTCCTCATACATTATCGCTAGACATACCTAGCCTAATTCGAAATTTCCTTCGCCCTAGACGTGAAAGGTTTTAATTTCTGAGGGTTTGGTCCCAAATCTCTCTTTCAATTATTTAATTTAATTGTTTTGATTATTATTTTCCTTGAAGTTTCTAACGTGTGTAATTTGTTATTAGAAAGAGATACGAGGCATTCAAGTAAGTGATTTTTTGGTTTTTATTGATATTATGATGTAGAAATCATGCTTAGGTTGTTATTATGATTCCTAGCGTCATGTTAGGGTATTTTGATCTTCCTAGTATCATGTTTAAGGTAACAACTAAAAAATCCTAATATCAAGTATGATGCCCTTTTTGTTTCTTCCTAATATTTATGATTGTTAGTATCATGTTAGGGTTAAATATTTGATCTTTGATGCTTAGTGACATGCTAGGGTTTGTTATTAATCTTGTTAGTATCATGCCTAGGATCTTGCTATTATTATGCTTTAACATGGTTATGATAATTATAATTATGATTATAATTGTTATTATTATGATTTATTATGTTGCTTGATATATATATATATATATATACATACATATATATATATATATACAAACATACATACATATATATATATATATATATATATATATATATATATTATATTTTTTTTTTTTATATTATATATATTATTGTTATTGCTTGATCACGCCTTTTATGCATGTTTAAAGGGAATTTGTACTTGTAATCACGCTTAATAAGATAATTAATAATCTTGTTTAGGGTTAATTTGATTATGATTCAAGTGATCGCCAATAATAGTTTTATTTGTGCATTAATACTCAATCAACATAGATAAACAGGTTTAGGGTTAAACCTATTGATTGCATGTTAGTCAGAAAGCGCACATGAATACGAGCAGAATAAAGTAGAGGCCTGTTATTAGGGAAGGTTCAATCTCTTTTAGGTTGGATTTGCACCTTCATCCCCGAACTACCAGTCATGGTTCCAGACCTATTGGATTTGACGAACTCCTGGATCGTTAAGGGGTGTAACCTTCACCTCGTGAACGGTTTATAAGTTCCTTAAACTTGTTGGCGACTCTTTTGCTCTATCTTTTTTCCCTTTGGACGCCACTGTACTTAAGTGTATGATCACAGTGGGGTTCAAGCTAGGGGTAATGCTTGGAATATTCCCTACAAGACCAAATAAAATTTCTCCTTCCACCCAGACCATTTGGACACCTTGTCCAAAGTCATCAAATAATGAAGCAGAGTGGTAAGAGTATACCATGCCCCATGACCGCATGGGGCCTTGCTCAAATAGTGCATATGAGCCACGGCAGAGAAGTTGGGGGCAAGATTCTGGATCTCGCAGGCGGCAATATAACTTAGAAAATTCACCCATGAGTTTGGGATGAGCTGCCAGACACCCAGATCATACCCCTTCAAGATTTTCCTGTATGGGGGGGGGGACCAGAGGGCGGCTTCTATTACCGCCTCATAACAAACAAAATAGTTGTCTGCATTTTCTATGTTGTCCTCCCAGGCCATAACTGCGTCCCCAGGTAGAACAATAATATCCCACCCCTTTCCAAAGGGGTGCTTTTCTTTGAAAGCCCAGAAAACTCTTCAGCAGGGCTATGTCACCCGGAAGCCTTCTAATCTTCTTCGGGTCAGGGTGAAGGAGTTATGCCTTCGTCGTGTGCAATTCTAGATATATTAATGGATCAAATTAGGGAGATAATTAATTTCGTACATTTGCGTCGTCGTTTTATCATAGCTAGAGGTACTAACGATCTTTGGACTAGTAAAATAGCCCAAAGCCCAATTGGACGGATCCTATAAGGTCACACAAAGGGGCTACATAGAGCATTAGAGGACGAGGCCCATCATGGGCCTCATCACTCTAGGTGGACGGCCATATGGGGATTATAAGAGAGTTTTGGGCTTCGTGCCCTAGTCTAGTTATAATGAGATTATAAATAGACTAGGTGCCTAGGTTTGCAAGAAAGGTATGCAATGAACTGATTAGTGTGATCAAACCCTAATTAGCAAACACGAAACCCAACCCCTCTCATAGTCCTCTCTCACACGGCTCTCTCCTCCTCTAGGCGCCGGTGGTGTGTCGTGGTGGTGGTGGTTCGTGCGGTGGTCGGTTGTCCATAAAGGTGGTGATCGCGGTTTTCCTCAATCACTCGACCAATCTAGTATTGGTGGACGGCTCATTCGTAGAGGAGCAACGCTTGGGGCTCTATTCTCTCCTTGATTTGCCTGTCGAATAGCTTCTTGGAATTCACTCGTCAAAGGTATGATTATGTGTCTTGTGTGTTATGCATGTGATCTTCGGATTGGTACTTGATTGAATATGATTCATGTTATTCCCCTGCGTAGTACCTATAAACTCCTACAGTGGTATCTGTTAGCCTCTTGCATGAACGCGCTAGATCATAATAATACGATTATATGATGTCCACGTTAATTTTATAATCAATTAAGAGGGAGAAATTAATTTAATTATGGTTCAACTATTATATTTAATGTGATTAAACTTTTCGAATCGATTAAATGTGATTTAATAATGCTCAAAATAGCCATGAAGATGACCGTTTTTAGCCCTAATATGTTCGAAAATTCCGAACACCCTAACCCTAACTTCGAATTTTTCGAAATTTATAGCCCTAAATTATGATTTTTGTTCTTGATTTTGATTCAATTCGATTTATTTTATGATTCATAATTTTAATTGGATTTATTTATGCATAAAAGTGTTTTGTGTATGATCATCAATTTAATTTTAAGAGTTAGAATTAAATTGGGATTAATTTTATGAAGAACCCTAATTTTAAGATTGAATGTTGATTTAATTTAAATCTAATGGACTGATTTAATTTAATTTAATTATGATAAGAGTTATTTTAATTAAATTAAAAAACTAAAAAAAAGGGAAATTAGAGGCGGGAGCCACGGCTAGGTGGCGCAGCCATGGTGGCTGCCGCCGCTGCTAGTCCAAGAGGGAGGGGAGGGGAGGGTGGAGGTCGGGGTGGCTGTGGGCAGCAGCGTGCAAGTGTTGCACGGCTGCTGGCGCTGCAGCCACGCTGCTGCCCTTGCGGCAGTGGCTGTCGTCAAGGCAGTCAGCCAACGTGGCTAGCTTCGGGTAGCCAACCACGGTGGCCGGCGATGGTGGTTGGCGGTTTTCAAAAAAAAAAATTATTTCAAGATAATTATGAATTCTTTTGGGATAAAATCAAATATTCAAAAGTTGTTATATTTGATATTATCCATATTTAAAGTTGTTAAATTGGTAATTATCCTAATTAAAGTGGTTAATTTTGGATAAGAATGATTAGGATATTTTGAGCATATTCCAAAAGGATAATAATTGATTTAAATAATATGATTATGCCATAATTAGATTAGGATATAATTGATTTTAAAATTATTTGATTAGCTAGTAATTAGGATAGAATCTCCTAAATTAGTTAGAATAATCATGGAAGATTAAATATGATTTATCTTTCTAGATTAAAATATGATTTGACTCTATCTCATGACTAAATTAAATATATGATATTTTATGAATGGTCATGAATAATATATGATATTATCTAATTATGATTAAAATATGAGATATTTTAGGAAATGCGTTGACTTTATTATGAACATTCGATGTTGTAGTTTAGACAAGCATGTTGAGTGATTTATTATATGGCACTTTTATAATATATGATATTATGTTGCTATATATAGACTAGTGTGGCCTATAGATTATTAAATACGATCTGCACATCGTGATGTATTTTTGTAATCTAGATACGCTCTACGTACCGTTAAGTATTTTTGTAACTTTTATTTAAAGTAAATAGAATAGTTATTCAAATAGTGTTAGTTCAAAGAAGCCCAAGAAGTGAAGGCCCAAAGGAGCAAGGTGGATGGCGATCCATGATGATTCAAGTGAGAGCTTTTTCATTTCTAATTTTCTTAGGACTAAGGGGCCATACTATGTCATGCTTTATTTTATTCCATTAGTAGATTATGCATGTTATATTTTATTTATGTTGATTGATGATGCGCTAGAGTTCAATAAATAATCACAACATAATAAATCTAAGTCCCAGTAATATTGAGATTGCTTTTCCAATTAAAAACCCGATGAAACCTTTGATATTTATGATGGGTCATGCCAAAGCTGGGTGTCATATTATATCTTAGGGGAGTGGGGGTAAAAAAACAATTTACACTTTTAATTGGTTATGCTCAACAAGGTTACCTAAAGAGTTTAGAACCTTGAAGCAAAGGGAAATAATTAAACATGTGATGATTAATTATTCAACCAAGAATGCTAAGGCTTGTTCTAAAATCTGAAGGTAGAGCGGATGTCATTGACACCCATTGCCAGGACCTCTGCCAGAAAATCCTACTTCGGCAGAGATCAAGAAGCACAAGGAAGCTCATGACAGAGCTATACCTATCACTTGCTTAATGATTGCTACCATGGAGCCTAGTCTTCAAAAGCGTTTTGAGGACCAGGATGCCTACTCAATCATGCAAGAACTAAAAGCTTTGTTTAAGAAACAAGCTAGAGTCGAGAGGTATGAGCTCCATCGTGAGATTCTGGATTGTAGGATGGAGAAGGGCGCCATAGTTCATGATCATGTTTTCAAAATGATCGGCTTAATTCAAAGTATGGAGAAACTGGGGCACCCATATAGTGATGATTTGGCAACAGACATCATTCTCCATTCACTACCAGAAAGTTTCAACCAGTTTATCATGAATTTTAACATGACTGCCACTACAAAGACTATGAATCAATTGAATGCAATGCTGGTTAGTGGTGAGAAACAAATCCCTAAGGAACCTAAGAAGGAAGTTCTTATGATTCAAAAGGGAAAGGGGTTCAAGAAGAAAGGGCAAAAGGCTAGTGTCAAGAGCAAGGGCAAGCAAGTTGCCAAGGCTCCTAAGACGACTCCAAAACCCAAGGCTGCAAGTGAAAGTGAATGCTTTTACTGCAAGAAGAAGGGGCATTGGAAGAAAAATTGCAAGAAATACCACGACTTCCTCAAGAAGAATGGAACATCAACCTTAGGTATTATGTTATAAACATTCACTTAGGTATGTGATACCAAGTTGCAATGCTAAACATAATGATGTTGCGCAGGAACTGCAAACAAGTGAAGCTAGCATGGAAATGGAGCTTGAAGGTGCACTAGAAGTATTTGAGTGGCCAGAGATAGCTTCATAGTTTTAAATTTTGATTAGTTATCATGATTTTAGAACAATTTCCAGTTTTGATGAGACAATATTTCGGTTTTCTTGCTTTGAATACTGAATTTGGTTTACTTGGTTTGGACAAGTATTGATCCATGACCAAGGTAATAAATTGTTTTCATTTTGCTAGATATGAGTTAATTTTGTTTTATAACATTGATATAAGTAGATCACAAAAGTAAAATTTAGATGATTTAAAGTACACTTACTTATAACAAGTAAGGCTAGGTCACATAAACCATTTGCACATCCAAAGTTATGGTTGGACTCTTATTCTTATATGATTATGAATCACTTGAGAATTAGAAGTCATGCTTGATAAGTTAGGATGACCAAGTTGCCTTTTAGAAGAAAGGGTAAAAGAAGCTAAAATGACCTTTTGATACTCATACATATGATGTATGTGAACCAATAAGTTCAAAATTAGCAAAGAGATTTAAATATTTCATTGCTTTTACTAACGATTTAAGTAAATATATTGATAATTACTTAATGAATTAAAGCTTGGAAACATTGAAAAGTTCAAAACTCCAAAAAGAAATGTAAAATCAGTTTGAGATAAATAATTTAACACCACAATATGATTGTTGTGATAAATATCTAACTCAAAAGTAATGATCATCTAAAGGGAATTATTGAATTAATTCACAATCCAGAAACATTACAATTAAAGTGTATGTTTATGAAGAAGGAATCAAACTTTGCTTGCCATTGTTAGATCCAAGATTTAATGATTTACAAATATCGTTTTGAGGATATACATTACAACAACAATTGCGAATATACTAAACAAGAAACTTAACCAAAGCAGTAGAAAAGATGTCATAAGAGTTATGATTTGGAAGTGTTCCAAAAGTTATCTTCTAAACAGGATTAAGGGTTATGAAATCAATGTATAATGTTTACAAAGATAACATAATGCACCCTAAATCAGTAAAATAGTTCTTCATGGGTTTTCCCATGGAAACTAAGAGGTATTATTCCTACAATCGCGTAAAACAAAGTGTTTGTTGCTCGCGATAGTGTCTTTATAGAAAGAATGTCTTCCTATAAATCCAAGTGGGAGTAAAGTTAGATCTCGATGAGATTCGAGATGAGCAACAAATGGATGTGGATAACACTACATCAGAGACAAATGCGCATGAAATCAACTAATTTGATAAAACATGTGTCGAAGCAAACTAATTCAACTAAGCGAGACTTCTATCGTCCCACTTGAATGAAAGGCTTCAAAGAGTTGAAGAGAATAATTCTATTGTCACTCATACCTATCGTAAGTTACTTGGGATCAAAACAAACAGTTTGTTGAAATTCTGAGAAAAGGTGGATTCTAAAATTTTCTTATTAGAACGGTTAGAATCCATGGCCTACAAGCAAGCTTTGGATAAGTGCTAACTCAGGAAATGGCTTAAATCCATGAAATCCAGTATGGACTCCATGTTTGTAAAAATGTGTTAGTCCATAATAGTCTTACAAATAGGGTCAAACCTATTAGTTGGGTAAGCCTAATCGGATTATTCTAGTTATGGATATCAAAATCACCTTCATGAAATGTTCTTGATGGTGAACATGTATATGATACAACCTAAGAGTTTGAAATCCAGAAATTCCTAGAAAGTTTTTCAAACTTCAGAAATTTATTTATGGATTGAAGTAAGCATTAAGGAGTTGGAACATTCGTTTTGATTAGGCAATCAAACAGTTTGATTTCCTTAATAGAACCAAAAGGGAATCTTGTAGAGACAAGAAGTTTAGTGGGAGTAATTGGTCTTCTTAGTCTAGTATGTAGTTGACATACAGTTCATATGAAATGATATATCAATGATTGAATAAGTCAAGCAGTGGTTAGAAAGATTGTTTCAATATGATAGACTTAGGAGATGTTGAGTACATATTAAGAATTAAGATCCATGAAGTGAATCTTGAAGAATGATTGGAATGAATCGAGAGACTTATGTTGATAAGGATCTTGACGAGTTCATGAAGCAAGACTTTAAGAGAGAATGTCTTCCCATGTTTTATGGTATTACACTCAGTAAAACTCAGTGCCTCAAAAGCTAAAAGAGTTGATTTGTATGGATAATGTACCTTATGCTTCTGCAAAAGGATCCATTACATGTGCCATGAAATGTACAAAGCAAGATGTTGCATATGACTTGTGCATGTGTAGCAGAATTCAAGCAAATTCAGAATAAGCATACGGAGAATTACCAAGAACAAATCCTTGAGTACTTGAGAAGCACTAAAAGGAATTATTCTAGCTATTCTGTTAAATGGTAATTTAAGCAAGTTGTCAAAAGGTTACACGAATGCAAGCTTTCCAAACAGGCAAGATGATTCTAGATGGTGATCTAAATGCATATTTGTGTCTGGATGGAGAAGGACAGTGAGCTTGAAGAGTTCAAAGCAGAGCACTGTTTCATACTCAATGACAGAATATGTGTATTAAATTATAGTTAAATAGTTAGAGAGGAAGTTCAGATTAAAATGTCATGTGACTAACAAGTCACCTTTGCCCAAGAACAAAGGAGCCAGGGTCACATCACAAATCCAAACAAAAGGATATGAGATATCACCTCAATTACGAGATCATTGACCAGCGGAAGGTCGTGTTCTGCAAAGTTTTATTATGAGTGAGAAATCACTAAACCCCTTCCATGGACTAAGGTATGAGAGTCATATTAAAGTCTTAGGATTGAAGCAAGTTATGTAATTTAAGTTGTATATGTTTTGAGAAAACATATTACATGAGAAATACGTCAATTTGCAGAGTTATGTTTAAAATAGAAATTATTATTTCTCTTATTTAATTATGATTTTGGAAATTAAATAAAATGTCCAAAATAATTCTGAATTGATGGGCTCATCATGTTGATGACCTGGTGAATTGAAACCCCATAGGTGAATAAAATTCATATATTATTAAAAGTTCCTAGTTCGAGATCATTAAAGTGGACATAAATGATTTCAATAAATGAAATAGCATGTAAGATTGATTGGATAGCGCAGTTTCATGGGCCATAGGGGCATAGTGATGCTCGGTCAATCACTTGGATATGCATGAATGATGCATGATCGAACTAGTGACCTACTTTGAAGTTCAATTATAGAGCTTCCGTATATATTAGTGGATTCCTTTGACATGAGTGGAACATTGATTTCATTCAATGGATGTTGTGACTGTGGTACACTCAAACGTCTAGCCGTAACTGGAGATTATAAAGGGTGTTTCCCGGTTATTTCAGAAGTTGAGTGGGAGTCATGTTACCAAAAGATTGGATAGAGTCTACCTATTAAATTAGGAAATGTGTCATGGCCGCTTGAATAGGGAGAATTCAGAAAATACGTGGCCGCGTTCAAATGCATTAACAGTAATCATTTGGTTTTGTAATTCTAACTCAGATTTCAAGAAACGATTTGTAGATTAATATGATCTTGACATGTGATGCAATCATATTATCAAAACGGCACATATATTGACTTAAGGAATTTGAATATTGCACCCTTGTCTCAGACAAATGGGAGATTGAAGGAGTTATGTCTTCGTCGTGTGCAATTACTAGATATATAAATGGATCAAATTATGGAGATAATTAAGTTCGTACATTTGGGTCGTCGTTTTATCATAGCTAGAGGTACTAACGATCTTTGGACTAGTAAAATATCCCAAAGCCCAATTGGACGGATCCTATAAGGTCACACAAAGGAGCTAGATCGAGCATTAGAGGACGAGGCCCATCATGGGCCTCATCACTCTAGGTGGCCAGCCATATGGGGATTATAAGAGAGTTTTGGGCTTCGTGCCCTAGTCTAGTTATAATGAGGTTATAAATAGACTAGGTGCCTAGGTTTGCAAGAAAGGTATGCAATTAACTGATCAGTGTGATCAAACCCTAATTAGCAAACACGAAACCCAACCCCTCTCATAGTCCTCTCTCACACGGCTCTCTTCTCCTCTAGGCGCCGGTGGTGTGTCGTGGTGGTGGTGGTTCGTGCGGTGGTCGGTTGTCCATAAAGGTGGTGATCGCGATTTTCCTCAATCACTCGACCAATCTAGTATTGGTGGACGGATCGTTCGAATCTCATGGACTAAGTAGAGGAGCAACGCTTGGGGCTCTATTCTCTCCCTGATTTTCCTGTCGAATAGCTTCGTGGAATTCACGCGTCAAAGGTATGATTATGTGTCTTGTGTGTTATGAATTTGATCTTGGGATTGGTACTTGATTGAATATGATTCATGTTTTTCCGCTGCGTAGTACCTATAAACTCCTACACAGGGTTGTCAGCGACCTTTGTCGGCTGCTGATAGTCAGCCGCCAAATTATCTTGATCCGAGCCAGAGGCCTCGGCTCCCGATCTTTCGGCGGCAATACTCTTCCTCGGATCCATTAGAGGAGGCGGCATCTTCACCGTCTACCTCTCTTACACTTGAGCTTCTGGAGGAAGAGGGAGCCTCATCGTCAGAATTGCTTCTCTCCTTCGAACTCTCATGTTCCCTATCCAGAACAACCTCGTCGACGGGCACTTCCATAGCGCGCCGACTCTTAGACTTGACACAGAGAAGGAGGAATTCGGGGATGAGCACAGCAGTTCTGAAAATCCAGAAAGGGCACCCCCTATTCTAGATTCACCCGTTACAAGAGACCGGCTGAATGTTCTAGGTAGTGTCGAGTGTGTGGATTGAAAGCTCATTTTAGTTTTAAAGACTATGTATACAAACGGAAAAAAGAATGTATACAAGTTGAAAAGGAAAAGCTAAAAATGGTATAGGAGATTACCTTACGTTAACTCTGGAAACTCTGAAAACTGCTACAGACGGTGACCAGGTGTTGCAAAGTTAGCACACGGAAATCTTGAGAATCTGATGCAGACGGAACCAGAGAATCTCTCTCTAAAAATCTCTTTTTCTCTCTCTAGAAAGTCAAATGAAAATAAAATAGTGAGAGAAGGGAGGGGGGGTAAACTTCTATATTATAGAAGGGTAAAACGGGTGCATCCTCATCATACTTTAAATTTTACTAGTCGTTGTTACTGTTCACCTTTGATAGGTGGACACATGTCACAGGCCTCACATGACATCCACCTGACCCCTGTGAGGGGCAAATGTTTAGGGAAAAAATACCCTAGATATGTGGACTAATAAGAGAAGGCCACGTGTCAAGTTCATGATGGCCCAAGTGGCCTAATAGCCACCTAACACGTGTCCCCTTCAGATAGCTTCTGAAATGGCGGCCTTCAAGGGCCCAAATCCCAAGAAGCGCCGTAATTCGGCGCAACCCACTAAAATCTAGGTCAAGTGACTTAGATAGGGGCACACCTACCAACGACCCTATAAATAGGGAGATATTTCCGCATTTTGGGGACACATTCAATCATTTATTACACCTACTTTCTCTCTCATTAGAGAAACACCTGAGCTTGGAATCCAATCAGATACCCACCTAAATTTTCGTACTCTTTATTCTCTTTCAAGTTACTAACTTGATCTTCGGAGGCGGAGCTCCAACCACCCGGAGTCTCCGTTGTTTTTGCAGGAGCTCAGCCGGACCAGTCTTTGTGACGTAACTCTCCTGAGGGACAAAAATATCCAAAACATAAACAATGTTATCCAAAGACCTAGGTATCAAGGAGAAGGAAGTTGCACACGACCAAGATACATACCAGGGAAGACTACTCAATTAAGTGTCAAGGTCATGCCTAACCAAATACCTAAACAAGAAGAAGTGACTCTTTGAACCTATAAGCCAAATTGGTTATAAGCTTAAGTTAGATGGTGTAAAAAATAGATAAGATGTTTTACATCAGTGGTAAAAGAGCATGAGTAGTGTACTTAATTTAAACACTAAATGGACATCGAAAAATTTCTTAAACTATGTTGAAAATAGTTTTTATGGCCGTGTAGAAGACTGGTATGATAGTATAGATGAAGAATTCAAAACTACATTAAGAGCTAGTGAATCTCCTAATAAAAATTTTAAGACATTTATGTCAATACATTGAGTTAGAATTTATTGGCCCTAGAGCTGATCTTAATGGAAAACGAATGGAATATCAACGATAGTTAAGTAATTTTTCCATCTTTAATATGAAATATGTAGAGAAATATATTAAAGAATTTGAAACATATTACTATAAAATTGGTGAAAATGAAACAAATCTTGGAATGTTCTACGATGAATTACCAAGTCCTCTTAACGAATAAATTAGTGAAAAATACCAAGAACGGAGAGAAATGCTCTTAACTAGGGATGCTTTGGGAAATAGAATTGATTTCCTAAGAAAATTGATTGAAAAGAAATGTAGAGAAGTTGCAGGAACTCAACAAATGAAGAGACAATTTCTCACTTATTGGGATTTCCCAAATAACTATGGATGTGAAAGAAAAAACTATAATAAGAAAAGGAATTATAAGAAAAATAAATATGACAGATCAAGATGAGAATCCTATAAGAAGAAGTACTACAAACACAAATATAAAAAACCAATTAGTTTTTTCAGAAAGGCAACATATTGTCCTGAGAAAAAAAAAACATGCAAGTGTTGTTCTTGTGGAGAATTAGGACATTATGCTAATGAATGTAATAAAGCTAACCACAAATTAATGGAAGCCTTAGACAGTTGGGACTACATAGAATACCAGAAGACGAGGCTTTAGAATTGTCTTTAAGCAATAATAAAGGAATAGTAGAAATCATAGGAGAAGAAAATGAGTATAATGAAGAACCTGAAGACAGTGATGAGTTTGAAGATGAAATTTATGAAGAAATAAATAATATGATGGAAGGAGAAGTATTAGAAAACTCATAATCAGATAACGATGAGGATAAAATTAAAATGACTATAGGTTAACTAAAGAGAGCTGAGTATTCTATTGATGATAAAGACCTAGACCAAATGAACAAAGAAAGCTAGAATTTTCCCCGGATTACTAAGGATAAAATATTTAAAACTTCTTTCTTTAAAACTATAACTGAATACGTATGTGAAGAAATGGAAGGAAGTATAGTAATTGAGGATTGTGAAAAGAAAGAAACAGAAATTAATATCATAAATTGGAAAAGCATTAGGAGCCATAAATAAAAAGGAAATTATAACTATATTTGTATTGGTGCAGTACAAGTATACATAACTCCTTTACAAGATTTTGGTAAAAATGTTAAATGTTTAAGCTTTATTTGTGATATTAGACGTAAAGAGTTCTAGCTATGAGCAGATTATTAGTGGTATCACTTATAGCTTAAGTCAAGAAACTGTAATTTATATATGTGAACCTAGATACTATGTGAGCTTAAAATATTTATATGCTCCAAAGTTTCCAGCAATCAAGGTATTAACTGATGGAGTAAACGTGCATAAAGGAACTCGGCCTATACAATTAAGATGGAAAGTAGACTATAAGTTAGTTAACACTATAGATTCATCTTTCAAGAAACAAATAGTAAATGCTCAGAAATATGAGCAAGGAGGAGGCCCTCAGAAGAAAATCACACCAATAAAGGTAAATCCTAATGAGATTGAAATTGAGAAAACTTGGGAAAAATTCTACTTCATGAATTCTGCAGTAAAGAATATGTCAAGTAAGATGTTAATTGATGAATCAAGATTACTTCATATTGGGATAACCACATATCCTAAAATTCAGAAAAGTATGAGTCTTAGAACACCAAGTCTAAGTAGACAAAATTCAGTTATAATAAGGATGAAAAAACAAGTCAATGAGAAACCCGAAGAAGATGAAGAAGAAATATTGGCTTTAATAAAAAAAGTTAAATGAGAAATATGAAGCTAAGAAAGCCTTAAAGCAACCAGCAAGAAATAGTATAGATATTGGTTCATGTTCTAATTTAGAAGTGCATGAAGATCCGAATAATTCTATTATTGATAAAAGAAGGTAATTGGATATAAAACCAAAATTGTGAGTGAACCAGTATATGAAGATGAAATAAATATACAAATGGAAGCCTGTAATGAAATATCCAGTAGTAATCCTAATATCATTTATATTCCAATTGATATTTCATTGAAGATTATAATAAAGATAAATTATGTGCATACATTGGTAGTGGTTGTTCTATATGTTTTGGAAAAAGTTCATTGTTTCCAGAATTCCTGTGGAAAAAAGGCTAAAAATCCTATGTAAGTTAGAATTGCAAATAATAGTGTCATGATGCATACAGAATAATCGAAGAATTGCCACTAGAAATTGGAGGAGTTCAATGTGTTATTCCTATTTTAAGGGCTACTGATCAACCTACTCATGCTATGATAATAGGAAATAACTTTCAAAGGTTATACTCTCCATGCACTCAAACCATTAATCAAATAATCTTTACTATTAATGGTCATTCTGTTCCTATATAGAAAATAATAAAGGCTTATACTCATCAGACAATAATGGAATTTACGCGCAGTCAGCGTGGTGATAGGGTTACACCTACAACGAGAGGTTGTACTTAGAATTTAATTCTGAGTGTGATTCATCATTAATAGTTCAGATAAATAAGCAGCAAGAAAATTATGTAAAAAATTATATTCAACGAATCCATTAGAACATTGGGAAAATGATAAGGCAAGATAACTCTAACAAATCCTAATAATATTATTAGAGTGAGACAAATGGAAGTTTACCAGGATATACAGGAATTTGATGAACAAATAAAAGAATTGCTGATTAAAAAGTTAATTAGAAATAGACAGAGTCCTCACAATAGTCTAGCATTCATGGTAAGGAATCATACAGAAGAAAAAAGAGGTAAAGCTAGAATGGTCATTAACTATAAATATCTAAACATATTTTGGAAGAGGAGAGCGTTCAATTAACTGCATTTAGCGCCCCTCAAGGGCATTATGAATGGTTAGTAATGTCTTTTGGATTAAAAAATGCCCCTCAAATATTTCAGAGAAGAATGGATAATATTTTTAGAGAACTTAATCATTGTTGTTTGGTCTATATAGATGATATTCTAATATTCTCAAAAGATTTAGAACAACATAAGAATGATCTTAAAGCGATAACTAAAAAATGTGTTGAGCATGGTATAATCCTTGGAAAAGATAAATGCGTTTATGCTAAACAAGAAATTGAGTTTCTAGGATTAGAGATTAAAGCAGGACAAATAATATTGCAATAACATATTTTGGAAAAGATTGAAAAATTCCCAGATAAAATTGAAGATAGAAAACAACTAGAAAGATTTTTAGGATGTTTAACTTATGCTTTTGATTTCATAGAAAATCTTGCTCTGTAATAAGAAAATCATTACAACGAAAACTCAAGAAAGAAATAACTTGGAACTGGAAGGAAAGTGATTCCAAAATTGTTCAAGATTTAAAAGCTATGTGTAAATATCTTCCTGTACTAACACTACCTACTAGTGAAGATGATTTAATCCTTGAAACAAATGCTAGTAATGAGCACTGGAGTGCTGTGTTAAAAATCAAAGAAGGAGAAAGACTCTGTAGATATGGCAGTGGAAGTTTTAATAAAGCTGAGTTAAATTACCCTACCATGCAAAAGAAATCCTTGCAGTCATTAAAGGGATCGAGAAGTTCTTAATCTTCTTATACCCTAAACAGTTCTTAATAAGAACAGATTGCAAAGGCATACTTGGTTTTGTTAAAAAGAATTGTCTAATATGCAATCGTAAGGGAGACTCCTGCGTTAGCAATTATGGCTTAACCAATTCTCTTTTAGTGTTTAAAATATACAAGGATCAAAGAATTCTTTGGCAGATAGTCTGACTAGAGAATTAGCTAATGGCAAGAAGCACAAGACATCAGAAAAACCTCCTGCCCATCAACTAGAAAAGATGGAGGCAGAGAGAAAAACTCTTATTGAAGAAACAGATAGAGCAATGGAGCGGGTTTCACCCTTCACTTGGGTCTTGATGGAGGCCATGATTGTTTCCTCAAAAAGGAGATCTCGATATGGTTTAAAAGTTGTCATGTAGCAGTGCGAAGGTTTCTAATGTACGAAGCAATGGTCATCATCCTACAACTCATTCTAGATATTCAGAATATAATACTAAATAAAATAAAAGATAACGATTTTAGATTCTGGTACTATTTTGTTGTATCAAGGTCATACAAGTTCTATGATGTATATGATATATATATGGGGAAGTAGAATAATATTCAACACCAATTCTAAAGTGGATATTGTGTTAATTCATCCACATTCTCTGAAATGGAGGGCACCATATGTGGCGGAGCACTACAAAGCTTGGGATTATGAAATATTTCTTGTACCATTTCCTGATAATAATACTACTTTCGTTTAGAATCTCACAAAATTTCAGAGGTATATATTTAGGAGAATTTATGATGCAACGAGATACAAAGGAAGAGTTGAACAAGTCCAAGTGCAAAGTGAAAAAATTGAAATAATTGAAGGAAAAGTTAGCTCACCACATTTCCTGATCATGTTTGAAGATTTTCATCGCAAAGTCAAAGATCCAATCTGTATCCAGCAGAGGCAAGTAAAAGATCATACGGAGGCAAGAGCTTATGTATTTTCCTATATTGCTCAGTATCTTGACTAGTTCATAGCGACAAAGGAAGAACCACCAGTCATAATACATGTGTAAAATACCACAATAGTGGCACCAAAATGGTTCAGAAATTATTTAGAAGAAGGAGTATTACATGGCGAATCAGTGTATAATTATCTTAAACAAGTTGAAGCTGGGAAATATTTATCCTTAGAAGGAAAAGAGCACTTATTGGAGATCTTTGTCACATGGGATGAATCCTATGCTGCCAAATGTGTGATGGATCTCGGTAAAGAAGAAGACAACCAAATATATGTCCATTATGAAAACAGTAAGGACTATTAAAAGTTGTCTACAAGATATGATGGAGTCCTGAGCCCACACTAGCAATAATGTATTCTACTTTTACTGTTGTAGTATGTTTTATTTATTTTAAGAAATCTTTAGAAAAGCAGTGAACGATATTCACTTGCTGAGTCATGGTTTTCTATAAACCATATAAAGTGTCAGTAACCTTTGTAAGCCTTTATATAAAGGGAATTAGGCAAATAAGTGAAAGCGGGCTTGAAGTGAGTTGGCTAGAGAATTTCTGAAAACAAGAAAATTCTCTAGAGAAAATCCTCACCTTAAGAGACAGATTGTTCTCCATCTCTCTTAAAGTAGAGAAAAACTCTATTTCTTGTCATATATGTTTAGACTTTCTGTTTTTAATTTTGTAAGAATGAGTGTTGTAATCTTTTCAAATTAAATAATTTTTTTTTTAAAAGGGAACGTTATCCTCTCAAAACTTCTGTCACGAATGAGTTATTTTTATGTTTAAAAGTACCATCACAAATACAATAGAGATTGTTTGAGTAGAGACTACGATATAAGGTAGGGAACAAATTAGATCTATGATGTTCCTGATCTAAGGAAGACGGGGTTGGGGTTAGCTACCTTGGTAATGCCGGAAGATTAAAACGCCGGAGGTTCCATTGTCGACTAAGTTCGGGTATTGGTCAAAACACTCTAAGTAAAACATTTTATATTGCGAAGCATGGTGAGCTATTAAATATAAACACTAATTTGTTTAAGATAAAAGTAGTAAAGTAGTGATAACTAGACAAATAAAAGTCATATAAAGGATCGTCAAATCGAATTCTAGTAATAATCAGTGCATTATTAAAAACTGTTATTTTAAATTAAGGTGCTGTTATAAGTACTATTATTGATTCATTAAGTATTGTTAATTACCCTAAATAAAATATATTAAAACAATGTTGACGTCACTGTAGGAGTTTACAGGTACTATAAAGCGGAAAATCATGAATCATATTCAATAAAGCACCTAATCCCAAGATCTCATCCATAAAACATAGGACACATAATCATACCTTGAAGTGTAAATTCCATGTAGCAATTTGACAGGCAAATAAAGGAGAAAATAGAGTCTAAAGAGTTGCTCCTCTACTTAGTCCACGAGCTTCGAACGAACCGTCCACCAACACTAGATTGGTCGAGTGATTGAGGAAAACCGCGATCGCCACCTATAATGGACGAACCGACCACCACAAACCACCACACTGGCGCTGAGGGATGAGAGAGAGCCATGAGAGAGAGGAGATTTTGAGAGGCTTGGTCTCGTGTTTGCTAACTCAGGTTTTGATCTTACTAATCACTTAATTCTTGTATCATGCAAACCCTAGGTTTCTAAATTATCAGATTTGATTTTTAATTAAAAAGCCCCAAATTGAAAACCCTAGGTTTCTAAATTATTGCATATTAAAGGAATTTGATTTTGGGTAGTTTAAATCTTTGATTTGGGGATTTTAAAACATATTTACAACAAGTTTTGATGGTTTAATAAAGCTGAAAATTTTGTTAGTAAGCCATAATTAAGTTTCTTGAAGGAATTTGTGATTACCCATTAATTGGGATTAAAGTAAGGGGTTTTAGATTAATTTTCAGCTTGTTTTAAATAAATTATGAGTGATTTAAGGAGGGTATATATTGCTGGAAATTTGTGTGGAGTAGATTTTAATGCCTCTTTATAATTTTGGATTATAGGAGACTTCCAAGTGAGTGATTTCATATATATAGTCGTGGCGATTTTAAGATTGTATTCAAGGTACGTTCGCGTACTTGGTATAAATTTGATGATGTAGGAACATGCTAGGAGTATATACCTAGAGTATGAACACATGGGGGGTTATGAATTTTATATTTAACCATAACTTCTACTGGGAGTAAAGAACACTGTATATTCCTTTTTATTATTATGTACAGGAATTCCGCCACTTAAGAGTAGTTCTTTTATACTGGCACAGTTAGCTCCCGTGTTAGTACCCCTTTATCGGGGCAGGTTAGTGGGGAAACCCGTTTGATGCGTAATCAATGCTAAATGAATAAATTAGTTATTTAATTTAGGGTCGTGTTTTATGTTGTATGCTTGTAAACAGGTGCAACAAGGTAAGTTGTGTGATGATAGGTGAAAGCATGATAGTGTGTTTTAATTACGCTTATATACTTAGCATTGCTAATTGTGTGTTTGTATGTTTGTTTGGCCTTTATCTTTACTTTGGCCATACGATGACCCATTTATAATGGAGAGTAGTGGGCATGAGTGAAGAGCGAATAATGCTTAGTTTCCATAAGTATACGATGTGGTTTATTGCTTTAATTATTTTATTATATTATGCTTGTGAGACTAACGCAAAGGTTTTAAAGTTGGTTTGGTTTTAAAAAGGGCCTACAATGTTTCCAAGTTGTAGGTTGACTTCGTTTTACTTTGATTTGACTTTACTTTCGTTTGGTTGACTTTTAAAGTTGAATTGTTTTGAATGCTTTTAAAGATAGGCTTCCGATGTGTGTCTTTGACAGTTGTCTTAGTCGTTTTCACGGTGGCGGTAACATATTAGATTTTCCTATTTTGAGTTTTAAAAATAGCAAAACATGTATTTTAAAGGAAATGAATTTTTAGGGTATTACATTATTGGCTTAATTTTCTTGGGGTTTTTCTGACTTGCTTTTCCTGTGTAATTTGTTGAGAGTTTTTGCTGATTTTTGCTAATTATACTATAAATTATGGTGGATGGATTCTATGAAGTTGCAATTGAAGTTTAGAATGTAGATTTCAATGGATTCTATTAAGCTAACGGTCGACGCTAGGGTAGTGTCCGCGCGAGGAGAGGGGCTAGGTACAGTGTACAGTGACAGCGGTGGAACTTAGCTAGGTTGGGCTTGGTGAGAGGGCTTCGTTGGAATAGGGGGGCGAGGGTGGTGGTTGGGTTCGTGGCTAGGTTGAGCTATGCTTTTTTATTTTTTAAGTTTTTTTAATAATTCAACCAATCAATTGTTGACACGTGTCACCTTAAATTTAAAAAAAAATACCTCTTTAACAGGTTACCAGTCACTTGGAACCATTTTGAGCGAATGACCCCTAAAGTTCGAATTATAAAAAATAGGGAAAATAGAAACTAAAAATCCAAACTTGCGCGGTCTGACAAAAAAAAATTCAACCTTTAATTAATCTCACAAAAGTCCAACCTTTGCACCCCACCTTCTCCTACAGATCCACAACCTATTAAAACAGGTAAACTTGATAATTTTCCAGTTTTTTCCCTCCATATTTATGACCTTTGCAGGGGGAGTTAATTTTCTCATTAATACCTTTGTTCTTCTCCCTTCCCATATCTTTAATAGCTCTGCCCCCTCCTTCAATTTTTTTTTCTCATTCTTTCTTCATTTCCAATTTTCTCCAAGCTTAAATCTTTTATCTCTGTCAAAAAAAATGGCAAGTCGTCTTTTTTTTGGGTCTGGTTCTTCTAGGTCTAGGTTTAGGGGAAATTCTTCCCCTGCAAAATTAGTGTGCTACCACAACGAGTTTGCGCCATTGAGGACTGTTCGCTATGACGGTCCAACGAAAGGGAAAAGGTTTTATGGGTGTTCTTATCGGCCTGTAAGTGTGTGAGGGTTGTTTTAATTTTTTAATTTTTGTTGTGATTTTTTTTTTCAATTGCATTTTCAATTTGGGGTTTTAATTTGTTTAATTTGTAGGAGCAGAAAACTTGTGGGTTCTTCAAATGGGCTGATGAGGTTGATGACGTTCGTGATGTGCAACAAATTGTTATTGAGAAGGAGGAAACTATCTCTGATCTGGAGCATCAAGTGGATATGCTGAAGCAAGAAATTGAAGTGATGAGGGACAAAGTGAAGAAGCTGAAGGTCAAAAAGGAAAAGTTGTTCAAGGAGGTTGAAGAGATGGGTATTACTACTACTGGGACCATGCTCAAGCTGAAGAAGAATAACACTGACAAGAGGCTCATGATGACCTTGGTGTTTTCTTCGGAATTTTCACTTTGGTGCTCATGTTGAAGTAATTGATGATGTTGCTGATGTATTTTGGGGGGGTGGGTCTGTAGTACCTTTTTTTTTTTTTTTTGTATGCTTCAGTAGGAATTGGTGGATGAATCTGTTTTTGGGGTTGTTGAAGTAGTAGTAGTTTGTTTTTTTTTTTTTAAATGGATGTTGGTATGTCTGTAGGAGGAGTAACAGACATTGATTTGGAAAAAAAAAATCCTTTTGTTTTAGTTTGGTCAGATGTGGACCAATTAGGTGATGGTAAGAAGAATATGGTTTCATACATTCCTTGTACATTTTGGCAACTGATTTCAATGATATGAATATAGGATGTTGCTTTATATGATTTGTGTGTGTTTTTTGACTGCTTAAGTTAGAGATGGAAATTTTAAAAAAAAAAAAATTGAATCAGAATTTGCAAAGATTATAACCACAGGTTAACAGTCATAGCAAATTGAATGATCATAACCACAAGTTAAAAAGCGTCTACCAAATCCATATAAATATCAAACTTACCTGAAAACCAATGTCTAATGCATAACAAAATGGTTTCAACATATATTACAAATAATCATTCTTCACTTATGAACTAAGTTAACTAAATTTAGCTTGGAAGTGGAGCCTTGGCTGAAGTTGTATTGGAAGCTTGTGGTTATAGCATTGCTTTTGCCTGCACCTCCATGAATCTGTAAGCAAAATTCAATAAATAGGGTTAGATTAAAAAGAGGAGAAAGAACTAACATGCATTGTAATTAGTAAGTTTAAGTGAAATAGATTACATATGAGTTTCCATCTTCTGACACAAACACTCCAAAGCCTTCAGGTATCCTAGCAGCTCCCCTTCCTCTTCCTCTTCCATTTCCTCTTCCCCTCCCTCTTCCCCTGGAACTCTCATTCCCTACAGTGGTATCCCTCCCCTACCACCATCCTTTTTGGGCCTTCCCTTCCTCTAAGTGGTGCACTGGTGCCTCCTCCCCTACTACCTCCTCCCTTGCTGCTGCCTCCCCTACTGATCACCTTGCCACCTTTTCCAATTCTAGAAGGTTCTGCAGTTGCAGTAACATGTGAAGGTGGTGGTGGCTGACATGGTTGGGCAGGCTGTTCTGCTGGTTCTTTTCTAGGCCTACCCATTGGTCTTTTTACAGGTGGTGGCTATGGCAATGAAGTCCCTTTATCAGGGCAACCTCTTTTGTTATGCCCTTTTGAATGACATATAGTAAATGTCATCTCCATATTATGCCTTGTAAGCTTCCCAGGCTTCTTAGGGTCTTCAAAATGATCTTTCCTCCTTCTTTCTTGGCCTACCTGGGCCAATCTTGATAGGAGGTAGATCCAAGACCAATTCAGATAAAGGCTAGTGCCTTTCATCCTCTAATGGTGGGATTAAGTTCTCATAGGCTCTCAAATAAGTAGCCTTCTTGTAGCAGTCATCCACAAAATCTTCAGTAATCTTCCTTTTGAAGAATATGGTAGCCACAGCATGATACCCCACACATATCCCACTTCCTACAGGTGTAGGTTCTATGTTGTAAATCAACTGAGCAAGTGTCCAATTGATAGCTTACTTGGAACATTGTCTGTAAGGATGGAAGCACTTCACAAAATGCAGCTTCCTCCTTTTCCCTCTCCAATTTTTTCTGAACTCTAGGACATAGTTTAGTCTTCCACTTGGACATCTCCTCCTTCTTCACAACTAGTCTCCTCATTAATGCCCCCCTTATATCCTCCAACATGTACAACATATGCTTAGATCTAGCTTGAATAATGTAACCATTAAAAGTCTCTGCCATATAGCTTTTGGTGACATCTAACATCACCTCAGTCTTCATAAATGCTCTACAGAACAACTTTGGGTTGTAACTCTTGAATGCTTCTGCTACAAGTGGGTCTGCAATAGCCAACTTAGCTATGTTATCATTGTAGTCTGCTTCATTATAAGCTTTGGCACAGCTCCAGAACAGAAATTTCATGTCATCACCCTTGAACTTCTTATGCCAATGTGAAAACATGTGCCTTGCACAATGTCTATGCTCTGCATTTGGGAGCACTTGTGACACTCCAGATAAGATGAACTGACACACATAAAACAAAGCATACAATTACTAAGTCATATAACACATCTCAAAACAAGTTCAATGAGGTGTCAAAACTAGAAGAAAGAGGACAATGTTGTTACCTGATGCTCATAAGAAACAAAGACAGTCCCAACTCTATCTCCAAAATCAAGACTCTTCTTCAAGTTCTCCAAAAACCACTTCCATGACAGATTGTTCTCACCTTCTACAACAGCCCAAGAAATTGGATACATTTGATCATTTTCATCTCGCCCAACTGCTGACATCAATTGCCTACCCAAAAATGTCTTCAAGAAACATGCATCAATGCATATGACTTTCCTAAAACCTTATTTCCAACCCTTTTGCACTCCCTCAAAACAAACATACAACCTTTGAAAGATTTCAGGTGGTTTCTTCTTCTCCATGTAACTAAGTCCAAGTGTGTGTTTGGACTAACCTTTTTCAATGCTTCTAAATACCTCCCAACTTTATTGTAATGTTCTCTCATAGAACCATGAAGCTTTCTATAGGCATAGTACTTGACTTTCTAAGCAAAATCTCTCTTAATTATAACCTTGTAAGCTCTCCTTATTGTCTCTATTATTTCCTTAGCAGGCTAATGTGGTCTAGCCTTGAACACATCAAGCAGTTGCTTAGCCAACCAAGTCCACTTCAGTTGCTTGTTTTTCTCCATATTCCTTAAGCAACTATGATCCCCATGACTGATTTCAGCACAAATGAACCCCTCCTAGAATCCCAAGAACCATACAATCTAAATGGACACCCTGCTGAACACCTCACAAGAATTCTCTGTTGCTTAGGCCTATTTCCTGACACAATGCTTAAGTTCCTACCCTGAAACACTGCATACTTATCCACAGCCTCCTTAAATGCTACTCTAATTCCAAACCTTTGTCCAACCTTCCACTAGAATGCTTTGAAGTCTGTATCAGCGAGCCCCTACCAACAACCCCCTTCTTTTTCTTCTTTCCTCAATTGTTTCCTCATCCTCACTACCCTTAGGTGTATGAATTTCATCCTTTGACTCCTCACATTCATCAAAAAATCCCCCCTCGGCAGTTCTGTCCACTAAGCTACCCCATTCTTGTTGTGCAGAAAGATTTTCCCTACGAGCTTCTTGTTGAAGTTTATGTGCTAATTCAATCACACTTGAATTGAAACCCCTAACTCTCTCCCTGGATTCTTATTGCTCATCATCACTAGTGTCTATATCAAACACATCAGGATCTTTTAATAACTCTAGGTCATTGGTCTCTCTATCATCCTGACCAGATCCAAAGTTTGCTTCATATATTTCATAATAACCCAGCTAGTCCTCTTCTTAACAGTCCACTAATTTCTCCTTATTCAAATAGTCTTCTTCACACTCCTCTTCATAATTAATATCCCAAAGATCCTCATCATTCACTACGAATTCCTTATCACCCCCATCATCTCCCTCTTCATCACCTGATTCAGCTACCCCCCACAACAAGGTATCTAATGGGATAAGACTTTTTGGTTTGTTATCCTCCCACTCATAATCATCAGGAACAGTACTGCAAACCTGATAAAATTGGATGGAGATGCAGATTTGGTTTTTGGCTCAAATTGGGGATCTGGTTCTTCAATAGGGTTTTCTGGTGTAGGGGAAGTGAATGGGGTAGATACACAGGGAACAAGATTATCTTTTTGATCTAGGTGTACTTCTATGTTGACTGTGGGAGTGGGGACCATCTTAGTTGTTGTTTCATTATTCAAACTAGGGGAAGGAATCTTATCTCCTACAGCAACTACTTCCTTGGTCAGTGTACTAGCTCTCCTAGGATTCAATTTTTTGGGCCTCCTAGACTTACCAGGCTTCCATCCATGGGTATATATGGGCTGGCTTACTGCATTGGATCTAGTTTGGGATTGGACTATAAAATCAGGCTCAACATCATCATGTACAACATACAAATCTATTTGTCTACAGTAAACAATCACATCAGCCATTATTTTGAACTGAGCATCATTACACAAATTCCTCAACCCATCCCCAAATTCAAGTCCAGGCAGAAAATAATATAGTATGTAATTATCTCCATAATCACAACATTTATTAATTAATTCTTCCATATAAGACCAGCACAACACTTCATTTTCAATATTAAAGGTTCTATACTGCCCTCCCAAGTATACCCAAACACCATTTTTACCCAAATTAAACTTACCCCCATGGTAGATTTTCAGAGATAAATCACCCATAACAACAATTATATTCACGTAAACAAAGATTAAACTATAGTATGAAACTAATCAACCACTTTAATCGTTCTAATTATTCAAAATAGTTAAGTCGCAAAAATAGGGTTTCACAATTTACCTTAATCAATGCAAATCGCAAATCCTCAACCCAATTTCACTTCCTCCTTCAAAGACACAACCTTTACGACCTTCGTATTTCAAGAACAAAGCAAAAAGATGGACTTTTTGAAGCTTTTGTAAAGTTTGAAAATGGTGTTTTGTTTTTTCAGGGAAAAGTTGTTGAAGAAGAAGAGAATTTCGACAGGAGGCCTTAACTTTTTAGGAGGGAAAGAATAAGGTTTACCTGTTTAACAGGTAACAAGTATTTTGGATTTGTAGGAGAAGGTGGAGTAAAAAGGTTGGATTTTTGTGATATTAATTAAAGGTTGGTTTTTTTTTTTATTTGTCAGACCTCGTAAAGGTTGAATTTTTAGTTTCCATTTTTCCTAAAAAATAATCCAAAGTTGGGATTATTTTTATCAATTTTTCCTTAATAATATAGACTTTCTTGAAATATTTAGTTAAAATATATTTTGTACGTCATATGTATTCCTTGTAATATTCTTCATATGATTAGATTATTTTCTTTATCAAGAAATATAATGTACTTAATAACTTAATTATTAACACTATATGTTTATTTTATATGTTTATTATCATATCAGATAATAGTCTTTATTATATTTATTATAAACCATCGTAAATGCCCATGGTCTTTGATTGTCAGTGTAATGTACTTTTATTTGTGACATAATGTTCATTGCTTATTATTGTGAAATGTTCTTTGAATTTTGTCTTTAGATTATAGGCCTATTTTAATTTACTAAATTGAGCTGTTGAACTGAACTTAACTAAATAGAGCGGAAATGAATTACTTATGAGAGAAGAAAATTAGAAACTGAACTAAGTTGAACTGAACTGAAATTAAGTTGAAGAGAACAGGACCTATGGTAGGTAAATATAAACGATGATCATTGCATAATATTATCATGCTTATTACGAATGGTTTTTAGATTTGAAAATAAAAAATTGATAGAGGATTTCCCAAAAGAATATCGTCAAAAACTTCATGATCTTGATTTTTAAAAAAAATAGTTACAATGATTTTATAAAAACATAATTTAAAAAAAATTCAACAATTGATTTTTTAATAATTAAATATGACGTTAAAATCTAATTTAAGAATAACATATATCAATACATATATTATGCATCGTTCAACACCTCAAAGACCATTATAGTTAAATTTCAAAAACATAAGGGTTAACTTACATCATCACTAAAACACATACACAATTAACCGAAAAAAACAGAAACTTAGACACATAAGGGATTAAAAAAAAAAGGAACATACTACGTAGATGATATAACAAAAGAACATTAGAAATATATAAAAAAAAAATTTAAAAAAAAAAAGTTGAATGTTCTTTACAAAAATGTTATATTTTATTTTCGCATTTATAAAAAAAAAAAAAAAAACAAAACCGAAAGGCTTGATTTGATACATCTGTCTATACCAAAAAAATCAAAAGGTATTAAGTTATTAAAAAAATAATAAATAATAACTACAAGTACCCCCTCTGTGTTTTAATAAATGTTACACTTACTAAATCCAGTCGTAGTTTGATAAGTGTTACACTTAATTTTTTATTAGCAAAAAATTACATTTAAATTATATATTTCTCTCCTTTTATGATCCCCACCTAAATCCACTAATTATATATTTTTTCTCACATCATTATTTTTCAATAAACTATTAACCCTACTATTTTCTTTTATAGGAGTAATTTTTAGGAAATTTTGACAATTACCACCTACTATTCTTTCCATTTTAGCAATTACCACCTACTATTATTATTTTTTTTAAATTACCACCTACTCTTTTCTTAAACACCAAAAGTTCCCACCTGGTTGGCTCTCAACCACCTTATGATGTCATATAGGCCCCACATAATACCTTCCCTCCCTTTTTCCCTCCCATTTCGTATTTCTCACCCGAAACTTCACTCCTTTGTCTCAATTTTTTGTTCAAAGAAATCGAAACCATTGCATTTCACTTCTTCAAAGCATATCAAGGAACAAGAATTGCTATTGCTACAATATGACGACGATTCCACGAAGAAAGGTATGTTGTTCATATGAATTTAGGGGGTTTCAATTCATGTTAGGGTTTATGATTTTTATTTTGGGGATTAAATTACTGTAGTTTAAATTAGGGTTTTGCAATTCAAATTTGGGGTGAGGGTGCTCAATTGGTGAACTAATTAATAGCAATTTGTGAATTATAACCTGGTTCTCTAACTTATAAGTAGTTATAGCTAAGTAAAGGTTTGATTTTGTGAAGACACAATTTCACATCTGCAAGTGTGGATATCCAACTTACAATCTCACTTCATGGACTAAGCAGAATCTAGGGAGAAGATTTCAAGCTTGCCATTTTTTAGAGCAGGACACTGATAGCAGGGGTTGTGACTATCTCAAATGGGTGGACATTGAAATGACTGAATGGCAAAATAATATGACTAATTCACTAATGGCTTATGTGAACGTGCAAAAGATTGTTTTGAGGATGCTGAAGAAGGAATTGGTTGATATGAAAGCTGAAAAAGCCTGCCTTGAACTTGAGAATGAAGCACTGAAGGATCAAGTGACAGTGATGAAGAAGCATGGACTCATGCTCCCTACATTTTGTTGTCTGCTAGTGTTTATGGTTGTTGTTATTCTTTTTAGGTAGTTTAGGTTAGTTTAGATGTTGGAAACCTTGTTGGTGATTTACTTTTGTTGAATTAGCTAAGAATGAAGTAATGTGTTGCTTAGAATCAAGTGTGATGTCTTGAATCAACATAAATGTACCTTTTGGATCCTTTAATGAATAAATGACACTTTCATTCACTTTTTGTGCAAAGTTTAATGCTTTACATTGTATGTCCAATATAACACAAAGAATTTAGGCATAAATTCCATAATTGGCACTTTTATTAATCATGTTAATTTAGTCATGTTATCATTTACAACAAAATATCATTCCCAAAAGATTACCATAGTTAAAAAAAAAAACAAACATGTGGTGCTTTAACCATCAATACCAAAAAATACAGACCACATAATTATAACACTTGTTCAAACATACACTACCACTACTTATAAAGGCTACCTACCGCCTTTGTTTTCCCCTTTCTAACAGGAATCTTCTCCCTAGCCCTACTTTGTGTTTGTTGCAATTGTGGAGGTTGGTTTTGACTTTGCTGTGTGGATTAAAGTGGGTGGTCAATAACAGACTATGACCAAGCTGAGAAGAAGAAGTTGCTTGATGGGTTCTACTTGCAGCCACCTGTCATAGAAGATAATAACAAAGTCAGACAATGATAAAGGCAGTAAATTATAGAGAAATTTAGTTTAAATAAATAACCTTACTGGTTGCCTTGACTTGTCACTTCTTCCTTTGCTCTTTAACCCAAGGTGTGTCTAAAGGTGGTCTTCCACCTTTGTCAACTTCTTGGACCACCTCAATAAAGGTATCATTCTTTCAAGTGAGTTTGTTGTGTCCCAATTGCCTACACTTGCTACATCTTGTGGGCTTCTTTGGAGGGACAGGTTTGTCTTGATCTTCTCCCTATTCTTTCTTTCTTTCTTTTTTTAGAATTAGGTCTGTAGGATTTTATAGGTACTACGCAGCGGAAATAACATGAATCATATTCCATTAAGCACCTAATCCCAAGAATCACATGCATAACACACAAGACACATAATCATACCTTTAAAGCGTGAATTCCACGTAGCTATTCGACAGGCAAATCAGGGAGAGAATAGAGCTCCAAATGTTTCTCCTCTACTTAATCCACGAGATTCGAATGAGCCATCCACCAATAATAGATTGGTCAAGTGATTGAGGAAAATCGCGGTCACCACCTTTATGGACAACCGACCACCGCACGAATCACCACCACCACGAGACACCACCGACGCCGAGGAAGAGGAGAGAGTCGAGAGAGAGAGAGAGAGAGGAATATGAGAGGGTTGGGCTTCGTGTTTGCAAATTAGGGTTTGATCAAATGATCAGTTAATTGATTGCATCAAACCCTAGGCACCTAGTCTATTTATAATCCCATCATCATTAGACTAGGGCACGAGGTCCAAAACCCTCTTAATTCCCTACATGGCCGGCCACCTAGAGAGATGAGGCCCATGACGGGCCTCGTCCTCTAATGCTCGATCTATCCCCTTTGTGTGACCTTATAGGATTCGTATAATTAGGCTTTGGGCTATTTTACTAGCCCAAAGATCGTTAGTACCTCTAGCTATGATAAAACGACGACCCAAATGTACAAACTTAATTATCTCCATAATTTGATCCAATTATATATCTAGTAATTGTACACGACGAAGACATAAATCCTTCAATCCCCCAGTTGTCTGAGACAAGTATGCAATATTCAAATTTTTAAGTCAATGTGTGTGATATGTCTATTTTATATAGTATTTTACCCCTGTCCCTTGGTCATAATTAGTAGTGTTTTTTGCTCTTTAGAGCCTTTTTTATTACTAATTGGTGCTTTCTAGTGTTTTCGTAGATTTGGTTAACTTTTGCAGGGATTTATACTTTTGGAGTATTTTCCCGAGATATTTTGGAGCAATCACGAGCATCGGAGAAGCACGACCAGATTCTATAGCCCAGGGCCGGTTAGAGCCATCGAACCGGTGATTAAGGGCTCGGTATAGGTGATACCGGGGCGTTTGGACCGAGTATTCAAGATCGGAAGAGGAAACCCAGATTGGCCCGAAGAATTGGAGCCCAATCGTAGTCCAAATAGTGGCCCAAGAGAGCCGCCCGGCCAAAGAGGCTAGCGCCCGGAGGCGCGCCCGACCGGGCGGGAAAAGCTAAGGCTGGCGCCCGGTGACGCGCCCGGCCGGGCGCGAGATTAGTGTTGAGGAAGCAAAAAGGCGCGCCCGATCGGGCGGTGCCTCGCCTGATCGGGCGCGTGTAATTATTAGGAGACAATTAGCGTCGTTTTAGTTTGTTTTAGTTTAGGATTTGTACGGAGTATAAATACTCCTTTGTAATACGTTTTTAGCACTCTCTCTCTCTCTCTCTCTCTCTCCTCTCTCTCTTTCTTTACTCTCTTAATTGTTTTCTTAGATTTCCTTCTCTTAAACCTTTGTTCTTAATCCACTCTTAATTCCAGATTTATTTTGGTAACGATTTCTCTTCTTTTAATCATAGTTGTCTATTTCATTCCTTTAATCATGTTTTGCTTTATTGCTTTGATTAGTTTAGTTTCTATTATGTGTGAGTAGTTTTCTTTCTAAGGTTTTTGGGTATCCATAAATAATATGAAGGGGTAATTTATTGTTGTTAATTATTAATGCTAGATTAATTTCCTACTGATTGATTTAATGCTCTGTGACTAGATTAGGCCTGATCTTTTATGCATGAGTTTGACAATATTGATTCGAGATTCGACAGATGAGAATTGATGTTTAGGTCTAGTTTCAATAGGCGGATTAATTTATAAATGGTTAAGTCGAGATTCGAGAGATGAGATTTAATACCGGTAGATTAATTCTGTGATTGTAGTACGTAGCGAAATCCCTTTACGATCTGGTTAATTGATGCGTTGATGATTGACTATTATTGATTTTTGATATTGCATGATAGTTTCTTATTGAATTGTTTTAACGCTTTACAATTATGGCTTGTAAAAGTATAGCAATATTGAATTGATGAATCGAGTAGATGTTAATTTGATATTAAAGGCTACTTTCAATAAGAACTTAGATCTAGTAAATTGCGAGAGCCTGTTAGATCTATGTTGATTAATAAATTGCGAGAGCCTGTTAATTATGTTATTTATGCAATGTCAATGGTTGATTATTATGTTTTACCCTGAAGTATTATTAATTGGTGAACCTATGCCCTAGATCCTTTTATATATTGTTTTCTCCCTATTCTCAATCTTCGTAGTTTAGTTTCTTACTCAAATATAAATATTGGTTACTTCATAATCTAGATTATTTTAGTTAATTAGGAATAGAAAGACTTGTTTCCCTGTGGAGATCGACCCTACTTCCCTATCTACTTTAGTTAGAGGACTTAGGTATTTACTTTTGATTTGGGGATACGACTTTACCCTGTTAAAATTTGGCGCCGTTGCCGGGGATATGGTTTTATTTTTATTTCTGATTATTTTTGTAGTCTAGGTTATTTTCTTTTTATCTCAGAGAACATTAGTTCTCTGAGGCAAATCTCACATTTGCTTCTAGTTTTTTGTTTATGCCCAGGTGTTCCAGATCAGGGTATATCTCATTCGATCCTGAGATCGAACGTTCCTTCCATAGACAGAAAAATCTCTACAAGCAAATTCTGGTGGATTCTGGTGATAATAATAATCACCGCGATCCTCCAACTGGTTCTAGCGATTCAGAGGTATCATCAGACGCAGAATCAGAGATGGCGGTTCCAAAGAATCTTAGTGATTACTCACAACCAAAGCTTACAGATTTTCCACATCTCACCCCTACTCCGGCTCTTGATGGGGTTCAATTCGAAATTAAACCTCAATTTATAACGATAATAGAGAGGAAGCAATTCAGTGGAGCCAAGGGTGAAGACCCAAACCTTCACATTGCCAACTATTGTCAATATTGCAACACCATCAGGCAAGCCGGGGTCACTCAAGACCAAATCAGGGAGATTCTCTTTCCCTTCTCTTTAACTGGAAAAGCTAAATTGTGGTTTAATGGCTTGTTGAATAGAACTGCACTTGGTATAACTGACTAGGAAACTCTTGTTTTGAATTTTTACAACAAGTATTATCCTGCAGAGAGAACAGCTGTACTACGGAGTCCGATTCAGAACTTTGCCCAAGAAGCCGATGAGTCCTTATATGAGGCTTGGGAGAGGTTCAAGGATCTACAAAGAGACTGCCCCCACCATAATTTAGCACAATGGAAGTTAATCCAAGCCTTTTATAATAGCATTGCAAATTCCTCTAGAATAATTTTATATTCTGCAGCTAGTGGGAGATTTATGAATCTTGATGTTGATGATGCAGGTCAGGTTAATGAAGATATGGCGATACACAATTCCCAATATGGGAATCCTAGAGGATTTGCTACCAAGGGGAAGCATAGTGTTGACTCTGTATCCTTTTTGCAAGCTCAATTGACCTCTATATGCCAAAAATTAGATAATCTTAGCACTGCTAATCTAGCTAATGTTTCTACGATTAATAATAATTTTAACGAGGCTTTCTGTGAAAATTGTAGTATTTTAGGTCATTGGGAACAAGATTGCAGGAGTTCCGTGGAGCAAGTTAATGCATTTCAAGCATATAGGCAGAATAACCCATACTCCAACACCTACAATCCTGGGTATCGAAATCATCCGTACCTTTCCTACCGGAGTACTAATGTTCAAAATCCACCACCACAAGAACCACAGGCGCCACAGCAACAGCAGCAGAAATATTACCACCCCAATGCTGGCCAGAAGAACCAACCACAACAACCTTCCTCATCTTCTGACCCTTCTCTGGTGGAAATTAGAGCAATGTTGGTTAATATGCAAAAGCACATGGAGAGTAGAGACGCGACAATCGATCAAATTCTAGCACATAATAAAATTGTAGATAATCAAATTGCGCAAATTTCCGCAACTCTACAAGCCCGCCAACAGGGAGCTCTGCCGGCACAGCTGACCAGGCCTACGGATCAAGCATTTGCAATTACTCTAAGGAGTGGTCCAAACTATGAAGGGCCCCCTATGCCCAGAGTTGATGAACCTGTTTTATTAAATAATGCTAATCTTGATTCCGTTAAACCAAACAATGTAGTTAATAGCCCTGCAGGGCTAAAGGATAATACTAACATATCTAATTCTACATTGCAAAGTACGACTCCAGAGAAGGTGGCTACTCCAGACAAGAGCAATTATTCTCCAAAGCCAATTATCAAACTTCCATTCCCCAATCGTCAATTGAAGACAAATTTGGATAAGCAGTTTGGTAAGTTCCTAGAGGTGGTAAAACATTTGAAGGTAACAGTTCCCTTCACTGAATTAATCACACAAATTCCTTCATACGCAAAATTTATGAAAGAAATATTAACGAGGAAAAGGTCTATTAGTGAGGTAGAGACAGTAGCTTTCACTGCAGAGTGTAGTGTCGTACTTCAAAATAAGTCTCCACCTAAATTAAAAGATCCGGGTAGTTTTTCTATCCCTTGTCATATAGGCAATCTGATGATTGATAATGTATTGTGTGATTTAGGTGCTAGCGTTAGTGTCATGGCATTATCTGTGTGTTCCAAACTGAATATGGGTAAATTAAAAGCTACTAATATTACTCTACAAATGGCCGACCGTTCTTTTAAATACCCCTTAGGTGTTTTGGAGGATGTCCCCGTTAGAGTAGGTAAATTTTATATACATGTTGATTTTGTTGTTCTTGATATGGCTGAGGATGTGAAAACCCCAATTATTTTGGGTAGACCATTCCTTAACACTGTAGGAGCAATCATAGATGTGAGAAGTGGTAAGTTAACACTATCAGTGGGGGATGATAAAATTTTTTTTAATCTGAATAATGCCCCTAAAAGCTCCATGAGTGAGGAAAAATGTTTCAGTGTTAATGTGGTTGAGAATTATTCTAACAAGCCCCAAGCTCTTGAAAAAGATCCCTTAGAGGCGGTATCTTGTGTTGCATCCTTTTCAGATGAGATAGACAAATGGCAGAAGGAAGTTGATGCAATAGAAAGAGCACTCTACAATGTTGGTCTTGGTTTTGAGGACGACAAGGTGGAATCAATCAAGCAAGTTGTGAAATTGGATCCTACGGTAAGTGTTCCGCCAGATCGAGTTGCAAGTGATGAATGCAATGACAATCTGAAGCAACCCTCGATCAAAGATGGATCTTTAGTGCGTAGCATTAAAGATCCCCAAGTCCAAGTCAAGGTGGATCCACCAGATAAGGTGAATTAGCGTCCCACAGGGTATGTCAGGAAGCCGCATCGCAGCCTAAACACCGCTAGACTGGGTGAGAAACCACCCGATCAAGCGTTAGGCCAAAGGTCCTAGTTATTGTACTTGGTAAGAAGGTCGTGCGGGACCTAGATAAACCAGCGCTTTACGGGAGGCAACCCGTATTTTTAACGATTTTTAAACTAGTTTTTCTTTAACTTTTCTTATGAGAGGAGAGACGAGGGAATTTAATGAGTTTTATGAGCTTTATTCAGGTTTGAAGGAAAAGATTTAGCCAAATTTTGAAGAAAATAAGCAAATACGAAAGCTGACAATTAGTCTCGGGCCCGACCGGGCACGAGACCTAGGACCATAAGTTGAGCATTTTCGCCCAACCGGGCGCGAGAAGTGTCGTATACGGAGAAAAATTGTCCGCCCGGTCGGGAGACTCGCCCGACCGGGCGCGAGAAGGAGCGAAATTTGGAGCGATAGATCGCCCGGCCGGGCGCGAGAGTTGAAGGCAATGCGGGCGATAGATCGCCCGATCAGGCGAAAGGCGCCCGACCGAGCGCGAGAACCTCCTCATTTAAAAATTTTAGATCACCCGACCGGGCGCGAGGGGCGTACGCGTGGTCTTCTTCTTTCTCTTCTTTCTTTCTTCCTTCATTTCTTCTTTCCTCCATTACTTTCTCTCTCTAAAACTCGAATTCTCTTTACCTTCTCTCTAAGATTTCTTCTTTATTTCTCACCCAAATTCAAAACTTTTAACATATTTGTAATCCCCTCTTCATCCTCTACATTTCCATATAAAAATGTTTTAGATTTTATTTAAATAAATTTTCAAACCCATTTTCTACCATGGCTTCAAAGAGGGCTAGGTCCATTTTCGGTAGGACCTCCAGTTCGAGGGAGGAATACGACCCGGATTTGCAACTTTCGTACTGGCCGACGATCCGTATTGCTAGCCGAGAGCAAAAGGAGCGGCTGGAACACTTAATCAATCGGGAGCTCTTCTGGTGCAGGTGGTGCAGGTGGAAGTGGAGGTGCAGGTTTCGGCTCGATGGATGAGGATGATCAGGACTAGCTATGCTGGGCTAGTTCCCGAGCCAATGAGGACATTGTCTTATTCTGGCTTGGGGGAGATTTTGGTTTGGTATTTTTCTTTTCCTCTTTTCTTTTATTTTTGGTCTGTTTTCTTAGGTTAGATTTCTTGCTTTCTAGGTTAGTTTTATTGCTTTCTTTTATATGAAAAATACAAAAAAATTGAAAAATAAAAAATCCAAAAATACTTTCCAATGAATTGTAAATTATGCTTCCCTGTGCCCCTTACTTGAGAAAATTGTTTTGATTCTTGGTTATTGATGATAAATATTATGGATTAGTTGATCATGATTTGATGTTTAATTTCCTTGAAACCTTAACATGCGTCAATTTTGCCAACTACTTATGAATATAGTGCTTGACTAGTTGATTTGGTTAGGAATGTGTGATAAGTTCCATAGTTCCTGGTATGTCAATGAATTTGAGTATTGGTTTGCAACTATAAGTAATGTTTATATAATTCATTATTATGCACATTGAGGAGAACGAAGGCATTTGTTCTTTTAGGCAGCCTCCAGATGATTGTAGATACATTTGTTCCCTTCTTGCTACCCATGTTGTTGCCTTGACCTTTTTGTTGTTTATTAGCCACATTACAAGCCTATTTTGCCCCATTGGTTACTAGTCCCAAGCTTGGCTTGGGGAGCTATTAGTGAGTGAGGTGAGGGAGTTTGTAGTGTGCTTATTATTTGCACAATTTGGGTGGATTGTTGAGAAGTTGTTTGGTTTTTGATCATGTTTATTTTTGATGAGTTTGAGAGTTATATTTTCTTGAAAAAATAAAGCATGATGTTATGAAAAAAAAAAGAGAAGTTCAAGAAAAAAAAATGTAAAAAAATAAGTGAACTTCAAAAGAAAAGGAAAAAATACTCAATGTTCAAATGTTCTAGTTGGAGGTTGAAAAATAATTAAGAGCTTCAATGAAAAATTCAAGTTTGGAAATAAAGTATGTTTTTTCACTCCACTTCTTCATTATTATATTTTTATGAGTGAAATTGTAAGTGTTGGGATTATTTATTATGATTGGAGTAAATTTGGTTGATGTTAGAGTTGGTTATGTAGGAGATGTTGATCATTATTTATTTTGATCATGGGCTTTATTAGTATTTGCTCCCTTAAGCATAGCTTTTCTCTCACTTGTTCCCAAATGATTCCTACCTTTTACCCTAGCCTTACATTACAAGCTTTAAAGACCTTCCGACCTTTGTGCATAGAATTGTATGAATGTGAAAGTGTTGTTTATCAATGCGAGTTATGATTTGACATATTTCGAGTCGACTAGTAGGTTGAGCGTTCATTGTTTTATACACACGAGAGTGTGAGTAGGGAGGGCATTGTTCACATAAAGGGGTTGGATGGAGAGCGATCGAGTATATCTTTTACTCGCCACAATAATGAGAGTCAAGTATGTGAGCACTAGTCTTGAATTCTATATGCTCTTGTGGTTTGCTCTGTTTGACAATTTTTAGGGAAGATTGGTAATTAGATGGATTTGATTGGTTGACTTTGAAGCATGTTTATTTGATTTACCCTGGATCGTTTGTGCTTGATTTTTACTTTTTGGGGTGAAGCATATTTATTGATTCATTGATGAGATCTTTGCTTAGGGACAAGCAAAGGTTTGGCTTAGGGGAGTTTGATATGTCTATTTTATATAGTATTTTACCCCCGTCCCTTGGTCATAATTAGTAGCGTTTTTGGCTCTTTAGAGCCACTTTTATTACTAATTGGTGCTTTCTAGTGTTTTCGTAGATTTGATTGACTTTTGCAGGGATTTATACTTTTGGAGTATTTTCCCGAGATATTTTGGAGCAATCACGAGCATCGGAGAAGCACGACCAGATTCTATAGCCCAAGGCCGGTTAAAGCCATTGAACCAGTGATTAAGGGCTCGGTATAGGTGATACCGGGGCGTTTGGACCGAGTATTCAAGACCGGAAGAGGAAACCCAGATTGGCCCGAAAAATTGGAGCCTAATCGTAGTCTAAATAGTGGCCCAAGAGAGCCGCCCGACCAAAGAGGTTGGCGCCCGGAGGCGCGCCCGTCCGGGCGAGAGAAGCTAAGGCTGGCGCCCGGTGACGCGCCCGGCCGGGCGCGAGATTAGTGTTGAGGAAGCAAAAAGGCGCGCCCGATCGGGCGCGTGTAATTATTAGGAGACGATTAGCGTCGTTTTAGTTTGTTTTAGTTTAGGATTTGCACGGAGTATAAATACTCCTCCGTAATACGTTTTAAGCACTCTCTCTATCTCTCTCTCTCTCTCTCTCTCTCTCTCTCTCTCTCTCTCTCTTCTCTCTCTTTCTTTACTCTCTTAATTGTTTTCTTAGATTTCCTTCTCTTAAACCTTTGTTCTTAATCCACTCTTAATTCCAGATTTATTTTGGTAACGATTTCTCTTCTTTTAATCTTAGTTGTCAATTTCATTCCTTTAATCATGTTTTGCTTTATTGCTTTGATTAGTTTAGTTTCTATTATGTGTGAGTAGTTTTCTTTCTAGGGTTTTTGGGTATCCATAAATAATTTGAAGGGGTAATTTATTGTTGTTAATTATCAATGCTAGATTAATTTCTTACTGATTGATTTAATGATCTGTGACTAGATTAGGCCTGATCTTTTATGCATGAGTTTGACAATATTGATTCGAGATTCGACAAATGAGAATTGATGTTTAGGTCTAGTTTCAATAGGCGAATTAATTTATAAATGGTTAAGTCGAGATTCGAGAGATGAGATTTAATACCGGTAGATTATTTCTGTGATTGTAATACGTAGTGAAAGCCCTTTACGATCTGGTTAATTGATGCATTGATGATTGACTATTATTGATTTTTGATATTGCATGATAGTTTCTCATTGAATTGTTTTAACGCTTTACAATTATGGCTTGTAAAAGTATAGCAATATTGAATTGATGAATCGAGTAGATGTTAATTTGATATTAAAGGCTACTTTCAATAAGAACTTAGATCTAGTAAATTGCGAGAGCCTGTTAGATCTATGTTGATTAATAAATTGCGAGAGCCTGTTAATCATGTTATTTATGCAATGTCAATGGTTGATTATTATGTTTTACCCTGAAGTATTATTAATTGGTGAACCTATGCCCTAGATCCTTTTATATATTGTTTTCTCCCTATTCTCAATCTTCGTAGTTTAGTTTCTTATTCAAATATAAATATTGGTTACTTCATAATCTAGATTATTTTAGTTAATTAGGAATAGAAAGACTTGTTTCCCTGTGGAGATCGACCCTACTTCCCTATCTACTTTAGTTAGAGGACTTAGGTATTTACTTTTGATTTGGGGATACGACTTTACCCTGTCAGTGTCAATTTTATAATATGATTGCATCACATGTCAAAATCATATTAATCTACAAATCGTTTCTTGAAATCTGAGTTAGAATTACATAACCAAATGATTACTGAGTAATGCATTGGAACGCGGCCACGTATTTTCTAAATTCTCCCTCTTCAAGCGGCCATGACACATTTCCTAATTTAATAGGTAGACTTTATTCAATCTTGTGACAACAAGGCTCCCACTCAACTTTTGAAATAACCAGGAAACACTCTTTATAATCCCCAGTTACGACAAGACGGTTGAGTGTTCCACGGTCATAACATCCATTGAATGAACTCAAAGTTCCACTCATGTCAAAGGAATCCACTAATAAATCCGGAAGCTCTATAATTGAACTTCAAAGTAGGTCAATAGTTCGATCATGCATCATTCATGCATATCCAAGTGATTGATCGGGCATCACTATTCCCCTATGGCCCATGAAACTGCGTTATCCAATCAATCTTACATGCTAGTCCATTTATTGAAATCATTTATGTCCACTTTAATGATCTCAAACTAGGAACTTAAATAATATGTGAATTTTGTTCACCTGTGGGGTTTCATTCACCAGGTCATCAACCTGATGAGCCCATCAATTCATAATTTTTTTTGACATTTTATTTAATTTCCAAAACCATAATTATATAAGAGAAATAATAATTTCTGTTTTAAACATAATTCTGCAAATTGATGCATTTCTTATGTAATATGTTTTCTCAAAACATACACAACTTGAATTACATAACTTGTTTCAATCTAAGACTTTAATATGACTTTCATACCTTAGTCCATGGAAGGGGTTTAGTGATTTCTCACTCATAATAAAACTTTGCAGATTACAACATCCCGCTTGTCACTGATCTCATAACTGAGGTGATATCTCATATCTATTAGTTTGGATTTGTGATGTGACCCTGGCTCCTTTGTTTTGGCAAAGGCATCCTCTTAGACACATGACAATTTGATCCGAACTCCCTCTTTAACTATCTTACTGTACATTTAGCTTTGAACTCTTCAAGCTCACTGTGCTTCTCCATACAGACACAAATATGCATTTAGATCATCTTGCCTGTTTGGAAAACTTGCATCAGTATAACCTTTTGACAACTTGTTTACCTTTAACACCATAAATTAGAAAAATTCCTTTAGTGCTTCTCAAGTACTCAAGGATTTGTTCTTGGTAACTTTCAGTATACTTATTCTGTATTTACTTGAAACCTGCTACATATGCACAAGTCATTTGTAACAACTTTCTTTGTACATTTCATGGCACATATAATGGACCCTTTTGCAAAATCATAAGGTACACTATCCATACAACTCAACTCTATTAGCTTTTGAAGGCACTGAGTTTTACTGAGTGTAATACCATAAGACATGGGAAGATATCATTTCTTAGAGTCTTGCATCTTGAACTTATCAAGCATCTTATCAACATAAGTCTCTTGAGTAAATCCAATCATTTTTCAATATTCACTTCATGGATCTTGATTCCAAATATGTACTCAACATCTCCTAAGTCTTTCATATAGAAACAACTCCTTAACCACTGCTTGACTTATTCAAGCATTGATCTGTCATTTCATATAAATTGTATGTCATCTACATACATGACCAAGAAGACCAATTTCTCCCACTAAACTTCTTGTCTCTACAAGATTCCTTATCGTTCTTTTAGGAAATCAAACTGTTTTGATAACCTAATCAAAACAAATGTTCCAACTCGTTGATGCTTACTTCAATCCATTAAATGAATTTCTGAAGTTTGCAAAACTTTCTAGGATTTCTAGATTTCAAAATTATTGGGTTGTATCATATACATACCATCCATCAAGAACATTTCATGAGGTGATTTTGATCTCTATAACTAGAATAATCCGAATAGGTAGGCTTACACAACTAATAGGTTTGACCCTATTTGTAAGACTATCATGGACTAACACATCTCTACAGACATGGAGTCCATACTGGAATTCTTGGCTTTAAGCCATTTCTTGAGTTGGTACTTATCCAAAGCTCGTTTGTAGGGCATGTGTTCCAATCATTCTAATAGGAAAATTTTAGAATCCACCTTTTCTCAGAATTTCAACAAACTGTTTGTTTTGATCCCAAGTAACCTACGATAGGTATGAGCAACAATAGAATTATTCTCTTCAAATCTTTGAAGCCTTTCATTCAAGTGGGACGATATAAGCCTTGCTAATGGAATTAGCTTGCTTCGACATATGTTTTATCAAATTAGTTGATTTCATATGCCTTCGTCTCTGATGTAGTGTTATCCACATCCATTTCTTGCTCGTCTCAAATCTTATCGAGATCTAACTTTACTCCCACTTGGCTTTGTAGGAAGAAATTTCTTTCTATAAAGACATTATCGCGAGCAACAAACATTTTGTTTTCTACGCGATTGTAGGAATAATACCTCTTAGTTTCCATGAGAAAACCCATGAAGAACTATTTGTCTGATTTAGGGTGCATTATGTCATCTTTGTAAACATTTTACATTGACTTCATAACCCTTAATCTTGTTTAGAAAATATAACTTTGGAACATTTCAAAAACATAACTCTTATGACATGTTTTCTACTACTTTGGTTAAGTTTTCTGTTTAGTGTATTCGCAATTGTTGTTGTTCTAATGCATATCCTCAAAACATATTTGTAAATCAATAAATCTTGGATCAAACAATGGCAAGCAAAGTTTGATTCCTTCTTCATACATTTTAATTGTATTGTTTCTAAATTGTGAATTAATTCAAGAATTCCCTTTAGATGATCATTGGTTTTGAGTTAAATATTTCTCACAACAATCATATTGTGGTGTTAAATTGTTTATCTCAAACTGATTTTACATTTCAATTTTGGAATTTTGAACATTTCAATGATTCCAAGCTTTACTTCATTAAGTAATTATCAATATAGTTACTTAAATCGTTAGTAAAAGCAATGAAATAGTTAAATCTCTTTGCTAATTCTTGAATTATGGTCCAAACACATCGTATGTATGAGTTCCAAAAGGTCATTTTAGCTCTTTTACCCTTACAACTAAAAGGCAACTAGGTCATTTTACCTTATCAAGCATGACTTCTAATTCTCAAGTGATTCATAATCAATTTAGAATAAAAGTCCATCTAATGTAACTGTGGATGTGCAAATTGGTTATGTGATCAAATCTTACTTTGTTGTAAGTAAGTTTATTTTAAATCATCTAAATCGCTTTTATGATATACTTACATCAATGCCATAAGATAAAATTAATTCATATCTAGCAAAATGAAAACAATTTATTACCTTGGTCATGGATCAACACTTGTCCAAGCCAAGTAAACCAAATTCAGTATCCAAAACAAAATAACTGAAATATTGTCTCATAAAAAAATCGGAAATTGTTCTAATTTCATGATAAATTAATCAGAAATCAAAACTATGAAGCTATCTCTGGCCACGAAAAACTCCTAGTGCACCTTCAAGCTCCATCTCCATGCTAGCCTCACTTGTTTGCAGTTCCTGCGCAACATTAATAATGTTAAACGCTGCAACTTGGTATCACATACCTAAGTGAAAATTCAAGGTATTTATGGCAATTGCGCTTCCAATGTCCCTTCTTCTTGTAGTAAAAGCATTCACTCTCACTTGCAGCCTTGGGTTTTGGAGTCGCCTTAGGCTTTTCAGGAGCCTTGGCAACTTGCTTGCTCTTGCTCTTAGCACTAGCCTTTTGCCCCTTCTTCTTGAACCCCTTTCCCTTTTGGATCATAAGAACTTCCTTCTTAGATTCCTTAGTGATTTGCTTTTCAGCACTAACCAGCATTGCATGCAATTAATTCATAGTCTTTGCAGTGGCAGTCATGTTGAAGTTCATGATAAACAAGTTAAAACTTTCTGTAAGTGAGTGGAGAATGATGTTTGTTGACATATCATCACTATATGGGTTCCCCAGTTTCTCCATACTTTGAATGAGGCCGATCATTTTGAAAACATGATCATGAACTGTGGCACCCTTCCCCATCCTACAATCCAAAATCTCACGATGGAGCTCGTATCTTTCAACTCTAGCTTGTTTCTTAAACAAAGCTTTGAGTTCTTGCATGATTTTATATGCATCCTGATCCTCAAAATGCTTTTGAATATTAGATTCCATGGTAGCAATCATCAAGCAAGTGATAGGCACAACTCTATCATGAGCTTCCTTGTGCTTCTTGACTTCTGCCATAGTTGCAGTTTCTGGAAGAGGTCCTGGCAATGGGATGTCAATGACATCCTCTATACCTTCAGAATTTTTAACATTCTTTCCCAAGTGGAAAAGTTTTCTCCTGTCAACCTATCCTTCTCAAGGAATGGTTGCAAATTGTAAGTGTTATTGTCATTGTGATTACGGCTACCCATTTATGTCAAAATAAGGCAAAGTTTAATAATTATGTTTAATTAAAGTTAAAGTACCATAAACGAATTAATTTGGTAACTTTAAAACACTATTCAATAATTAAAGGATCATAATTGAATTTTAAGTGATTCCAAGACTCTTTATTCGTGCAATAATTGAACGGACTTTGGCCCGACCATCAACCATTACATTTTCAAGGTGAGTAAACTCTTTACTAATCACAACTCTTGTAACTCTTGGTTGAATAATAACCATCACATGTTTAATCATTTCCCTTTGCTTCAAGGTTCTAAACTCTTTAAGTGACCTCGTTAAGCACAACCAATTAAAATTGTAAAATTTGATTTACCCTAACTTCCCAAAGATATAATATGACACCCAGCTTTGGCATGACCCATCACAAATATCGAAGGTTTCATTGGGTTTTTAATTGGAAAAGCAATCTTAATATTTCTGGGACCTAGATTCATTATGTTGTGATTATTTAGTGAACTCTAGCACATCATCAATCAACATAAATAAAATCTAACAAGCATAGTCTACTAATTCATAAAATAAAGCATGACATAGTATAGCCCCTTAGTCCTAAAAAAAACTAGAAATGAAAAATGCTCCCACTTGAATCATCATGGATCTCCATCCACCTTGCTCCTTTGGGCCTTCACTTCTTGAGCTTCTTTGGACTAACACTATTTAAATAACTATTCTATTTACTTTAAATAAAAGTTACAAAAATACTTAACGGTGTGCAGACCGTATTTAGATGAAAAAAATACATCACGATGTGGAGATCGTATTTTAGATATATAGCAACATAATATCATATATTATAAAAGTGTCATATAATAAATCACTCAACATGCTTGTCTAAACTACAACATCAAATGTTCATAATTAAGGCAACGCATTTCCTAAAATATATTATATTTTAATCATAATTAGATAATATCATATATTATTCATGACGGTTTGTAAAATATCACATATTTAATTTAGTCATGAGATAGAATCAAATCATATTTTAATCTAGAAAGATAAATGATATTAAATCTTCCATGATTATCCTAACAAACTTAGGAGATTCTATCCTAATTATTAGCCAATCAAATAATTTTAAAATCAATTACATCCTAATCTAATTATGGGATAATCACATTATTCAAATCAATTATTATCCTTTTGGAATATGCTTAGAATATCCTAATCAATCTTATCAAAAATTAACCACTTTAATTATGGATAATTACCAATTTAACAACTTTAAATATGGATAATATCAAATATAACAACTTCTGAATATTTGATCTTATCCTAAAATAAAAGATTTTATACAAGTAAAACCGGTTTTATCTTTCAAAATAAAAGATCATATTTTAAAAATATATTATCTTATCCAAAATAAATCATATTTATCTTAAAATATTTTTTAAAAATGAATAAAATAATAATTTTTTTTTTGAAATCCGTGCACCACCACACCGGCCACCGTGGTTGGCAAGCCGAAGCTAGCCATGGTGGTTGGTTGCCAATAGCAGCCACTGCCGTAAGGGCAGCAGCGTGGCAGCAACACTGGCAGCCGTGCAATGCTTGCACGCTGCTGCCCACAACCACCTTGTACCGTCGCCCTCCCTCCCTTCCCTCTTGGCTTGCCACCAGGTCGGCAGTCGCCGTGGCTGCGCCACCCAGCCACGGCTGCTGGCCTCAAAACTAATTTTTTTTTTCAATTTAATTAAAGTAACTTTTATTAAAATTAAATCAAATCAGTCCAAAAATTAAAATTAAAATCACATTCAACTTTAAAATTAGGGTTCATCATAAAATTAATCCCAATTTAATTCTAACTTTTAAAATTAAATCGATGATCATACATAAAACATTTTTACGCATAAATCAATCCAATTAAAATTATGAATCATAAAAAAATCAAATTATATCAAAAATCAAGCACAAAATCATATTTTAGGGCTAGTATTTTCAAAAAAATTCGAAATTAAGGTTAGGGTGTTCGAAAATTTCGAATATTATATGGCTTAATTCGGTCCTCTTCATGGCAATTTGAGCATAATTAAATCACATTTAATCGATTCCAAAAGTTTAATCACATTAAATATAATAATTGAACCATATTTAAATTAATTTCTCCCTCTTAATTGATTATAAAATTAACGTGGACATCAAATAATCGTATTATTATGATCAAGCGCGTTCATGCAAGAGGCTAACTGATACCACTGTAGGAGTTTATAGGTACTACGCAGCGGAAATAACATGAATCATATTCAATTAAGCACCTAATCCCAAGAATCACATGCATAACACACAAGACACATAATCATACCTTTGAAGCGTGAATTCCACGTAGCTATTCGACAGGCAAATCAGGGAGAGAATACAACTCCAAAGTCCACGAGATTCGAACGAGCCGTCCACCAATACTAGATTGGTCGAGTGATTGAAGAAAACCGCAATCACAACCTTATGGACAACCGACCACCGGATGAACCACCACCACCACGAGACACCACCAGCGCCGAGGAGGAGGAGAGAGCCGTGAGAGAGAGAGGAATATGAGAGGGTTGGGCTTCGTGTTTGCTAATTAGGATTTGATCAAATGATCAGTCAATTGCTTACATCAAACCCTAGGCACCTAGTCTATTTATAATCCCATCATAATTAGACTAGGGCACGAGGCCCAAAACCCTCTTAATTCCCCACATGGCCGGCCACCTAGAGAGATGAGGCCCATGACGGGCCTCGTCCTCTAATTCTCGATCTAGCCCCTTTGTGTGACCTTATAGGATCCGTCTAATTGAGGTTTGGGCTATTACTAGCCCAAAGATCTTTAGTACCTCTAGTTATGATAAAACGACGACCCAAATGTACGAACTTAATTATCTCCATAATTTGATCCAATTATATATCTAGTAATTGCACACGACGAAGACATAAATCCTTCAAGGTCTTCCTGGTAACACTCTTATGGCAGGAGGCAATGGTTTCTTGAAGCTCATCTTCTCTTTGTGCTTAGCTTCTAGTACAGGAAGTATAGGAGTACCATAAGCTTTCAGGTAAGTCTCCCAACTGTATGCCTCATCAACATAACCATTTGGATCAACTCTTTTATCCATATAACAGGCATAGGCATGGATACAGGTAGGGGTGAGCAAAAATTCCAGGTACCCGGAATTGGAACCGAAACCAGTTAAGAACTAGCGGGTCCGGAACCGAAATTGGACCCGGTGGTTCCAATTCTGGGTAATAAATTAAGGACCTGCTTATAACCAATTCCAATTATCAACTTTTTGGACCCGAAACCGGTTGGGTACCCGGTTACCCAATATATGCTAAACTAAATTAAATTTAAATAATGAAAATACATTGAATGTATCTAATTTGTAAAATAAAAAAGTATTATTAATACCTAACATGATTACAAATAGCTTAATGCACATATAAATATAAGTATTAAATGCTAAAAATGAACCTAACTAAAATAAGAATTATAATTTGTATTATATTTTTAAAATTACATACACAAGTGGGTACCCGGAACCGGAACTGGTACCCGATGGTTCCAATTTCAATTTTTGAATTTTAGGACCCGGTTGAACCAATTCCAATTCCGGTTTAGGACCCGGTTCCAACCAATTCCAAGTCCGAGTCCTAAAATTTTGACCGGGTACCCAGTTTGCTCACCCTAGATGCAGGGGATGTCAGTAAGGTGCCAATGGTAGCATGTACAAGTCTTTTCCTGTATATCAACTACAACTCTATCTCCTCCAAACTCCACCTCATAGTTGTCATCCCTTGACAATTGCACTATGCATCCTCTAGCCACATGTTCAATCCTTTCAAGTGTCTTTGTGATGTAAGGCATATTCTTCCCATTCATTTTCTTCACTCCTTCACACTTCTCATTGCACCTTCTCAAAATATACCTTCTCATCCACTCCATCTGAGTGAGAATAGATTTATCTCATGCCTCTCTAATGACAGAATTGAAAGTTTCACACATGTTGTTAAACAACATGTTTGACTTGCAACTGGTTGAGGATGCATGCCTACACCAATATCTTGTGGGGATGTTGACAAGGTATTCATATGCATCTTCACTCAGAAATTTTATGCTCTCCACGGAAATTTCATGATCAACCTTCATTGACAAAAGCTAGTAAGCAGAATATTTCACAACATGTATGCTTTAACATTAAAAACAGAACAGTTGAACGAACAACAAAAAAATCATGTACCAGAGTTGTTGCCATTGTTGCTTGCCAGATTAGGTCTTTGAAAAGGGTCCTAGTGAACTGAAGCTTAAAGTTTCCCCAAATATGCCTCACACAGTATCTTGTTTTTGCTTTAGGCACTACTTGGTTGAATGCTTCAAGTAATCCCTAGCGAGTGATAGACAAAAGGCAATTAATAGAAAACTACTATTACACATAGGAAGCAAATTTAAGCATCCAAAAGGGAGAAAGGATGGAAAGTAATACCTTTTGTCTTTCTGACATGAAGGTTCGTCCTTCACCTTCCTCATTAGACAAATCTTTCATTAACATTTTCAAGAATCAAACCCAGGTCTCAGTGTTTTCCACTCCTACAATTGCCCAAGCAAATGGGAATATGTTGTTGTTCCCATCCTTCCCAACAGCAACTAGAATTTGTCTTGGGTATGCAACTTTCAAATGGCAGCCATCAACACCTATGATTGGCCTACAACCATTTGTGAACCTCTCTAGCAGTTCATTAAGTGTCATATACATCCTGCAGAATATAGGTGGCTTTGGGCCATCCAAACCATCAACTACTACCCCTACCCTGCTGCCCTTATTGTATTTAGTGATTGTTTTCCCATAATCCCAAACCCTCTCATATTCTTCAGATGCAGAACCATAAATCTTAAGCTTTGCTCTAGCTCTAGCCAACCATGTAGTCCAGTAGGTAATTTTAATTCCAGTTTCAATCAAAACCCTCTGCTTGAAAGCTTTTAATTTCCAACTTGGATCAGCGTTCTAGTGCTCTAGGTACTTATCTCCTAAGTACTCTGCATTCATCTTGCTATTTGTATTAGTTCTTACACAAGTGTGGTTTAACCTCATAGATCTAATGACAACAGTACTTAAAGTAAACCTCAACCCCACCTTCAATTTAATTGGTTTGCTAAAATCAGTGAGAGCATTAAATGTTGTATATGGTTCCTCTTCTGAATATGAACCATGTAAACTCCTTAGCTTTTCAGAATCAACATCTTCTTCTTCTCAGCCCTGCTCTGATCTGGTACCCCATCTCCGCTCATCCCACCAGCTAAACTGCATTCTGCCTTTTTCAATATTCCATCCCCACCTTTGCTTACAAAAAAAAAAAAAAAAAAAAAAAAAAAAATTAACATTCAAATCACACTCTTCCTCCCCAAGATTCCAATCAACATCTAAATCACTTGCCTCAAAACTAGATGAACCAGACACTAGGCAAAAATATGAATTGGCCACCGGTTCAAAATCCCCCAAGGCCACCGGTTTTGAACCGGTGGTCATTTGGGGGGTGGCAATAAACCGAAGCAAGGCCACCGATTCAAAACCGGTGGCAAAAAGGCTTATTGCCACCGGTTAACCGGTGGCAACCGGTGGCAATAACACTCCCCGCATTTTATTTTTTTTGGTATTAATAAGTATTGCCACCGGTTTTTTGGTGGAACCGGTGGCAATAATGCCCAAAAAATATATTTTTTTTTTCATTTTTTTCACTTAAAAATCAAGAGACACTTACATATAATCATAATATACATCTTTTTTTTCCCCCTAGAAATTGAGAAATAATCATAATATACATAAATTACATGTATATTCATCAATGAATAAATAGTTAATTTACAATTTAAAAAAAATGCTCTTTGAATTAACCTTGAATCTGCAATAGATCTGCAAAAAATCACAAAAAATTAAAACACAATTAAAAATCAAAATAAAAAAAAACTGCAAAAAAATTAAAAATCAGAATGATAAACAAAAACTTTAGATATGAAAATTTTAAAAAACAAAAACCACCAAAATCCACAATCCACCCACAACCCACGACCCACCACCCACAACCAACGACCCACCACCCAACAACCCACGACCTACCACCCACAACCAGCAACCCACCACCCAGATTCAACGACCCACCACCCACAACCCACGACCCACCCCACCACCTACCTAAATCCATCCCACCACCCACCTAAAACGACCCAACGTCCCACCAGCCACCTAAAAAGACCGCACCACCCCACCACCCACCTAAAACCACCACATCACCCACCTAAACTCACCGCCTTCGCAAATAACAACCCAAAATTAACAAAAACAAAAAAAATCGAAAAATAAAATTAAAAAAACACACATACCATCACGGATCCACACAAAACATTGAAATAGGGTTTACGAGGCCAAATTCGACCATGAAAACTCTATATCTAGAATTTTCATGGTCGAATTTGACCGGAAAACCCGTATTTTCATCCGAGGAGAGAGAGTGCGACAATAAGCTTGGTGGTGTTATTGTTGGAGGCGGGGATGGTTAATGGCGGTGGTTGTTGTTGCGGCGGTGGACGAGTCGAACGAAGGAGAGAGAAAGATATCGCGAGAGAGGGAGAAGATTAGGGTTAAGGAGAGAGAAAGAGAAGAGAGATCAGGAGAGAGGAGGAGATCCGTAATAGAGAGAAGGAGGAGAGAGAGAGAAGGAGGAGAGCAGGAGGAGAGGCGATAGAGGAGAGAGAAGATTAGGGTTAGGGTATATAAAGGAACCCACGAAAGAGTGATGAGGAGGAAGGGGAATGAGAAAGGCGGGCTAATTTTTTTATTTGATCATTGCCACCGGTTCAAAACCAGTGGCCTTTATCATTTATGCCACCGGTTCGGTTTCAACCGATGGCAATGTTCATGTGCCTAATCCCGCCCATTTTTTAAGCCACCGATTTTCAAAAACCGGTGGCCATTGAGCGGTGCCTTTTTCAATTTTTCTACTAGTGATAATCTTTGTCAACTTTTTCACACAGACTCCTCTTTTCCTTCACCTTATCATGTCTCTTTGTCCTAACCTTATCATGTTTCTTTGCCCTTCTGACTTTCTTACCCTTTCCCTTTTGTGCAACACGCTTCACCCTAGGAGTAAGTCTACTCTCTTTCAGACTTTCAACATGCTTATTGAACTCTCTTTCAGATATCAACACAGCCTCATCAAGCACACTATGTTTTTGGATTGGTTTTAATTTTTAAGCTTTGGGCTTGGAAGTTGGTTGTGCAGAAGGTAAGATGGGCTGAGATTGTGCTGCGATTGGGCTTTGATGGTAGGGCCCAGGTTCATTAATGTTGAGCGTTAGTAAATTTGTCCTATATGTTAGCAAAGTCAAAGGCATAGATTATGGTGTGAGTTCCAAAATTGGCTCTATAGTACAATACATCTCCAATGTTCCCATCTTATCTACCGTGTCTAGGAATTTGTCAATGTCCAAATCTTCCTTGAACTCTTTCCTCCCACTACCTAGTGTTCTACCCTTCATCCTATACCATACCTTAAACCTTTGGAGAACATCCATTCCAGCATCCCTAAACCCAGTGGCAACAACATATCTAAGAGTTGAAACCCTAATGTTTCTCACACTACCTTGTGTAGTCAAATATGTCCAACCCCCTTATACTCAACGACCTTCCTGCCTTTATGCACCTTAGTAACAAATTCCCCTCCTAATCTAATCCTTAAATTAACAAACATGGGATAAAAACTCTCCTCCTCCATACTGCAACACCTAATGCAATAAAAAAGGCAAACAATATTCAATCAATTACTTGGTCAAAAACACACACACCAATCACAATAAACAACAAATATAACAACATGCATGACATTTAAAACCAGTAATTTAATAAACTAATTAATACTGAAAATTGAAACATGCAGCTTTGAATTTTTAATTATATCCACTAATTAAACAATAAAAACCCTAATTTACAACTAATTCATGAATATAATACCACATTACACAAATTAGCATGCAATTACAGTGTTACGTTTTCTAGGGTTTCACAATGTCAATGTATAAACTCAAAATACCTTGCCTTTTTTTTTACTCCGTTTTGCTAATTCCAACAAATAAAATCCTCCTTGCATTGGTCCCCCCTTCAACGACGTCGTTTTCCACCCAGTTGTACTCTCCTACTACCTAGAATGAGGTACACTTATGGGACATTTTTCAACTTTTTTGACCATCAATTAGGAGAGAGAGGAGAAGTGATGCAAGAGATTTAATTTTCTGAAAAAATAAAAATAGATGGGTGAGGTTGGATTAATTGCAATTAATGGTGAAGGAGAGAGAAGGGAGACAGGGGAGTGAAGTTTCGAGTGAGAAATAGAAAATAGGAGGGATAAAGGGATGAAAGGTATTATGTAGGGCTCACATGACGTCATAAGGTGGTTAAGAGTTAACTAGGTGAGAACTTTTGGTGTTTAAGAAAAGAACTAGCCTTCTGGCCCGTGCAATGCACAGGTTATTCATATAAAATTGTATTGAGAGATAAGTGAGGAAATATCAATAAATCATTATAGGGTATAATATGTAATCGAAAACATGATTAAAGAAATTAAAATTTTGGAACTTTAATCCAAAAAGGACTTAAAAAGAAGATGGAAGGGCTAAAATTAAAGAGAGAATAGGAAAAGGTTTAATTAAAGGGGAGAGATGAAGATGAAGATGAAGATGAAGAGATGAAGTGTATATGAAAGATGAAGTATAAGTAAAGAATTAAAAAAAATGGTGTAATTAAAAATTAATAGTGTAAGATGACATGTGACACTATGGTTAAAGAAGTGTAATACTAGTAGAATGGATGAGGACATGTGTCTTTCTTAGTTTATTGGTTATAGTTTTTAAATACTAAGTATAGATAGGTGGTAATTTAAAAAAAAATAATAATAGTGGGTGGTAATTATTAATCCCAACTTTGGGTCATTTGGCCTGACAAAAGAAAATGCCCCATAAAGTTGGGATTATTCAATAATAATGGAAAGTTGGGATTAATGAAAGTAAATGGCCGAAAGTTGGGATTAATAATTACAAATTTTCTTTGTTAAAGTGGAAAGAATAGTAGGTGGTAATTGTCAAAATTTCCTAATTTTTAATACTCTAACTCCCTCACTTATATGTTATTTTGTTTAAGCCAATTAAAATTCCCTAAAATTTATTTTGTGTCGGTCAAATTATAACACTTAGGTCCTGTTTGATTCACCTTAATTTTGCTGAACTTAAATTATTTTTACTTAACTTAACTTATATTTACTGAACTGAACTTAATTTTACTGAACTGAAATTATTTTTACTGAACTTAAATTATTTTTACTCAACTGAACTTATTTTTACTGAACTGAACTTAATTTTACTGAACTGAAATTGTTTTTACTGAACTGAAATTATTTTTAGTGATTTTCTATTATAATTCTTCTTTAAGAAAAATGAATTTTACTGAACTGAACTTATTTTTACTGAACTGAAATTATTTTTACTGAAGTGAAATTAATTTTACTGAATTGACTTTACTCCGTATCAAAAACAGAGGGAGTATTATTTTCGACTTTTCCATGTTTTGTCCTTTGACTTGTAAGTTTTTGTTTTTGGTAAAAATATCTTTAAAAAGGTAAATTGAAAAGGAGAAAAAAAAAACCATCCATTATTCAGCTCATTTAACGTCAGTGTGAGCTTGAGGATGACGTTTGTAGAGACCACCAAATGCTGCCTATTTTGACCTCCATATCCTAACTGGATATATCAGTTATACTCTCCAATCATTCAACAACAACTGATCAATTTTTATGTAAGTTCTTCAATTTCGTTATATCCCATATTTATGCTTTTATTGCTTCGTAATTGACGATTAATTTCCTAATTTAGCTATGATTTTATCATTTTAATTGGCAAATTATCCATTTTTTAAGTTGGGTTTGCTTGTTTTTCCTTCGATTCCATGAAATTTGATTGTCTGAAACATAATTTATCAGTTATTATTTGCATGTTTAGTTGATTGTTTGTGGATTAATTTCTGGGTAATGAAGTTGCAAAAGTGTCTGCAACATAATAGGTTATAAGGGTACAAGTAAATGACAATGGAAGATAATTTTTGATTCAAAATGAACCTATTTAATTTGGGGATACAATCAAATTTTACAGCAATATCATTCCGGTTATTGGATTCGAGCACGGCTCGAGGGGCTATATATACTCTTTTGTCGATGATCAGCTCCAGAATTTGATATGTATTTTAGTCTGGTGGAGTCCTTGGAGGAGAATTTGAGTGAGGAGAATTTGAGCGAAATGGGTCAATATGTAAGTCGATTAGAGTTAGATTCTGAAGACGAATTCTATGATGCTAGCAACACTGCTAATTCTAGTAGCTATGGTCATGCACATGATGACAATTCGAAATGTTTAGACAACGAAATTTCTGACTTGACAATGATTAAATCAAAACCCAATGAGCATTTGAGAAAGGTTGTACCCGGAAAGAGAAAAAGATCTGTATCAGCAGTGAAAATGTTGGCTGGTCGAGAGGCTAATTATTCTGGGAGAGGGAGGTTCACATCTGCAGACTGTTGCCATGTGGCTAGCCGTTATGTGCCTGTTAAAGGGCCCTGGCTCCTGGATCAGATGAGCAGTCGAGCATATGTTTCACAGTTTTCCACTGATGGGTCTCTTTTTATTACTGGATTTCAGGTAAATTCCTAGAAGGCTTAGAGATGGGATTAATTAATAAAGCCATTGGCCTCCTGTCATTCTTGGTGGCAGGTGCAGATTATGATTTGCATATTTAAATTGTTATAGTAATTTGCTTGCACTTTGGTTGTGCAGGGAAGTCATATTAGAATATACAATGTTGATAGGGGATGGAAAGTTAAAAAGAACATTGTTGCCAAAAGCCTGCGTTGGACAATTACCGACACATCCCTTTCGCCGGACCAGCAGTACCTTGTGAGTGATTGTCATTTGTTGGCCGGAAGTAAATTAAAATGTGCCTCATAAAAAATTTTATTTTATATTTTGTTGGGAGGGGAGGGGAGGGGTGTTGTATAATAGAAATAGTGGAGAGATTTATTCTATAAATTTTTGTTTCACTTGTGATGACATGACTATGTTGTTATTGCAGGTATATTCCAGCATGTCACCTCTTGTACATATTGTTGATATTGGATCTGCTGCTATCGAGTCTCATGCGAATGTGAATGTATGGATCTCATTCTTCAATTTTCTGTCTTAGGAGACATACTTTATTTTTACATATGGAAAAATACGTGCACTACTAGTTTTTGGGTTTATTTAAAATTGTGGTATACAATCTCAAGGAAGTGCATTCTGGAGTATCATTTTGATAAAGCAGGAGGTTTTCATGAATATTAATTGTAAATTCGCTTCTACAATATTTAGTTCTTGATCAGCTCAACTCATATAATCTCTATAAGAATCTTATCTGCATGTCAACTTCAATGAGGATATAATGAGACTTTATGCTACCATAGCTAGATAAATAAAAGGGAAATAAAATACAAAATATGGAGAATGAGATGGTGATAAATGGCTTGGATTGTTCAAAATAAATTATTGGGCAATAGGATACAATATATAGAGAATGCTGATGGTAGTTGAAATGAGTTAGTGGTTGTTTAGCTGGGGAAGAGGGGGAAGAGGTGTAATAATGATACATGAATATGGCTCTATCGTTCTGTTAGGCCGTATTGTAAAGGATTTTCAATTGATCGAATCAATATTGTTCAGTTTAGTAAGGAGTGTTTCAAAACCCGTGATCTTTTCCAAATTAAACGTTCCAACTTTGAATTGCCCAATATGAAAGTTATTTCCCATGTTTCACTCAAAGTTGCTTGCTATTCAAAGATAGAGTGATAAATTCCTCATGTGAGTCATATCTTCCAAATAATGGCTCTAAGCCTTTATTAATCTACTCTAATTACTCTTATAGCGTACAAGTGAACAAGAATTAAAATCAAATTTGTATCACTATAACCGCGACACAGTCCACGATCGTGCATCATATACGTTCCCCCAACAATGTGACTGTTCCTGCGAAGCGACTAAAACCATATTTTTGAAACACGAGGATATAAGTCATCTATCCCTCCTTACACCATCAATATGTCTTGTTTATGTGGGTACAAATAATTGGTCTATAAGCAACAATGTGATTAAGCTTTCAAAATTAGGTGGCATAATTCTTTGTTATGTTTCATAATCTGCATTTATTGGAGAAAAAATATGTTAATATCTTTTAAGTTGACTATATTCTTGATCCTTCCGTAGTATTTAATTTACTTCCTCTGGTTTTGTTTCATTCTTTTCCTTTTTTTTTCTCGGTCTTTCGCAACACTTCAGGTTTACTTCTTTTGTTAGGTCTCGATTTTTCTATTGCTATACTTTTACTTTAGCACCATTCAAATTTTCTACCTTTACTACCTTTGACTTTGGTGATTTATAATTAAGAAAAAAGTCATCGTGTAGGATCTCGTTAAATTCATCTTGATTATACTTTCACGATATCAAATTTTATATTTTTTACTTATTGCTAATAAGCAATATAAATGATTTATAATAAACATTAGTGAGCATGACATAAGAAGGGTTGCAAGTAAAAAAAATGAAAAAAAAGAACCGCGGAAGTACTCACCGGTGGAGAGAGTATATGATATGGTCTTCATAAAGTCTTCAAAAAAGTGCATTATGCACGATAGCAAATCCAAAAACTATTTGTTATGGGTTCGGAGTCACTAAATACATATATTAGTGAAACCAAATAACATAATTATATTTCCTTCAAATAAAATAACATAATTATCTTGCAATAAATAATTTGGGTGTGACCAACAAGAGTTGGCTCAAGTGGTAAGAAACTTGATGTCGCTTAAGGGAAGTTTCGAGTTCGAGCCTCACCGAAAACTCTTGTTGAGAGACTCATCCATCATAAGCAACCCGGGTTGGATCCGGATATAGTGAACCGGATGGGGCAACCTAAAAAATAAATAAATAAAGGGTGTGCACATGTTTACAAAAAAAAAAAAAAAAAAAAATAAAATAAAAAAATTACTTAAATTTGGAACTAACTATCAAATTCAACATGCATCTTTGATAGAGATTATAGAAAGATAATATATACTTTCATGGTTAAGCTTTGTGCCAGGTAGAGTAGAACTTGCTACCTTTGATTAATGGTGTTGTGTTCACACCACTGGGCTGTTGGGAAGGTTCAACATATATACTTACATTTTATTTAACTAGCTATAGCAAAGAAATTTGATTAGAATTTTCCTGATCCGTTATGGGTTCAACTGAACCCACAAAACCCATATGGGAACCGCCACTGATTATGTACCTTTGGTAACATATGTATACTTAAATCAGAGCTGCTTTCATTTGGGGAAATAAAGGAATTAAATCCTTAAGTGAGGGAAATAAGAGAAAATGATCCATGTTAAAATCGATGTTATCTATTTTGCCTACCACTTGTTATCTTGCACTATGCTATAATTTAAATTTTAAAGATACAAAACTAGAAATATATCATATTTAATGGTACCAGAAAGTACCTTGTTAAGTAAATACAAGAATAACCAGAGCAACCTAATAAAGTAAAAGAAGAAATCAAGAGCAACCTAACTAATTTATATTGGTCAATTATTATCTTCACTCCTCGGTCTTTTTCAGGTGTATTTAACCATATCAAAGTCTCCTGATAAGGGTCCAAAGGTGGAGTCATGAGGAGATTCTATTTCATCTTCTACCTCTGTTTTAATGTGTTCTTAATATTTACTGTTTGCATAAGTATAAGGCAAAGGAGAGAGTGTATAAAAAGGTGGGTGGGTGAAAGAAAAAGATGGAAAAAGTAAGAGAGAAAGTGTAAAAAGATGGATTTATAAAAAAAGGTGGATAAAGTATGACAAAGTGAGTGTGTACGCTAAAAGAGGTTAGGTAGTAAATGGGGTTGGCCAAAGATGAAATAAAGTAGATATGTTGAGAACATTATAACACGATAAAATGGAATATGTTAAGAACAATACAAAATAGGGGTAGTATTGATATTAATTGCTGATTGGTCAATGATTCCGAGACGAACACATATAAAATCCTGTTGTTCTTCTCATAAACATCTGCTTTGACTGTTATGACAAAGTGAATGTGTAGGCTAAGAGAGGTTAGGTAGTGAATGGGGTTATCCAAAGATAAAATAGAGTATATATGTTGAGAACATTATAACACGAATAAAATGGAATATGTTAATAACATTATGAAATAGGGGTAGTATTGATATTAATTGCTGATTGGTCAATGATTCCCAGACAAACACGTATGAAATCCTGTTTTTCTTCTCATTAACATCTGCTTTGATTGTTTATGTTGAACAAATTCAAAACTATTTACTTTTCACTGACTCCATGTAGCAGTGGGTGCTTGTTTTTTGTTTCATTAGTAATAAAAGCAATTGATATACTAGTCATTTTTTTTTTCTATTTGGAGATGCCAAATTATCAAGGCATGGGGTATTACATAGAAACATATAACTGCTATAGGCAAGGTTTGGGGGTTGCAAAGGAAAATTTTGGAAATACTTCCTTTTCAGTTCTGCTCATTAGCTGGGATCTCAAATCGACACATTTGCATTTTCCTGGTTTTTTTTTTCTTCTTTCTTGCTTCCGAGGAAAGTTGGGGGAGGAAAAGAAAACAATAAGTGGATCTGAAGCAGATCATTCCTATTATATGACTGGAGAGGATTTTCTGAATTATAGTGCTGAATTTGTTGACAAGCTCTTTTGAAATGATGCTACTGATTAATTTCCTAAGATTAGTCTTACTACAGTAGTGTAATAAGCTATATTGTACCGAATCTTCTCTAGTAATTTAGGATGGCATGTCACTCCAATCACCTTATTGTACTACTTTATAGTTTAAAACAAAAAAAAATTCCATCTGAAATAGTATGTTTGCTGTTGTCATATCTTTAACTGCTCCCTTGACATAATACTTTTAACTCATTTAGGACAAAACAATCATATCTGGTGTGTATTCTGATGTTGTGCAGGAGCTCCATGATGGCTTGGATTTTTCAGAATATGGTGAAGGTTACGGGTTTGGGATTTTCTCTGTGAAATTCTCAACAGATGGTCGAGAACTTGTGGCTGGAAGTAGTGATGATGCAATTTATGTTTATGATCTTGAGGCTAAAAAGCTTTCCCTCCGAATATCAGCTCACATTGTAGGCACTCATCTAAATTTATTGTTTTTCTTTTTTTCTTTTTCAATGTTATCTTTAAATATTCATTCTATTAACCTTTATTCAGACATTTTTCTTTGGCATTGTTTTCTTACATGAATTTGGCGTTATTTTGTTTAAATTAAGTAGGTTTCCCTATTGCAACCATGGTTTCCAAAATTATCGAAATTTAAGATTTTGTGAACCAAATGCACATTTATTCCTTATCATTTTGACTTTATTCAAACTACTATTCTTAACCAAATTAGTGGTTTTATAACTGATTTTGTTTGTTTAGTTGCTTAAAGGTTAACAACCAGACTAACTCAGTTGTTAGAGTTATTGTTGAAGAATAGACCTCTCAAGTGTTACTACATGTAAGTATGCCACATTGTTGAAGAAGAGAGAGTTAGTCACTTTATAAGGCTAGGGGACTACTCCTATTGTTATATGGTTTTGGGATGAAATATCCTTTGTACTTATGAAGTAGACTCTCTCTCTTGATTTGCGGGTATGGCCCAAATATGTATTTAATATGGCATCAGAGCCAAGCCCACGATATGGGATCTTAAATGGCTAAAGTTCACTGGCCAAGAGTAGGTCCATGGAGGGGGAGTAAAGAAGCACTCTAGCTCGAAAAATCACATGAGAAAAAGTTAAAAGGGGCCTTACATGTGAGGGGTGTTGAAGAATATATTTCTCAAGTATCACCACATGTAAGTGTCCCACATTGGTCGAAGAATAGAGAGTTAATCAATTTATAAGGCTAAGGGGCTACTCCTATTGCCATATGGTTTTGGGATGGAACATCCTTTAAACTTGTGAAGTGGACTCTCTCGTTTAGTTTGTAGGTGTGGCCTAGACCCATATTTAATATTTATCTCGATTGGTAAGAGGATTGGAGTTGTAACTCGTTGTAAGTGGAATAATTTGAGGGGTCTGGCTGGTTGGTGAAGAGTACTATTTAAGCTTGACATTCCCAAAAATTCCATAACAGGGAAGTGGTATTACGGTTTAATATTGGGTGTTATTCCGGCGTTGTTGGCCCAACTTATCTATACTTATATGGTGGATCTCAAACATATTTTTTCGGTGCGGTTGTCCAAATTGAGTAAACAACCCTGCTTAGATTCCTCAAATAAAATTCGCGGAAGACCTTTAGTGAAGATATCCGCTATTTGATATCGGGAAGGCACATGAAGAACTCGAACTTCCCCACGTGCAACTTTTTTTCGAACAAAATGAATATCCATTTCTATGTGTTTTGTTCGTTGATGTTGAACTGGATTACCTGACAAATAAATAGCACTAAACATTGTCACAATAAACAAGAGTAGCCTTTTTAATTGGATAATGTAACTCCAAGAGAAGATTTCGAATCCAGCATTACTCGGAAACGACATTTGCCACCCCACGATATTCTGCCTCTGAACTCGACTTGGACAATGTGGGTTGTCGTTTAGATGACCAAGATATCAAATTATCTCCCAAAAAAGCACAATAACCAGACGTCGAACGTCTTGTATCAGGGCACCCACCCCAATCTGCATCAGTATATGCAACCAGAGAAGAGATAGAGGATGGATATAAATGGAGTCCAAAATCTAGAGTACCTTGTAGATACCGAATAATCCGTTTGAGAGCAGACATATGATCACGGGTCATGCATATGAAGGCAAATCTGCTGAACAGCATAAGAAATATCCGGCCTGGTAAATGTAAGATACTGTAGAGCCCCAGCAAGGCTCCTATACAGAGATGGATCATCAAAATGAGCACTAGTGGTAGCGCCAACCTTCGGCTTCGTGTCAACCGGAGTGTGAGACGGTTTACACGATGACATCCTTGCACGATCAATAATTTCCTCGGCATATTTACGCTGTGAGAGAAACAAACCACCCTTATGTCTAGTCACAGCAATACCCAAAAAATAATTCAGGGGACCAAGGTCCTTCATAGCAAACTCAGGGCTAAGATGAGCCATAATAGAACATCGGAGAGCATCAGAAGAAGCAGTCAGTATAATATCATCAACATACAATAAAAGATAAGCCATGTCAGACCCCTTACGATAGATAAATAAAGAATTATCCATCCTGTTGTTAGTAAAACCAAGAGACAACACATAATCAGCAAACCGCTTATACCAAGCCCGGGGCGCTTGCTTTAGGCCATAAAATGACTTACGTAATAAACAAACATAATCCGGATGGGTCTGATCTCTATACCCAACTGGTTGATGCATATAGACAGTCTCTTGTAGCTCACCATGTAAGAAAGCATTTTTAACATCCAACTGATGAATAGACCATGCCTTTGACAATGAAAGACTAAGCACAGTACGGATTGTAGCCGGTTTGACAACTGGACTAAATGTCTCACCACAATCGATGCCAACCTGCTGAGTTTTGCCATCACCTACAAGACGGGCTTTATGCCTCTCAAAATCACCATTAGATTTGACTTTATGAGTAAAAATCCACATAGAACGAATAACATTCACATTAGGTGGACGGGGCACCAAATCCCACGTCTTATTTTTAATAAGAGCATCAAATTCATCATCCATGGCCATTTTCCAATTAGGATCACGCAAAGCCGCGATCGGATTACGAGGTAAAGGAGACCTCGTGACAGCAACATTGGAAAAATATTTTTTATTTGGCTTAACAATGCCATTTTGACTACGAGTCACAATGGAAGGCTGCTGGACCGGAATTTGTGTAGGAATGGAAGCTGGCGGGCCATGTGGGAGCTGGGCTAATGGAGAGGAAATAGGAGAAGCACGAATTGGGCTGGGTGAGGGAGGAGGCCCATGCGCAACTTGCAAAGGAGAGTGGGCAGGAGATGAGGGAGGAGAGTGTTGTTGGGCCGTGGGGGAAAGAGGAGAAGATGTGGGCTGGACAGGTGGTGGACTGTCATGAGCTTGGGTCAAATGATGTATAACAGAAGGATGTAACACATCATTTAGAAAATCATACGAGTCAGCAGATGGAACATGAAGTTTAGCAAAGGGAAACACATTCTCATCAAACAACACATGTCGACAAATAATTATTTTATTTGACGATAAATCAAAACACTTATAACCTCAATGATTTGGAGGAAAACCCAAAGAAACACATGGAGTAGACCGTGGTTGTAACTTATGAATAGTGGTAGAGGGAATAAGAGGATAACATAAACACCCGAAAACCCGCAAATGAGAATAAGAAGGAATACGTTGATAAAGAACCTCTAAAGGAGACTTATTTCCTAACAACTTACTTGGAATGATATTAAGGAGATAAGTGGTCATTTGTAAAGCATGATGCCAAAAAGATGGAGGTAGAGAGGCATGAGCAAGAAGAGTTCTAGTGATATTATTGATAGTTCTAATTTTTCGCTCGGCTTTCCCATTTTGTGAGGAAGAATGGGGACAAGAAAGACGAAAAGACAAGCCATTTCGTTTGCAAAAATCCCAAAACGGACCATTATCAAACTCCCTTCCATTATCACATTGAATATTTTTTATTATTCGTTCGAATTGTGTGGAGATATGGGCTTTAAAATTTAGAAAGGTGTCATAAACATCCGATTTCTTGGCTATAGGAAAAGTCCATAAATAATTCGAAAAATCATCTAATAAAACAATATAATAACGATGGCCCGTAGAACTTAAAATGGGAGATGTCCACAAGTCACTATGAATAATATCAAATGGCATAAGAGTGTTTGAAGTAGAAGAAACAAAAGGCAACTTGACATGTTTTCCATAAACACAAGAACCACATGCTAGAACTAGAATGTTTGGTACAATCAATGCTTTTATTATGCCTAAGAACATCTAAAACAGGAGCACTCGGATGACCCAACCGATCATGCCAAAGTTTAGGAGAGATGGCGGCGAAGGTAGAGGGATAAGCTTGATTGTTGGTAAATGGATAAAGGTCCCCTTGGCTATCACACCTCATGATTGGCTTCCCCGTCCGAAAATCCTTCACAGAAAACCCAAAAGGATCAAACTCAACCGTTACAGAATTATCGGTTGTAAATTTTCTAACAGAAATCAGATTTTTAATGATTTTGGGAGCATGAAGGACATTTTTTAATGAGAGAGGAGTAACAGTGGAAGGTAGTTTAGTGTTACCATAACCTAGTATAGGAATAGTATGACCATTACCAACAACAATGCCATTATTAGGATGACTGCTCAAATTAAAATAAGACGAGAAATTACCAGAAGAGGATGTCATATGAGATGTTGCACCGATATCCATGTACCAAGACGGATCAGGTTGTTGAAGAGACATAGTGTGCATAGCCGCCTCGATATCCGTAGGAGCAAAGGACCCGGACTGACCAAGAGAATTCGAACTTGCTGAACATAGGCCTGCTGTAGTCTTGGGCCCAACACACCAGGTTGTTGGCGCATAGGAGGAGTGGATTGGGGTCTGACCCAACTTTGAGTTGGGTAGGGACAAGGGGGTATGGGCCAGCCTTGATTATACCAACCCCAAGGAAAAGAGCCCGGACCCTGTTGTGACTGCCATGTCGACTGTCGACTGCTACTGCTGTCCACCGGACCACCGTGGCTGCCGGACTGCTGGTCCCAGCCACCGCCGTTGTTGCCGCCGGTGGTTCGGCCACCACCAGAACCGGTGTTTTTCCGGCCACCGTTGTTGGTGCGCCGGCTAGAAGAGTTTTTCCCTTTGTGATGGCCCGATTTTTCCCCATGAGTCGGACCACCATCTGTTGCGGCCACCATCGCAGACTCTGTGGCGGCCTCCTTAGCTAAACCGGCTTCTTCTAAAGTAAGCATGGAACGTGCCTTATAAAAAGGCGGCAGAGGATTACTTTGGCGAATTAGCGTACCCACACCTCGGTACGGTCGAGTTAGTCCCCCAACCAACTGTAACACCATTCTACTATCGGACACCGGAGCCCCAACATTCTTCAATTGATCCGCAAGGGATTTAAGACGTTGACAATAGGAAGAAACATTTGGGAAATCCTCCATAGAAGTAGTAGAGAATTCTTGTTCCAAAGCCACGGCACGAGAGTGTTCATTATCTTGGAATATGTCACGCAACCTATCCCAAGCTTCCATTGCCGTAAAATCGGGCTCAATAATGGTGTTCAACAAATCACGAGAAATAGTAGAATAAATCCACGAGAGAGCCGTGGCATCCAAGGTTGCCCATAATTCTTTTTCCGCATCCGTAGATGGAGGAGGTTGCTCCTTGCCCTTGGCCGGAGGAATGATATGGTGAAGAACCTTGTTTGATTTTGCGTGAACCTTGAATAATTCCGCCCATGTAGAGTATTGAACATTTTCCATCTCAAGGGTGATGGGAACGTTGTTCTTGATATTGGAAACGGCAAGAGCCGGATGGAAGGTTGTTTTGGAGTCCCCCATGAAAAAGAGAAGAAGAAGAGAAGAAGAAAAGAAGAAGAAGAGAGGTAGAGAAAGAGAATGTGGGCGGAACAGAGTTAGGGTGCAGCGGAAACAGAGAAATTATCACCCTAGGCTAACTGATACCATGAAAGATTTAGGGAATATTTTCCTTGATTTGTCATTGATATTCACAGAGAATATATACAAGAGTTTCGCATAATCCTAGGCTACAAACTAGGAAACCAATTACATAAAACTCGTGTAACAGAAGCAACAAACTAGGAGGATAATTTTAGAGAAATTATCTCCTTTGACTAAGGCTAATATATACAATATATATATATATATATATATATATATATATATATATATATATATATATATATATATATATATAACAGAATGGGGGCTATTTCAAGTATTTAATTGTAATTAAACTAGTAGTCTTTCCTTTTGGTAAATCAACAATAACAAATGATATCAACTTATTTTTTCGCTGAAGAGATTAATATATAAATTTTATAAGTTCGGATTATTATTTGTTTCACTTCCAATTAATGCTCTCTATTTCACTTGTTTGGTAGTTGTTTTTTATTTTTTTATTGTTTCAATTGGTAGGTTTGGTTTTGAATGAAGTCCTTGTTACCAAAATTTCTATCCCTCTTTTGTTAAATTTCAATGAAATTTAGTTAAATTCATGAGGAAGCTTAATGTAGTGTGTTCAAAAGATATTACAGCTTGACATACGAAAAGGACTTCCTTAAACCCTGGAGGTTTAATTGGCTAAACACTCTTAACACCTTGCCATTTTTATGTTATTCCATTCCGTTTCAATGCACCCAAGATTATCTGCACATAAAAAAGGGGTACACATATTGAGGAGCTTGTCATTGTAATTATTTTTATACGCCTTAACTTAGTTGAAGCTTTAGCATGAAATTAGGAGACCATTTCTATGCTCCTCTCCAAAGTTGGCTTGAGATCAGGGTCCAATTTGCCTTCTCAGGGCTTTATTTTACTACTTTTGAGGCAAGCTTACTCTCACAAGTATATGAAGTTACTTCATGTATTACATTGTTAATACTTAAATATCCTAATATATCTCAGACTGAAAGTAGAACTTTTTGCATGATTATGTGGATAGGAATCAGAAATAAGGGAGGTGGAGTCTTAGAGGTTTATACTGCATTGCTTTTAAAATTTAACTGTTTTGGCCAAAAATACACAGTAAAAATAGCTTTGATTAATTTTACCTTTTCTGCCTTGTGAGGAGAACATAACTTTTTTATCAAATGTATGGAAATTGGCTGTATACATGTGTAAATGTGAATTTTTTTCGGGAAAAAATAAATGCAAATTTTTTGTTGATTTTTTGTGGTTCCTTCCTTAACATATTGCTAATTGCTAAAAATTGAAGATGATAAAAAACCTGTCTTCACTTACTTTCTTGATACTTTTGTGCAGTCAGATGTGAACACCGTTTGTTTTGCTGATGAAAACGGCCATCTTATATTTTCTGGAAGTGATGACAATTACTGTAAGGTAAACAATGTGCCTTTTTTAAGTTTTATAGTATAAGGTAAGATACAAGTTGTTTGCCTACCTATCTCAGGGGAAGAACCTACTGATGTTACACACACTTGAAAGAAAAATAGAAAATTATTGCCAGCAACAAACTTCAGAAGTTGATTGTGGTGAACCAATAAAATTATAACTAAACTCAATACACCCAATTAAGAGGAGGTAAGTTAAGATCCAAACTGCATTGATTCCAATCCAAACAATCCCTAGAGCACCCCAATTCTCCAAACAAAAAACCACAAATCCTGCGTTTTAAAAAACGTAAAAGTACTATGATACCATTTCAACCGATATGATTCAAGTCTCCACACTTCTCAAACAGACTAACTGGTTAATAAGAAAAGGGTGCTGAAGCTGAGATCTATGTCATACATTGCAAGTGATAAGTGTTGCATACTGTATACTCCTTCCTCCCAAATAACAGGCCACAAATTTATCATGATCCATATCAGGGTAGTATGCCACGTTCTCAGTTTCTTAGTGTTAATTATTGATAATTAGGGGATATAAAACCCCGGATTTTTTTTAATTACTATTTTTTATTTATAAATAAGAAAAAAAAAATTATGTACTCCATTCGTGATATGCTTTCCATTTTGAGCCGTTTTAAAATGTTTGGCTCATTTCTACTATATTCTTTTTCTTAGGAAAAATTCCTTTTACTACCTTACCTCTCCTACCCCACACTATTCACACCTTTTTACACCCACCCCAGGTAGCACTTACCAATGTGAAGAGTGATTAATAAATAGCGCAAGTGCTAATGAAAGCAGAACTGGGTGTGAAATTATTGTTTTGTCAATACCCCCATGAAGAGGCTTATTTAAAATTACCACGCTAGTACCAACTAAAGTTGTACACGCAACTAGATCTTACAGTGTCGGAACTTGAATCAAGCCACCCAAGGGTCAATACACTAGAAGAAGCCAATAAGTGTAGCTTAAAGGCCTACCAAGCATTTAACTCCTCTCACTATTTCTGGATCAACAATTCCCTTCGGAGAAGTCTCCAACGATTTCAAAACCCTGACATTTCAAGATGGCTAACTTGAGAATCCAACACCTAAGGCTTGCCTGTGCAAGACATCGGTCCTCAGATAGATTCTGGCGGTCGTGAGGATCTGGCCTTAACGAGTTCTTAATGGATGGGGTTGGCAAGTGATGGTAGGACTTTGGCGCATGTTATATTGTCTGATGACCGTGCTCTAAACCTCCTATCGTTTCCATAGAGGCAAAAATAGGTGCCCCAGTATACCTATTTTTACATCTGCTTACTCATATACATGATGCTGGATGCCTGGATCCAATAAATGTGTATACTAATACCTATTAATGTATCAATCATCAAGATGTATCACATTATTTCCTACCCAGTTAATTATGAGCTGTATCTGTAGGTGTGGGACAGACGATGCTTCATTGCAAGAGGGAAGGCGGCTGGTGTCATGATGGGACATTTAGAAGGAATTACATTTATTGATAGCCGAGGAGATGGTCGATATTTCATTTCAAATGGTAAAGATCAGTGCATAAAGATCTGGGATGTTAGAAAGATGTCCTCTAATATTACTTGGTATGTAAACTATTCATTTATTTTTGTAAGACTTGTAAGTTAAAAACATGTTAAATCTGTCATTTTATGTTTTCACTGTCACACTGTCTATGCATGTAGTGAATTCTTTGTCCATTTTGAAGTCTTCAAAAGTGTGTAATAGTATAATTTAAAGTTATATAGACATGCACTTATGTCACTTCAAAGGCAGGATAAAATTAGAGGTCACGTCCTTCGTAGAAAAATTCTGCTAGTCTACTGAATGTAGGTATTCATAGAATCATAGGTTTATAGTTGATGTAATTCTTTCTTTGCTATATGGGCTTCCAAGGATCTTTTTTGCTGTTTTTCCTTGTATGGTCAGTCATTCTTGATGTAATTCTTTTAGTCTTTCAGGAAAAGAAGATTTTGATTGCTCTAAAAGCTATGTCGCTAGTTATAAGTAGAAAAATCTTTGAATTAGTAAATTCTTAAATTTGAGACTTGTATAAACTTTTGGTTGGAAAATGCTATTTTATTTTGGCTAGAAACTGTAATGTAACAGTTTCATCTAGGTATTTTGACTAACAGGATGCAAGCTATTTGGTTGGTTTAAAATGATAATGTGCATACACAGTAGTCTAGTAATTCCTCTTCTTCTTTTAAGATAAAATGCTAACTTCTGACACTATTAACTTCACTCTAGTTGTCTTTTGTATTCATACATAAGACGAAATACAATCGTGAGGGATCTTTTTAGATTCATTTCAGTGCATATTATCTAATATCTTTTTTACAAAATTTACTTGTTTGATGATTAAAGAAGAAAAGAAGATGATTAAAGATATTTATGATTGAAGTTATATATTAGCAAGCGTTATAAAATAAACATGTTAAACTAAATATAAACTGAGGAAGTATGCCTTTATTCAAATATAACAATGACTGATAAATGATTGTACAACATTACAATGTGCTACCACTGGAACAAATACTCAGTTTTTATGCTTGTGGATATAACTATGCATGTTTGATTATTTGCACATTAATGCGATTTTTGACATGCTTCTATCTGCCAGTGATCCTGCTCCTAGGAATTATGAATGGGATTACAGATGGATGGACTATCCACAGCAGGCAAGACATTTGAGACATCCTAATGATCTATCAGTAGCCACATATGAAGGACATTCAGTCTTGCGTACGCTAATCCGTTGCTATTTTTCTCCAGAATTTAGGTGAGTTTATTTGCCGATGTCTCCCTTTTCAGTGAGCTATAGAGCCAAGTTTATCCTCACTGTTAACTTTTTTGCTTTTCTGTCTACATATTAGCTAGAAGTTATAATTTGTATATAGTATCTATGGAGAGCTTAATAATAAGCTCTTCTTGCTCCTCCAGCTTGGTGATTGAGCTGGATGTTTGTTACGAATTAGAACAGATTAGTGACTACATTGAAGGGATTAAGGACTGTAAAGAGAGATTAAGGGAGGAAGAATATTACATACTCCCTCCACTACCGTTAGTTCCGGTGAAATATGAGATACTGGCATCTATAACGGGACGGAGGGAGTACTTTTGTTTGGTATTATCTAGCATTTAATATGTCAATGCAATTTTGTTTCTTAGCTTTGAGTATCACTGCAATAACTAACAAATTCTTATTCTGTGCGCATAACCTTAACAAAATATTACATGGGATAGGGCGAAGTATTTTGCTTTGGTTGTCTACTCTTTAACATCTATTTACATAAAGAAAACAAGTTTCTCTCTTGATTATGAACTACCTACTGCTTGTTGCACCCTGTAACTTTGATGAAAGTAGGATAGCTGAAATTTGGGGTCAAAGAGTTTCCCAAAACATTCTTGGTGGGTAAAATGTGAATGAAAGATCCCACTGCATAAAGTAAAGTCCATAAAATTTAGTAATAGTGAGAATTATTCATCTCTCTCAATGTCTATTGATTAAAAAATCCAGGGTTTATATTGACATTGAGAAATTATTTGTCACAAAATTGTGGGTGGGGAAATAATGGTCACAGTTTCAAAGACTAGCAAAAGTTCAGCTCATGACAATTTTGACTTTGACCATCATTGTTTCTTTATTATTTGTGGTGTAAATTAAGTGTATTGTTATGCTAGAGTGTTACGCAAAGGAGGTCTAATTTCCTCTTTAAGTGGGATGTGAGGGTTATGAATATGTGACAGATTTTTCTTGCATTATCTGTACTACTTAATTACCTGGGAAAAAGATCTCAACAAAAGGGATGAAGAAACACTTTTGAAGTGATGCTTATGAGTAGAATCCTGAGCTTAAGACTGCAAGATTGAATTGTAGCGCATTGTTTTTAGAGAAAGTAAAAGGAAAATATGTATTCGTTTAAAGGTGAGATCAAGACTCTCATGGACTCTACCAATCTATTGACACATCCTTAAAGACCCAAACCTTTTTATGTGGTCAAGCTTTCAGGAAACACATACTTGAGGTTCATTCTAAAAATAAGGAAAAAGATGTTCAAAAAGGGGGTGAAAGGCTTAACTTGTTAGCCCATTATCACTAAAACTTTGGACGTTGGAGTTAATAGCACTAGGAAAAAAAATGTTGGATGAGATGGAGAGATGCATTATTTGAAACAAATTTAAGATAAGAGCCTATGAGATCTTATATACTCCCTATATTCGTGAAAGTTTGACTCACTATAGACTCTTGTTTCTAGGAAAGTTTTCAAATGGTGAGTGGTGTAAGAAAGTGTATAAAGTACTCCCTCCATCTCTAAAAGAACTACCCTTTTGGGGAGTTTTCACGGGTATCAAGAAACTTAAGTTGGAAGTACATTTATATGGGGAAGCTAATTAAAAGTACATTGAAAAGGGAAATTTACATGGGATTTGCAAAAACGTAGAGAGAGAAAAATAATTGTACATAGATAAGGCAAAATTTACACGGGAAAGCTAATTTTGCACAAATATTATTGCAAAATGGAGGGTATTTAAACACAAATGAGATGAACATTTTGGGACTAAAATTTGGCCAAAAGGGTCATTCTTTTAGGGATAGAGGGAGTAATAGAGATGGAGTACACAGGTAAGTTGGTGTAATGGAAAAGTGATAAAGTAAGAGAGTGAGTGAAAAGATATACATTGTTGTGGGTAAGAGGGGCATAGTTGCAAAAGGGGGTTGCTAAAAATAAAGTAAAAGTGAGTCAATTTTTGAAATACCTCAAAATGGGAAGTAAGTCAAACTTTTGAGGATCAGGAATAGAGGGAATAGTTATATTAGTGTCTGAGGAAGAAGAAGTTTTGGTGTGCAAAACCAATAGAGCTGATGAAGTCAGATAAAGTGGTGCTCTTATACAAATGGGGCTCCATGAATTTCAAAAGGGAGAAATTGTTATGCTATTTTGCCAGGATCTTTCTTTTCTTTTGAAATCAAGAGGCCAGAAGAGAAAGAGAGAGAGAGAGAGAGAGAGAGAGAGAGAGAGGAGAAGGGGTAAGGTGAATTTTTTTTAACTTTTAGTTTTTGTTTTGGTAGGCTACGAGGTTCCTAGAAAGACAAAATTTTAACAGCATGTAACATTGTGCCAGACTTTTGTGCGGTGGTGTTTTCATATTGATCTCATATTATGTATCGGTTTTTTGAAACCTAAGATCATGGAACTTGTTCTGATCCATGCAAGATCTTATGTCAATAAAACTTATCCATTTGTCCTTTTCACTAATCATCGTGTTTCTGAACATTAAACTTTGTGTGCACATCATATAAAATTTGCAACTTCACCATCATTTGATGGATTTTTCTATGGTTTTGGGTTGCTAACTATGAATATAAATTGAATATTATCTGTTCTAGACTTAAAGTAACTCCCTTGAAATTGTTAATTCCTCACTTTTGCATATAGCTTAGGACCTACATTCTTCTCTTGTAATCAACTTGCTCAGTTGACTTCAACTTCCTTCCTTTCTTTTGTTGTGACCATTCCCTTGGCTCACTTTCTCTAATTGGGTAAATACCATATTGCAATCTTATATTCCAACCATTGCAGCGTTATCATAGGAATTTGGAGCATACTGTAGTCAACAAAATTCTATGATTTATATATCCTTGGCATCATTGTCTTCAGTCACGCAAAAATCTGCGGGCAACACGAGCTCTTTAACTTTAATTTATTTTAAACACTTTGGATAATTCTTCGTGACGAAATAAAGATGTCTCATGGCTCTCAACTAATAATGAGATGAAACATTTTCTTAGTCTATTAAGAAGCCATGTGTTAGCTTCCTCAATTTGAAGCACATTACAAAGTAGTTTGGTTTGATATTGTTAGAGAAATATAAGCATTGTAAGCGAACCTCGACAAATAGTAATTGGCTGATTTTTATTAATTTATTTTTAACTGGGGAGCTAATCACATTCACACAAAAATTCATTATATTCAATAACTCATCAACAATGGAGAAATTAATTTAATTTTCCGTTGTGAAATAATAAACTTATGACAAAACTGCTAAGAGGTGTTCTGTACTGCTTAATTTTACTTACCTGAATCTGAATTATTGCCCTTATCTGAAATTATCATTACTTAACTAAATCATCAAGACTTATCTGAACTTATTCCGACTTATATTGTCTGAACTTGTGAGCGTCCAAAGTTTATTTATCTAACCTATTTTGTCTCAAACAAGTCAAAAGAAGTTAAGACAGTAAGGGTTTTCTAACAGTGTTGATAGTGGTAAAAGATAATTGACATGATGGCATTGTCTTTGCAGTGGAAAGAAGTACATATACACAGGTTCAAATGATGGGAGTGTGTACATATATGACTTGGTATGTCATTTATCTCTCATCTTGTGCCTTGTTAAGATGTTGCCTGGTAAATTTTATGCTTGTTGAGCAAAAAGATGCTGATGATGCATATTTTTTATTCCTTGTATTGCATTCTGATTAGTTAAGTGGCTTTGATTCGACATGTAGGGAATAATTATGGATAAATTTTCAGCTTTGATTTATAATTTACTTATAAGTTAAAATGGCTCAATAAACTTCCTGTGAATTATTGTTTTCTGTTAAGCTATGAAAATGAACCCTTTGAAATCAAGGGTCTAATAAATAAATGCTTTCGATTTGTTTTGTGGACATACACCTGACCCTCAATTACCTTGTTTAGGCGAGATTCACATTGTAGACAATGGATCTAGAAAATGACCCCTGAAACCTTTATGGAACATTTTTCGGCACTCAAATTGAAAAATAAAAATTTAATTCATCAGCTCCAAAGAGAATGGTGGCCGGAAAACTCACTAAAGGTGCGATTTGCATCCAAGTCATTAGTTTCTGGTGTTTTGGCTACTACGTAAAATACAGCGTGTTGGGTGCACCCAAGCCATAGTTCAGAGTGTTGAGGCCAATTTTGCCAAAAAATTGAGGACAACTCTTATTTTTGTGTTAATGTGGTGAATGAATCTCCCTTAACTCGATGAGTGGTCTGTTTTGTGTCCTATTACAGGTTAGTGGAGCCATCGTAGCAAAGCTTGATCACCATATGTCTGTGGTGAGAGACTGCAATTGGCACCCTAGTTACCCAATGCTTGTTAGCTCATCTTGGGACGGGAGTTTAGTAAAGTGGGACTTTTCAGGAAGTGATGAAATGCCTGCACCTCCAAGCGACGAACGAGATCTATGGAGACGACATCTATGATTTGGATTTCCTTAATCATTATTCAACAAACATGGAATGATTCCCAAACGATCTCATTCTTGGTGCACTAATACACATTACACGTCTAAGGTACAAACTATAAAGTGTAAATTATACCATACCAAATAACAAATTATTATGTAATTATTCCATATCCTTGTAATATAATCTCATAATTACTTGTATTGTGGGCAAATGTATTGCTGTACAATTATTCTATTTTGAGTGGAAGTTGTTTGTGGGCATACTTTGAAGATAAGGGTTATTGGAAAGAATAGTTATTCGTGATTTACATATGCTGCTTTGAGTGCGCACATAATTTTATGTTTTAGTTATAGAAAGAATCTCTTTTTTATATGCTTCTTCTTTTTACCTTTTTTTTTTCAAAAAATAAAAATAAAAATATGATAAAATCTGAATTTTTAACATTTTCAAATTCTGGCAAGTACCTAGCTATTGACTTAGGGTTTGTTCACATTTAATTTCAATTCAGTTCATCTCAGTAATATTAGTTCAGTTCCAATCAGTTCAGTTCAGCTCCTAATTTCCCTCTCTCATAAAATATTTATTTCAACTCAGTTTAGTTAGCTCCAATCAGTTCAGTTCAGCTTCAATCAGTTCAGTTTAGTTCAATTTAGTACAGTTCAGCTCAGTTCAGTAAATGTGAACATGCTCTTACTCATATTTCGTGCAAAAATATCGCCTCTTTTGGCATTCATATTATTACTGGTTGTGTCGTTTGATTTATGTGTGTGAATTTGAATAAGAGGGATACCCAGTTAATTCCCTAGATAAACAAAATTTGTTTATCTGGAGGAATAATTATCTTTTCAAATACCAGGGGAAAGGTATATGCGTTTTTTCATGTACTTGGTGAGGGGTACATGTGTAATTTTCTCACCAAACAGTAAAAGCAAAAGGCAAACAGTAACTGGACAGCTCACCAAAAGTACTGAATAAATAACCCTGCTTTTTCAATATATTTACAAAAATGCCATCAGATTAACAAAAAATCGTTTATATATTTTCCCTTTGAATAATATTACTCCGTACAATCATCATAGTGTTCTTTGTACAATTATTTTCCTAAGTCAAGATTAAATGTTGACTGAATTCTAAGGTCATTGGTGATGGCTATATTATTATGATATACTCCTATACTTTGTGTAAGAGCAAGATTAGCCCTGGGTCTTAAGATTCTAGATGACATCATCATTTTTTAATTTTGCGGTCTTAAGACGAGACTTTATTATTTTTAACCATTTATGAAGTTTGGTCTTAATAAAATCTGAAGTGCAGTCTTGAAAATTCAAGACTCAACTTCAGACTCAATTTAACACTCAATTTATTTTATTTTTTTTAAAAAAAAACTTTAATAATTTAATTTACATGTAAAAAAATGAGTCTGAGCGATTGAAGAGATAAATTTTATCGAGTCTTAAAGAGTCTTAACATAATTATAAATTAGAAAAAAAAAATTGAACTTAGTCTAAAAAACTGATGTGGCAGTGGAGTAAAGCCTTAAGATGAGACTGCGCTAATCTTGCTCTAAGTTATACAAAGTATATAGTTGTTGATAGCTATATTATTAACAAGGTTAGGTGCGATGTATGGTTTTTATCCATAAAAAGATTTGCTTATTTTTTTGTAATAAAAATTATTTAAGCAAAATATAATAAAATGTAAGCCTTATCGTAGGAAAAATTGAGATAAAATAAAATATACATCCTCTGTTTTCTTATAGTTGTAACACTTTCATAAAATGAAAATGTTACAATAGTAAGAAAATGAAGATTTTTATAGTGAAATTTGTACTATTACCTTTATTTAAAGTTCATGGCCCACATGTGAATTATACTCCTAAGCTCTGAACCCCATTTGAATTAGGTCTACTTTTTTTTAAATACCGTGATAAAGTTTGTGTTACAATTATAAAGAAACAAATGAAGTATAATGTTAAAAAAAAATTATTAAATGTTATATAATGTACTTTATAATTTAAGTCAAAGGTGTTAGGGAAATTGGCTTTAAATTATTCATGCCAACTATTAGCAGCGTATGCAAAATACAATGAACTTTTTTATTTGCTATTTGCGGTACCAACTTTTGTACAACATGTGCAAAATCCTAAGCCAGTCACCGGAAAAGTATCATGAGGAATAGTCCGTCTATATTTATTAATTTTTTGTTTTTTTTTTCAAAATACATATAATGTTAATAATTTTCTTTACAGGACAATCTAAATTAATTGTACCCCACTCATTTGTTAGGTTTTTTTTTTTTAAATTATCAATATGTATTCAATTTTTTTCCCAAAATACCTGTAGTAATTTTTACTACCACAACAATAATAAATAGTGTATGTAAATGTATTATTATTTTGATATAAATAGTTTCAAATTTTGTTTAAAATATCTAAAATTTCCCCACATTATTTTAGTTGGTGAATGTGGGTAAATTTTTTATTTTTGGAACTAATAATACCAACACAATAATGCATTTAAATATCCTATATACTATTGTGTGATAGTAGAATTTACTACATTCATGTATTTTGAAAATAAAAATATTAATGCATAATGACAATTCAAAAAAATTAAAAACTAACTAACTAACAAAGAAGTGGGGCATTATTAATTTGGATTATAAAGGAAATTATTAACTAATATGTATTTTGCAAAGAAAACTTAGATTGATAAAAATAATAATGAATATAGACAGAATATTCCTCAAAATACTTCTTCGGTGACCGACGTACTATTATGCACATATAGTATAAAAGGTGCTACCATTAATAGCAAATTGTTGATCGAGTTCGTATACTTTTGCACACACTGTTGATAATTGGTATATTTTAAGCCAATTTTTCTTAGTTTAATGTTTTATTATTAATACAAATTAAAAAATAATTAATATATGTGGAAAACCTAAACTCATAAAATCACTAATATGTCGGAGGAAAAAAAAAGTTGGGGTAGCCTACCTTTTCCAAGCCTTTTAGGAATAGTTTTGACTGAACTTTTTTATTTTATTTTTTAGAAAAAGCAACCCATGGATGATAGTGATGTCAATGGTAATAATTTTATTTATTAGATAGATATTGGAAGAGAGAACGAAACAATAAATTACAAATTATTAGTGCAATTGGTAATAATATTAAACAGCAAGGAAAACTAATTTTTATTTTTATGTTTTTTATAAAAGGGCAAATGAGCAAGTGAGAGATTAAAACAGTAAATTGATCCTACACTTACATCTAATTAGAAAGAAAGGGTGTAACAAGTTGATGAAAATAGGTAGGGAGGATCGTGTGTTCGATCTTCCAAAACAGCAATCAGTAGGGATTTGGAACCTAATCATCAGAGCTGATTCTCAAATTCGAATTATCCCAAAGGATGACCGGGTGGAACACACACACAAAAAAAAAAAAAAAAAAAAAAAAAAATTGATGATGAAAAGATTCATTATTTCATAAGTATCAAGGGTGTATTCTAGTCATGTGTTTTACCTATTTAAATTTATATAAACTTATTAATGTGTTTTAATAAACTGTATTTTAGTCATAATTTAAACTTAGGTATTCCTTATTAGAATTTATTTTCTAAAAGTTATAAGATGAACATAACATACCCAAGTTTGAGGGCTCCATCCAAGAATGTACTTCCTCCAAAACCATTACCATTGCAAGGGTGTATGCACCAAAGTTACTTCATGTACAACTTATTCTTACGATACCTTACACTTAAATCCAGCGTTATTCTAACCCCAAAGGTGCCAAGGCACGAATCACAAGAGAATACTAAGTTGAAGTTAACTAAAAAACGAAGTGAAAGACATTCTTTGTGTATTGGAGATTGAGGCTTAATTAATTAATGACAAATTAACATGAAATTTATGGAAGATAGTGACATCCCATAACAACAAATTAAGTGGACCTCTTGAAATCATAAATTTCCATTATGATGAATTCACATGACAAGTACTTGATGATCATCTTCTTGTGAAAATGAAAAGTAGAAACTTCTTGGTCCCTTAATTACAACCGTTTATATTTATGTTTTTTTAATTTCTTCTATACACATGTTTCACCTACTTCTATGATGAATGGATCTTCTATTTTTATATAATTGTATCATTTATTGGTACTATTTCTCCCATATTTGCTTGCTTGTTTGTGCACAACAATGATAATAAAACACTTATAATGGCCTTTGTCCTTGTATTTATTGAGTAATAGGTAATATTTGATTATGAATTTGTAAGATTATAGTGAATGATAAGTGAAAATAGTTCTTAAATCATTGGATCATTTTGAAGTATGGTTGAGTCTTGTTTCGGGGTTTTCTGATGTCCTGCGGGAGAGTTACAATTCCGAGACTGGAACCGGACGCCTGTACCTGCAAAACAACGGAGACTCCTGGTGGTGGGAGCTCCGCCTCCAACGGTCAAGTTAGTACTTGATTAAGGAGTAATTAATGCGGAAATTAAAGTGATTGGGTCTCTCTAGGTGAGAGTGTTTAATGTAGGTAATCTGCTTTGTTAGCGTGATCAGCCTGTTATCTCTGTGTAATTTCTGTAATCTCCCTTAATGAGGATTAAGGGAGGTATTTATAACCTTGGGAAACGTGCTAATCCTAGGTTTAGGTTAACCTAGGGCTGATTGGGCTTCCCTCGGAAGTTGGGCCTGGGTGGAGTATGCCACGTGTCATGACATAATAGGTCCAAGGTGGACGAATAAGCGTGTGCCACGTGGCAAGCCCTAACAGTTCCAACTGGGGGACACTTGGCAGGACCTGATTGGCCCACGTGGCGCATTCCGATTGGTGGGAGCAAAATCCCCTAATCATTTGCCCCTCACAGGTGGCACGTGACTGGTCACGTGTTACCTGTGACAGGTGCCGCACTGTAACAGGCGACGGCCTGCTACAGGTGTCAGTCGGCGAAAGGCCGAGAGATTTTCCCGCCCAAATTTTGAATTCTGAAAGTGACCCTTCGCCTTCTCACTTCGCCTATATAAGGGAGTGTTGACTTCAGTCATTTTCACACTTGAGAACTTTGTGAGAGAACATTCGGACCCCTGAACTTGCTCTGACAATTTGGACCTTTTCTGCCTACCGCCTGTTCTGACAAGCCGCCTGCACAGGATTTTCAGAACTCCATCAACGTCACCCGTTCAGGTAACCGTCGGTTCTCTTACTCTTAATTTTCTCTTTATTTTATTCTTTTTTTTTTTTTGAAATGGCACCACGGAAGCACACGACACGACCTAGGTTAGTGATCAGTCGGTCACCGGGGACGGCTGAATCTAGGACTAGGAGTGCCGTCTGCCCTTTTCCGGACCCATCTTTGCCCTTTATACAAAGTCCGACTGTATCTGTGTCTATGCAGAGCATGATGGCCAGAACAAAAAAGACTGCCAGGATCTCAAATTCAGACGGCTCCTCCCGCAGGGTGCCGATTAGTGAAACATCTGACCAGGCGCCAGATGTGGAAGTGAAACAAAGAGACTTGAAAGCCGGCTGCTCTGAGGGAGGAATCAAAGTGACCCCTTCCCATTTCTCAGTTGACAATTCTTCATACTCTCCTGCTCCTTTTAAAGGAGAGGAGGCGGGCCCCTCCGGGAGAGGTGAGGAGTCGTCCTCTTCGGACTCGTCAGAGGACGATTCCGAGTCTAGCTCTTCTGGCCATGCTTCTCTGGACACAGAAGAGAAAAACAGTCGCCTGCAAGAGGCGAGGCTTTCTCACGCAGTTGAGAAGGGGGACAATTGGGCAGAGCCATCCGCCTCTTACCGAGAGCAAAATACCCCCTACTACTGCACGGTACCTCGGGGCCGGATCACAGCCATGCAAGAGAAAGTGGAGAGCTTTATCGCAAACCACACAATGGGCCCCGACTTTTTAGTGTTCGTGCCGGATCCAGAAGACAAAGTCGTCTGGCCGGCTGGTACCAGTTATGATAGCGCTTGCTTTGGTTGCTACGAGGCGGCCATCAAGGCTGGGCTGCGCTTCCCACTACATCCGGATGTTCAGCAGATCTTGGATGGGTATGAGTTGGGGTTATGGAAGTTAGCCCCGAACTCCTGGGTCAACGTACTCGGCTATGTGGCCGGGTGCGAACTGCACGGGGTGGAGCCGAGCTTCGAGGCTTTCGCCCACATGAACTATCTCAGCCGGACCCCTAAGGCAGGCGGTACCGGCTGGTATCAATTGACGAGCCACAGGGGCTACCTCATGACGAGAGGTAAAGCAAACAAATGGAAGGACTGGCGGAGCACCTTCCTCATCATTGAGAGTTCAGACACAGAGCTGAACAAGCGCCTCAACAGGTGGAACAGGAATCCGCCCCTTCTTGCAGGCGGCCGCAGCATGCCGCCTGTTCCCCCAAGGCTAAGAAAGAGATCCTAGATAAAGGACTCTTCAAAGTAGAGTCGAAGGTGAACTCTACTTCAGGGGTACGAGAGCAAGTACCCCTGCACTGCGTCTCGAGCTTCAAATGGCTCTACGACGAGTACTTTTTGGCCGCATGTGGCCTCAGAAGTCGGTGCTCAAGAGGTAGCCGGCCTGTCGAATACTCTGTTGTTTCATGCATTTCTTGTTATGACTTGTATTAACTTTGCTAATTGTTTTTGCAGCGGACGCCATGAGCAAAATTACCGCCTCCAAGACTGCGGCGGCCATGTTGCGGGCCTCCATCATGCAACAAGCTTCAACCGACTCCCCCAAGAAGGGGGCACCCTTGGTGGGCTTCGAACCTTTCACCCTCTTTTTGGAGTTGTGTTTATGCATATACTGACTTTTTTCTTCTTTTTTAGACGGGCGCTCCAAGAGCTTCTTCTTCCCAACAGCCGGACCCCAAGGCCCGGAGGACGACTGTTGCGAGCTCTCCTGGTTCTGCCAGGAAACATGCGGCGGCTGAGAAACAGCCGGCCACTTCTTCTAAAACTCCAGCTGGGCCGCCTAGAAGTATGAAGTTGTCCTAGTAAATTTTAGACTTGCTCCCTTTTTTACTAGGTCTAATCCGTTTGTTTATGCTTGATGCAGCCGGCCCTCAGGAGCCTGACTTGGTCGAGGTGGCCAAGTCTATGATCAAGGCCGTTCCTCCAGCTGAAAGGGAGGCGGTCAGGGGTGTCGGCACCCTTGACCTAGACGGGATTGCAGGGGTCCTTGCTGAGGTATACTTAGCATATTTTTGAGTAGTTGAATTCCTAGACGCCTGTTTTCTTTTTTGTTTGGAAACTGACGCCTGTTCCTTTTTACTTAGGCCCTGCTCCGAGTGAACGGCCTTCGCAAGCCGCTTGACCGGAAGAACAAAGAGGTAAAGGCTACAAAAGCTATGGCCGCCTCCAACTGTGATAAGGCAATGTTTCAAATTACCCAAAATGAAGTTCTGACCATTGATATTCTTTATTATCAGCCGCAGGCTACCGCCGCTATTCGGGCTCAGTTAGAGGCGGCCTAGAAGAGGAATGGCGAGCTGGAGGCGACCATCACCAATCTCAAGGCCGAGCTGAAACCTCTTCGCCTAAAGATGTACTCATACGAAGCCTTGGAGAAATCCTTGGCCAACGTAAAGGAACGCCTGGTGACCCAGGAGAAGAGTCTTACTCAGGAGCTCTCGGAAAAGGCCAAGCAAGAGAAGAAAGAGCTGGTCCGGGAGATGATGGAAGACTCTGCTCAAATCCAGCGCATGACTTGGGGCCGCCTCTTCCCCAATGCCGACTTTGCCTCATGGGAAAAAATGTACCGCCAGTGTTCTGATACATATAATCAAGAGATCCTGGCGGCTGCTGAGGAAGAGGCGTTGGAGGAAGCGTTGGATGAGGAGGAGCCGGTAGTGGCGCTTGTGCCGCTTGGGGGTAATGCATCAAAAAAGGATGCAGCTGAAGCCGAGTCCAGCAAGAAGAGTGCTGACCAGGCGGCAGCTGCTAATATTGAAGATCTGCCCCTTTCTTAAGCTTTATGTCTTCTTTCCACGGCCTGCGTGCCGTTTGTTTTGTATTTACCCGGCCAGGTGGCCGGGGCTCTGAATATTTTGTCGGTCTTTAATGACCGGCTTCTTTTTAATGAATTTTGTTTTGCTTCAAATTTGTCTAAGTATTGAATATTCTGATATCCAATTGTTTACTATACCGACTGTTTTACATGGCCGATAGTTGCAGACAGGTACGGATAGTTAGTCACGCCACCTATGCCCTGGACGACTGGTTGTCTGTTTCCAGGCTAGACGATCAGTCGGCCATTTATCCAATCGGTATTCGAACTATTTTAAAGACTGGATCCTTTTTAGGCAGGCGGTCCTGTCATTTGTAAATTTAACCAAGTAGGAAAGTGGTCTGACCAAGTAAACATGATTTTTACCTAGTTGCCAATGAACTGGGTAGTAGAGGTATCAAGCGGTGGGTACCGGTTGTTCCCCTTTATTCGCCAATGTTTGTTGGCTTTTAACTCATAAGTTGTTAACCTAGCAGGAGTAGTGGTTGAGAGCCCCTGTTTGCTAAAAACAGGCGGACGACTCATACCTTTTAGGCTCCATACTAAGTTTGAGGGAGTGACTATGAGTTAACTTTGGAGTTACTCAATCGCCGTCACTCCTGCTTGAGTAGTAAAGGTACCAGGCGGCGGAGGCCGGCTGATCCTTTTGATTCGCCAATGTTTGGCTATTAACTCAAGAGGTTACCTAGTAGGAATAGGGGTTTGAGTGCCCCTGTTTGCCAAAAAACAGGCGGTCTACTCAAACCTTTTAGGTTCCATACCAAGTTTGAGGGAGTGACTATGAGTTAACGTTGGTGTTACTCAGTCGCCGTCACTCTTGCTTGAGAAGTAGAGGTACCAGGCGGCGGAGGCCGGCTAGACCCCTTGATTCGCCAATGTTTGTTGGCTATTAACTCAAGAGGTACCCCCTGCATTTATCCCAAGTAATACAGGCGGTCATCTGACTCAGATGTCAACTGCTACCACTGGTTTGGTTAGTGATAGAGTTATCCTTGTCTCAAAAACGGCTACGTGGTTGCCCTTGGGGGCAGTCGTATAGGTGCCGTGTAATTAGTTTATAGAGCAATGTTCCACCCAAAAGGGAGCTGCTCTCTGCGACGAATTTCATCCGGAGGGATGCCGCCGGACGCCTGCTATGATGTTGGGACAGGTCGTATTAGTTTTGAAGATTTGATCAGTTGGCTTGGCGCCTGGTCTGATCATTCGGCCTGTGGCCTTGGTTAGTTCTTGGTGAACGTAGGTGCTAAGTAAGAGGAGGGTAGCCGCCTGTTTAGGCACAGGGTCGGCCAGGCCCTAATCTTTTTTAGCTAAGTATAAGGGGGTGGCTGTGTGTTTGGAACCAGTCGGCCCTCTTCTATGGAGAGTAGCCGACTATATGTCCAGACGGCATGCCCCTATGGTTAAATAATACAATGTAGAGTAGCCGACTGTAAAGGTACAGGCGGCATGCCCCTCTGAAGATAGAGTGAAATACTCAATGGAGAGTAGCCGACTGTAAAGGTACAGACGGCATGCCCCTCTGAAGAGAGTAAAATACTCAATGGAGAGTAGCCGACTGTAAAGGTACAGACGGCATGCCCCTCTTAAATAAGAATAAAAATTTAAACTTGGAGAGTAGCCGGCTGTTTGTCAGTAGGCGTGCCCCTCTTTGTACCAAATTGAATAGTAAGTATGCGAACTTTTATTAAGTAGCTCTTGACTATTTACATCATTCAAAAGAAATATTTCTTAAGATTATCTACATTCCAAGTTCGAGGCAACGGTTGTCCGTCTGGTGTTTCCAGCCGGTAGGTACCGTCCCTGACCTCTTCACAGATTCGGTAGGGTCCTTCCCAGTTGGGAGTTAGTTTGCCAGACTCATTAGCCCTACCAACTGCTTCCATTTTTCTAAGTACAAAGTCCCCCACTTTGAGTGGACGCCTGTGTACTTTTTTGTTGTATGATCTAGTCATTCTCAGGCGGTAAATTTCATGGCGCAAGACAGCATTGCCCCTCCTTTCAGGAAGTGAATCTAATGCCACGCGCATGGCTTCCCAATTTGCCTCTTCATCATATAGCATTACTCGAAGAGTCGGCTCGTAGTGTTCTATTGGAAGAACAGCTTCCGCACCATAAGTTAGGAGGAATGGAGTTTCTGCAGTCGCCCCTTTTTCAGTCGTCCTAATGGCCCAGAGAACATGTGGTAATTCATCCGCCCATAGGCTGCCTGCTCGTTCAATCTTTTTCTTGAGACCGTCTGAGATGATTTTATTAAAGGCTTCTACCTGGCCGTTTGCTTGTGGACGGCCGACAGATGCAAAGTAGTGTGCAATTCCTTGGTCACCCAACCAGCTTTTGAGAACAGGCGTCTCAAATTGGGGACCATTATCAAAAACCATAGACATGGGAACCCCGAACCGAGTGATGAAATTTTTCCAAATGAATGAAATTACATCCTTCGTCTTGATTCCCTTTACAGCCTCCGCCTCTACCCATTTAGTGAAGTAGTCGACGGAAACAAGTATGTACCTCCTTCCGCCTGTAGCAGGCGTATATGGACCCAGAATGTCCATGCCCCACTTAGCAAACGGTAGTGGGCTATGAATGGTAGTGAGGTCAGTAGCCGGACGGTGAATTAGCTTGCCAAACCTTTGGCACTTGTCACATTTTTTCACCATCTCCATTGCATCTGCTTCTAAAGTAGGCCAAAAGTAGCCCTGCCGCCTTGCCCGTTGAGCAAGCGTTCTACCGCCTATATGAGAAGCACAGTAACCAGAGTGAAGATCGTCTAGTATATCTTGTCCCTTTTCTGGAGTAACACACTTTAAGAAGGGTTGAAGGTACCCCTTTTTGTGAAGTTCTCCCTTTATTATTTCAAAACAGGTGGCTCGTTTTTTCAGTGCTGCCGCCTGTTAATGATCATCCGGCAGTGTACCGTTTGTCAGATATGCCCTGATTGGATCCATCCAGGTTGAGCTTCTGTCTAGGATTGCAATAGGTTCTTCCTCAATGCTTCTCCTCTCCATTACTTCCCAAAAAACAGTTCGAGGAGTATCAGAGGAGGCGGACGATGCTAATTTTGACAGTGCATCCGCCTGGTTGTTTTCTGATCTCGGCACTTGGATCAGATGGAAATCCTCAAAGGAGCCGACTGCTTGTCGGACCGCCTGTAAATACTTGATCATGGCCGGATGGGTTGCTTCGTATTCTCCATTGTACTGACTCACTATCAATTGTGAATCGGAACAGGCGTCTATTTTTCTTGCCCCTGCCGCCTTGCACATGCGAATTCCGGCTAGTAAAGCTTCATATTCTGCTTCATTGTTTGAGGCCTGAAAACTGAAGCGTAAAGCATACTCGTACCTATCGCCCTCTGGCGACTGACATATGACGCCTGCTCCACAACCATTTGAAGTAGAGCTTCCGTCCACATATACCTTCCAAACTTGGTCTGGAACTTGAGAGTCAGGAGGACGAGTCATCTCAACAATAAAGTCAGCAAAGGCTTTCCCCTTCACTGCTTTTCTAGGCTCGAAAGTAACTTCGAGGCTCTGTATTTCTATGGCCCATTTGATCATTCGGCCTGACGACTCCATGATGGTCAGTGGCCGCTTATTAGGTTGGTCCGTATACACGACGACTACATGTGTCAAAAAGTAGGGCTTCAATTTTTTAACAGCCATGAAGAGTGCAAGACCAAATTTCTCCACTAGGGGATACCTCAACTCGGCATTTTTCAGTACATGACTGACAAAGTAAACCGGGAGCTGACAGCCGTCTCTTTCAGCAAGGAGAATAGCGCTTAACGCATGATCAGAGACGGCCAGGTACATGTAGAGTACTTCTTTGGGCAAAGGGCTGACCAGCCTCGGCAAGGAATGCAAGTGAACTTTCAATTTCTGGAAGGCGGCCTCAGCATCCGGCCCCCATTCAAACCTTGCCTTTTTCTTAATTGCCTGGAAAAAGTATAAGCATTTGTCGCCTGATCGGCTTAGAAATCTTCCCAAGGCCGCCAGACAACCTGTTAACTTCTGAACCTCTCGGATGGTACGAGGCGACTGCATGTCAATGACCGCCTGCACCTTCTCAGGGTTCGCCTCTATTCCTCTCTGATTGATAAGGAATCCGAGAAATTTCCCATACTCAACCCCAAAGACACATTTCTTGGGATTGAGCATGACATGGTGCCGCCTGAGCGTGGCGAAAGTTTCTCGGAGGTCCGACAAATGATCTTTCTGAAGTTTAGTGTTGACAATCATATCATCAATGTATGCCTCGACGTTTCTCCCAATCTGATCAAAGAACACAGTGTTTATCATTCGCTGGAAGGTAGCCGGGGCATTCTTAAGACCAAACGGCATGACCGTGTAACAGTATAACCCCTGATCAGTGACGAAGGCCGTCTTCTCCTGATCTTTCTTCCATAAAGGAATTTGATGGAAACCAGAGTAGGCGTCCATAAAGCTCATCAAAGCATGGCCGGCTGTTGAGTCGACCAGATTATCAATTTTAGGCAGAGGGTAACTGTCTTTGGGGCACGCCTTGTTTAAGTCTGTGTAGTCTACACACATTTGCCAGGTGCCATTCGGATTTTTAACAAGCACCACATTTGCAACCCAGTCTGGGAAGTAACATTGCCGAATGAACCCTGCATCAAGTAATTTTTTAACTTCAGCGGCTGCCGCCTGACTTCTTTCTTCGCCATGGTTCCGCTTCTTCTGCCTTACCGGCTTCTTTTTCGGATCCACGGCTAGTTTATGTACCACCAGATCAGGACTAATGCCTGGCATTTCATGGACTTCGAATGCAAAGATGTCCTTGTATTCTTTCAATAGTTTGTGAAAGTCGTCACCAAGGTCTCTCAGAGCAGTCGTCCCAACTTTGACTGTTCGCTCAGGACGTGAGTCGTCTAAGATCAAGTCTGTATGCTCACCAGGCGGCTGAGGGCGGAATTCATCCGACCGCTCCTCTGCCAATGATTGCTATTTTTTGTTTTTTCTTGCGGCCCCTGTCTGGGATGCCTTTCTCTTCTTGCCGCCTGCTCTTTGAACAGGCGCACTCTCCTTGACTTTGTCAAGGTCTGTTTTTCCACCAGTCGACCCAGTGGCCATAACAGTGGGCTTGACATCCGAAAGATAGCACTCTCGGGCCATCCTCTGATCTCCCCTTAGGGACCCGACTGTTCCATTATCCCTCTCAAACTTGAGCAACATAAGAGATGGGATTATAACAGCCTTGGAATTATTCAGGGTTGGTCGTCCCAGAATCATGTTGTAGGCCGAGAGCTCTTCTACTACCAGGAACCGGACTACCACGTGTCGTCCTTCCCCTTTTTCGCCCAGACGGATGGGTAAATCCACTCGTCCCACTGGGTGGACTCCTCCTCCTCCAAACCCTACTAAAGGGTGGGAGGCCGGATGTATGCAGTCAGTCTGATATTTTAGTTTCGACAGACATTTGCTACTGATGAGATCTGAGGAGCTTCCGGTATCTATGAGGATTCGGCCAACTCTCTGGTTGGCCACTTTACATTCAATAACGATAGGATCGTCATGCGGCCCTCTTACCCCTCCTAGATCTTCTTCAGTGATGACAATCTCAGGAAATGAATATTTGGACGGCCGTTCTTGGTGAACGGAATTTACATCTAACCGCCTGATATTGTCTTTGTTGCCCCTAATAGTGGGGCCGCCTCCTGAGAAGCCGCCTGCAATGGTGTAGACGACTGCATCATCTGTATCGGAGCTGTCGGCCTGTTGATTCTTTTTGGCCGACTGCTTTTTTGAGGAAGTGTTCCCCGTAGATTTCTTGACATAAGTGTCAAGATCACCTTGCTCAGCCAGGCGGTCCAGATACCGCATGAGACTGATGCAGTCATTGGTGTGATGACCAACATCTTCATGATAAGCACAGAATTTTTCTTGGTTCTGGTTGTTTGCAGAACCCTTCATGGGGACCGGCTTCTCAATTGAGATCCGTCCCTTGATTTCTTTTAGGATAAACTGGTTATCCTTGTTAAACGCATACTTTGGGGAGTATGGATTGAATTCTTTTTTCTTTTTCTGGGACGGCTGTTTAGAGGAATCAGCCGCCCAGACCTCTTTTCTTTTCTCGTCTTTGTTTGACGACTATTTCTGTCGTCCTTCTCTTTTGTCGAACCTTTTCCCGTCCGACTGTTTTACCGTACAAAGATCAGTCGCCTGTATATAGGCTTCCGCTTCAATCAAGGCCTCTTGAAGAGTCGCCACCCTTTTTCGGACCAAACCAAATTTGAAGGTCGACCCGTCTTTGAGACCTCTGAAAAAGTCACTATAGGCTACCTCATCCGGTAACCCTTGAATCTGTATTCTCATCAGGTTAAAACGCCTGATGTAAGAACGAAGCCCCTCCTTCTCGCCCTGCTGAATTGTTCCTAAATCAAGGGTCGTCTTCTTTGCAGGGATGTTCATGGCGAAGTTGGAGGTGAATAAGTAAGCAAGCGTCCTGAAGCTATTTACACAACCAGTCGGCAGGTTGCCGAACCATTGTTGTGTGATTCCTTTGAGAGTCGCTGGGAAACACTTGCACCAAGTGGGATCATCCAACCCTTGAAGGTACATCAGGTTGGTAAAGGCCATAAGATGGTCTTCTGGGTTAGTAGTGCCGTCATAGGCGCCTACTAATACATTTTTCACTTTGGCCGGCTGAGCGGCTTCAGTAATTTCCTTGGAGAAAGCCGACGGCTGTTCACCAAGTCTAAGCAACCGTAGCTGTCAGTCCATAGGTTGGACATTTTTTGCTGCAGGTCCACCAAACGGAGGTGGCTGTAAGAAATACTGTTGTTGCGGCACAAACGGTAAGTTTGGTACCGCCTGGTCGCTATGAAAGTCGGACTGACGGGAGGTGCCGCCTGACTGACTCTCATGATACGACTGCGTATGCCTCATTGAGGTATTTCGCAGACTGTCTTGGAAGTTTGAAGTAGAGGCCGACTCTGACAATCGGTCACTCTTCTTCTGCTCTAGCAGTAGCCGAGCGTCTGTGTATGATTTCCTCGACCCGTCCGCCTGAATATGACGAACAAGTTTCCTATTTCCTGGAGTAGGAAAACGGTATTTTGTGAAATCAAGGGCAGTCGGCTCCCGCTTCCTAGATTTAGGATGAGGAGTCGCCTCTCGCCCTTGAACTGGCTTCCTCTTCAGTGAAGTGGAAGGTTTCTTAGCCGACTGCTCCTTGTCCAGAGCAGGCGGCTTCTTGTTGATCAACTCTTGAATTTCTCCCTTGAAGTCCCTCATGAAGGTCATGAGTTCGTTCCTTGTGATGGGAGCAGACCCATCAGTCGGCTGCTGCCAAACAGGTGGTGCTCCTGCTGGCTCACTTCCAGTTTGAAGATGTTCCCGTTCCCTCCTTTCGGTATGACGGGTACGTCGGGCCCTTAGGGTCCCGTCTGAAGCTGTGTGAGCTTCAACTTCAAATTCACTCTCAGTATCGTGGTCCGACTGAACTTGAGGGTCGTCTAGGGGACGCCTCTCTTCAGGAGTCGGTACAGACTTGGATGCCATCTCAGAAGTACTCTCCCCACAGACGGCGCCAAATGTTTCGGGGTTTTCTGATGTCCTGCGGGAGAGTTACAATTCCGAGACTGGAACCGGACGCCTGTACCTGCAAAACAACGGAGACTCCTGGTGGTGGGAGCTCCGCCTCCAACGGTCAAGTTAGTACTTGATTAAGGAGTAATTAATGCGGAAATTAAAGTGATTGGGTCTCTCTAGGTGAGAGTGTTTAATGTAGGTAATCTGCTTTGTTAGCGTGATCAGCCTGTTATCTCTGTGTAATTTCTGTAATCTCCCTTAATGAGGATTAAGGGAGGTATTTATAACCTTGGGAAACGTGCTAATCCTAGGTTTAGGTTAACCTAGGGCTGATTGGGCTTCCCTCGGAAGTTGGGCCTGGGTGGCCGGTTTCTCCATTAGGCATGGAGTATGCCACGTGTCATGACATAATAGGTCCAAGGTGGACGAATAAGCGTGTGCCACGTGGCAAGCCCTGACAGTTCCAATTGGGGGACACTTGGCAGGACCTGATTGGCCCACGTGGCGCATTCCGATTGATGGGAGCAAAATCCCCTAATCAAGTCTTATTAGGGTATTAGGGACGTGAACAAGTGCCAAAGTCAAGAGGACTTTTAATCAACCTTAATTACTACCTCAAACTACGATGAAATTAGCTAAAACCTACAAATGAAATTTTAAGTTAGGACCTTAAGTAATAAAGAGATGTTGATAACAATGAGAAAGTGAAATTAATAAAAATAACTTTTAAATAATAAAAATGAATTGTTAACTAAATTATTAAATTGTTTATTGGATAATGCTAAAAGATGTCCCAACGTCTGTGCTAAACTCTGACTTTTTAAAATTCATTACTCGTACTTTAAATAAATAAATAAATAAATAAATAAAATAATAATAATAATAATAATAATAATAATAATAATAATAATAATAATAATAATAATAATAATAATAATAATAATAATGATGAATCATCCATGTCAACAATTAACAAATGAATCGGTTTACCTTTTTTTAAAAAAATTTATGCATTAATGATAAACCACTACTAACTCAACTAGGGATTAATTCTACTAAACACCTTCTTCAATTAACAATTTCATATTAGATTTATGCAAACTATTCTTCTACATACCAAGTATTATTTCTTCACTTCATTCACTCTTAAACCGCTAATTGAATCAAGAATTAATTTGACAAAACCGCAAATAAATCTTAAACAAAAACCTCATGTGTTGGTGTATATAAAGGCCAATTCTTATCCAACTTTAGCCAAAATGAAAAAAAAAAATAAAGAATTTAATTAGCTAAAGATCGAGTTTGATGGTAAATTTCCACTTTGAGCAGAATCCTCCGACAGCTACGTCTAATGGATGAAAAATAAATTATTGAACCCAAATATATTGGGCCCATTTGGGTCACTATCATCCTTTTTGGCCCAAATTAGGGACCACGTGGCCCATTAAAATCCCCTTCATTAACTAATGATTTCCTCTAAATCATACGTAAGATAAATCATATTCATCTCAAAATCTTGTAGTCTTCATGTTAAGCTAAAAAGATTAGAAAGATGCATTTGTCTCTTTCCCTTTAATTGACAAAGTGTCTTAATTAAGCCTTTACCTTTTTCTTTGTTTATTTGATTATGATTTTTATGTTTGTAATAATTATTATTAAGTTGTTTTTGTATTATTATATGGAATGATTATGATATGCTTCACCAACTCGTGCGGGTTAAAGCTTTTTAAAAAGAAGCCAAGGCTTCAATGTCTTCTTAACTTGTGTTTGTTGCTTTTCTTTCTATATATACTTGTAGTCATCATTAAAACTTGTACACCTTCCGAGTTCTAAAATTATTCTATCCGTCTTAGTTTAATTGCTCCATATATCTCCATTATAAAATCATGTACCCGTATTCAATACAAGGATTAAAGTGGCATACATCAAAATTATTACTTCGTATATTGTGGTATTACAAGGATCATCAAAATGAATCTTGTGCAAGACACTTCACTCGACTTAGGTTCGCACTCATACTATTTAGCAGAGGCGTGGATGAAGACATGCGATGGCGGCTAACACACTAAGATCAACCATATTGTGGAGAATCCGACAACGATAGAAAATAAAAGTAAAAATTAAATTAGGACGTAGAGACTATGCCTATAAACCACATTATTAATAATAAAAACTATTGTTAAGCCACCATACTTGATAAGTTCATAGTAATACATTATCACTCAAAACTGAGTACAGCTAAATACTTCGTAAATAATATATAGTAACAAGTTTAATAATAATAATGTACTCCGTAATACTAATAATAAACTACAAATTAATATATAAAATAAAAGTTAAAAACTATCCACATTTCTGCTTTTCCACATTATTTCTTCTGAGTTCATTCACCTCATGAAACAAAAAATTAAATAAAACAAAGCAAAAATCTTTGCCACATAAACTAAATTAATTAACTAGACACAACAAAAAATTTTAATTAATTAGGAAAAAAAAAAACCTTTTTTTAGACAATAATAAGATGTCTGGTATGAAATTCCAAAATTACCCTCGCCACTCGTTACACTGCGCAGTAGGTCGTGTCTTGGCATCCCCAGCCTTCAACGGGCAAGCTGACTGTGTTGGTGGGACCATACAATTATACTGTAAACACAACACACTACTTAGAGGAATCTCAGCCGTCTGATTCATCTGAAATCCTGTCAGATAGTTATGCTGTAAATATAACGTTTGTATCGTTGCATCCATCAACCGATCCACAAAGCTCTCCGGAACCGAACCGAAGAACCGGTTATTGTTCAGAAATAGGTTCTGGACCGTTGATAGCATCGGCGAAACTTGGCCTGATAACCTGTTGTAGCTCAAATCTATGGTTGAAATTGTTACTTGTGAATCAGGCTGAACCGGGCCGAAGAACTGGTTTCTTTGTAGTTGGAGGTTGGAAATTGGGAAGGTAAATATTTGACATGGGATTAAACCGGTGAATTGGTTCATGCTTAAGTCGAGGTAATTCAACCGGTTTAGATTGGGTAATGTGTTGAAAACAGGTCCGGTTAGCTTGTTCCACCCAAGCGAGAGGTACTGAACCGAAGGCGGGAATGAGTCGGATTGAAGAGGACCGGTTAGATTGTTGTGCATCAAGTCGACTCGTGTTAGCGAGTTTGAGATGAAAGAAGGCAACGGACCGTCAAGGTGGTTATGACAGAGTATAAGGTTCGAAAGAACCGGTAGTGAACCAAGAGGTCGAGGGATCGAACCGGTAAGCTGATTGTAGCTTAAGTCAAGAGTGTGCAAACTTCTTAGCTCTCCAAAACCAGCAGGAATATCACCGTTTAGGAAATTCCTACTAACGGCGAAAAACCGAAGATTCGGCAACTCCGATATTGTACCGGGGATTCGACCCATGACCCGACCCGGAACAATAGTGAACTCCGCGAGCGAAGACAGTTTCCCGATCGCCGGGTCAATCCGGCCAGTTAGGCCCGGTGATCCAGCCCGTGGGTCGCCGAGGTTGAGCGCGATGACCTTGTCGGAATCACAGTAAACTCCGGGGAAGTTACACGGGTCGGATGTGAAGTCCCATGACTGAAAGAAATTCGACCCCGGAACATCTCGTAACGATTTCCGTATCGATTGCAACGCTAGGAAATCAAGCGGGTCTAGAATCGCCACTGATAGAAAACAACATTTTTGCAACCATATCATCAATAGGAAAACCACCGCCTTCCTCCAACAACAACCCATCATATTCAATAAAACGAACCAGACAGATTATCGAAATAATTGAAATACAATTATGAATGAATATATTATATATATGAGTGTATTTAATCTGTTAGTTATAATTTGATGATCATATATATAGAAGGAGAAGAAGAGAAAGAATGGGGTAATGGGAGACAAAAGTTCAGAGAAATTTGCTTTTCCGTGAGGAGCTTACCAAACTTCTCGTGTAGGCTTTAATGGAGAAGACAGACAAAGCCAAGTAAGTGAAAGAAAAAAAAAAAAAAAAAAAAAAAAAAAAAAAAAGATATAATTAGCTTATCAAAGAAGCAAAACAAAGAAAGGTAAGAGAGAGAATGAAATTGTAGTATTTGTTGTTCTGCAACTTTTTGTTAAGTTGGCTTACAAGAGAAGAGGAAATGACTACTTCCAACTGCTATACTTGGAACTAACATCAACATGAGCAAATTTTTATTTATTTTATTATTATTTTAATGGGGTTTGGGTTTTGTTACGGGGATTTGAGTTAGGGGACCAAACGGTTGTCCGAGCCTACATGGCAATGGTGTTATTAGGTTCGGTTGCCATGTCAGCATGGTTAGTGTGTTGTAGTAAACGAGGACCACGTGAATTGGCGGTTAGCTGATACTACTATTAGAGGAGGAAACAGCTCATCTTCTACCAAAAGCTATTGACAATATTTATCCCTTTATTTTGTTTTCCTTTTTGTTTTTAGCTTTTTTTCTCGTGAAGTCTTTTTCTAATGTTAGACCATTTTAGTACCCCTTTTGCTTTCTTTGAAGTGGATTGACACCATAGTACTATTGATTTTTCCAATTTGACAAAATATTTGGATTATTTTCTTTGGTGTTTTTGTTTTACTTGTAATTGTAACATACTTGGACTCGTCCGTTCATCAATAAATAATTGCGTCATTTGATATTTCATTTGATAAAGTATGGAGTGATTTTAGATTCAATGGTCAAAATTTTAAATGAAAAAATGGTGCATTTATTTAGTAATGAAGGAAGTATTGTATTTCCATGTATTCTAAAGAAGTGATAACATGATATAAATTAGCTTTAGTAATTCGTTTAATTAATCCTTTACACTCACTGAGATAATTTACAGTCTCAAAAATTCAACTCTTCCAATATATTCTAAGTGATTTTAATTGATAATATATTAAAAAAAAAAAAAAACTTTGTCGTCCCTTATCTCTCCTCCCGTCTGGCCTTTTCTCTTTCGAGGGGTTTTTCAAAGTTAATTTTCCATAAGTCTTCATGTTTTGTTATTAATGTCAATAAGGTCTGCTCACTTCACCTTAAAAAAATAATATTAAGTAAAAATAATTTCAATTCAGCAAAAATAAGTTTAGTAAAATTAATTTCACTTCAGTAAAAATAAGTTTAGTTCAGTAAAATTAAGTTTTTTTTAAAAGAAGAATTATAATAGAAAATCAGTAAAAAAATAATTTTAGTTCAACAAAAATAATTTTAGTTCAGTAAAATAAATGTAAGTTCTGTAAAAATAATTTAAGTTCAGCAAATATAATTTTGTTTCAATAAAAATAATTTCAACAACAAAAATAAGGTGAAGTGAACGGGGCCTAAACCTACATTCTTTTAGTGTAAGTGTCCCTATGGTAAGTTTTTTTTTCAAGTTCAGTTGTTTGAGTTTAGTATAGTACAAGTTGTTTCATGGGTAAATATTTATGTGAGATTAAGAATCAGGTTAATATTTCAATTCCAAACAGATGAATCAGACGATAATTTTATAATGACTACTGATTAGGGGATTTTGCTCCCACCAATCACCATCTGACAAGTGGACCAATCAGGTTCCGCCATGTGTCCGTCACATGAGCCAATAGGAACCTGCCACGTGTCAAGCAATGATCCGTCCACCTTGGACCAATTACGACACGACGCGTGTCCTTCCCATGACACCTGGGATAACCGGTCACCTAGGCCAAACTTCCGAGGGAAGCCCAATCAGCCCGAGGTTAACCTAAATCTAGATTGGCACGTTTTCCGAGGTTATAAATACCTCCCTTAATCCTCATTAAGGGACAGGACAGGCTGATCACGCTAAAAAAGCAGATTACCTACATTAAACACTCTCACCTAGAGAGACCCAATCACTTTAATTTCCGCATTAATTACTCCTTAAACAAGTACTAACTTGATCGTTGGAGACGGAGCTCCCACCACAAGGAGTCTCCGTTGTTTTGCAGGTACAGGCGTCCGGTTCCAGTCTCGGAATTGTAACTCTCCCGCAGGACATCAGAAAACCCCGAAACATTTGGCGCCGTCTGTGGGGAGAGTACTTCTGAGATGGCATCCACGTCTGTACCGACTCCTGAAGAGAGGCGTCCCCTAGACGACCCTCAAGTTCAGTCGGACCACGATACTGAGAATGAATTTGAAGTTGAAGCTCACACAGCTTCAGACGGGACCCTAAGGGCCCGACGTACCCGTCATACCGAAAGGAGGGAACGGGAACATCTTCAAACTGGAAGTGAGCCAGCAGGCGCACCGCCTGTTCGGCAGCAGCCGACTGATGGGTCTGTTCCCATCACAAGGAACGAACTCATGACCTTCATGAGGGACTTCAAGGGAGAAATTCAAGAGTTGATCAACAAGAAGCCGGCTGCTCTGGACAAGGAGCAGTCGGCTAAGAAACCCTCCACTTCACAGAAGAGGAAGCCAGTTCAAGGGCGAGAGGCGACTCCTCATCCTAAATCTAGGAAGCGGGAGCCGACTGCCCTTGATTTCACAAAATACCGTTTTCCTACTCCAAGAACTAGGAAACCTGTTCGTCATATTCAGGCGGACGGGTCGAGGAAAACATACACAGACGCTCGGCTACTGCTAGAGCAAAAGAAGAGTGACCGATTGTCAGAGTCGGCCTCTACTTCAAACTTCCAAGACAGTCTGCGAAATACCTCGATGAGGCATACTCAGTCGTATCATGAGAGTCAGTCAGGCGGCACCTCCCGTCAGTCCGGCTATCATAGCGACCAGGCGGTACCAAACTTACCGTTTGTACCGCAACAACAATATTTTTTACAGCCACCTCCGTTTGGTGGACATGCAGCAAAAAATGTCCAACCTATGGACTGGCAGTTACGGTTGCTTAGACTTGGTGAACAGCCGTCGGCCTTCTCCAAGGAAATTACTGAAGCCGCTCAGCCGGCCAAAGTGAAAAATGTATTAGTAGGCGCCTATGACGGCACTACTAACCCAGAAGACCATCTGATGGCATTCACCAACCTGATGTACCTTCAAGGGTTGGATGATCCCACTTGGTGCAAGTGTTTCCCAGCGACTCTCAAAGGAATCGCACAACAATGGTTCGGCAACCTGCCGACTGGTTGTGTAAATAACTTCAGGACGCTTGCTTACTTATTCACCTCCAACTTCGCCATGAACATCCCTGCGAAGAAGACGACCCTTGATTTAGGAACAATTCAGCAGGGCGAGAAGGAGGGGCTTCGTTCTTACATCAGGCGGTTTAACCTGATGAGTACAGATTCAAGGGTTACCGGATGAAGTAGCCTATACTGACTTTTTCAGAGGTCTCAAAGACGGGTCGTCCTTCAAATTTGATTTGGTCCGAAAGAGGGTGGCGACTCTTCAAGAGGCCTTGATTGAAGCGGAAGCCTATATACAGGCGACTGATCTTTGTAGTACGGTAAAACAGTCGGACGGGAAAAGGTCCGACAAAAGAGAAGGACGACAAAAACAGTCGTCAAACAAAGACGAGAAGAGAAAAGAGGTCTGGGCGGCTGATTCCTCTAAACAGCCGGCCCAGAAAAAGAAAAAAGAATTCAAACCATACTCCCCAAAGTATGCGTTTAACAAGGATAGCCAATTTATCCTAAAGGAAATCAAGGGACGAATCTCAATTGAGAAGCCGGTCCCCATGAAGGGTTCTGCAAACAACCGGAACCAAGAAAAATTATGTGATTATCATGAAGATGTTGGTCATCACACTAATGAATGCATCAGTCTCATGCGGTATCTGGACCGCCTGGCTGAGCAAGGTGATCTTGACACTTATGTCAAGAAATCTACGAGGAACACTTCCTCAAAAAAGCAGTCGACCAAAAGGAAACAACAGGCCGACAGCTCCGATACAGATGATGCAGTCGTCTACACCATTGCAGGCGGCTTCTCAGGAGGCGGCCCCACTATTAGGGGCAACAAAGACCATATTAGGCGGTTAGATGTAAATTCCGTTCACCAAGAACGGCCCTCCAAATATTCATTTCCTGAGATTGTCATCACTGAAGAAGATCTAGGAGGGGTAAGAGGGTCGCATGACGACCCTATCGTTATTGAATGTAAAGTGGCCAACCAGAGAGTTGGCCGAATCCTCATAGATACCGGAAGCTCCTCAGATCTCATCAGTAGCAAATGTCTGTCGAAACTAAAATATCAGACTGATTGCATACATCCGGCATCCCACCCTTTAGTAGGGTTTGGAGGAGGAGTCGTCCACCCAGTGGGACGAGTGGATTTACCCATCTGCCTGGGCGAAAAAGGGGAAGGACGACACATGGTAGTCCGGTTCTTGGTAGTAAAAGAACTCTCGGCCTACAACATGATTCTGGGACGACCAACCCTGAATAATTCCAAGGCTGTTATAATCCCATCTCTTATGTTGCTCAAGTTTGAGAGGGATAATGGAACAGTCGGGTCCCTAAGGGGAGATCAGAGGATGGCCCGAGAGTGCTATCTCTCGGATGTCAAGCCCACTGTTATGGCCACTGGGTCAAGTGGTGGAAAAAAAGACCTTGACAATGTCAAGGAGAGTGCGCCTGTTCAAGAAGCAGGCGGCAAGAAGAGAAAGGCATCCTAGACAGAAGCTCAACCTGGATGGATCCAATCAGGACTCTGACAAACGGTACCCTGCCGGATGATCATATTTCTTTTGAATGATGTAAATAGTCAAGGGCTACTTAATAAAAGTTTGCATGCTTAATATTCAATTTTGTACTAAGAGGGGCACGCCTACTAACAAACAGTCGGCTACTCTCCATGTTTAATTTTTATTCTTACTTAAGAGGGGCAGGCCGCCTATACATTTACAGTCGGCTACTCTCCATTAGGCATTTTACTGTCCAGAGGGGCATGCCGTCTGTACCTTTACAGTCGGCTACTCTCCATTGAGTATATTACTCTTCAGAGGGGCATGCCGTCTGTACCTTTACAGTCGGCTACTCTCCATTGAGTATTTTACTCTATCTTCAGAGGGGCATGCCGTCTGTACCTTTACAGTCGGCTACTCTCCATTGAGTATTTTACTCTATCTTCAGAGGGGCATGCCGTCTGTACCTTTACAGTCGGCTACTCTCCATTGAGTATTTTACTCTATCTTCAGAGGGGCATGCCGTCTGTACCTTTACAGTCGGCTACTCTCCATTGAGTATTTTACTCTATCTTCAGAGGGGCATGCCGTCTGTACTTTTACAGTCGGCTACTCTCCATTGAGTATTTTACTCTATCTTCAGAGGGGCATGCCGCCTGAACCTTTATAGTCGGCTACTCTACATTGAATATTTTACTCTCACCATAGGGGCATGCCGTCTGGACATATAGTCGGCTACTCTCCATAGAAGAAGGCCGACTGGTTCCAAACACACAGCCACCCCCCCTTATACTTAGCTAAAAAAGATTAGGGGCTGGCCGACCCTGTGCCTAAACAGGCGGCTACCCTCCTCTTACTTAGCACCTACGTTCACCAAGAACTAACCAAGGCCACAAGCCGAATGATCAGACCAGGCGCCAAGCCAACTGATCCAATCTTCAAAACTAATACGACCTGTCCCAACATCATAGCAGGCGTCCGGCGGCATCCCTCCGGATGAAATTCGTCGCAGAGAGCAGCTCCCTTTTGGGTGGAACATTGCTCTATAAACTAATTACACGGCACCTATACGACTGTCCCCAAGGGCAACCACGTAGCCGTTTTTGAGACAAGGATAACTCTATCACTAACCAAACCAGTGGTAGCAGTTGACATCTGAGTCAGATGACCGCCTGTATTACTTGGGATAAATGCAGGGGGTACCTCTTGAGTTAATAGCCAACAAACATTGGCGAATCAAAAGGATCAGCCGGTCTCCGCCGCCTGGTACCTTTACTACTCAAGCAGGAGTGACGGCGACTGAGTAACTCCAAAGTTAACTCATAGTCACTCTCTCAAACTTAGTATGGAGCCTAAAAGGTATGAGTCGTCCGCCTGTTTTTAGCAAACAGGGGCTCTCAACCACTACTCCTGCTAGGTTAACAACCTATGAGTTAAAAGCCAACGAACATTGGCGAATAAAGGGGAACAACCGGTACCAACCGCTTGATACCTCTACTACTCAGTTACTTGGCGACTAGGTAACAATCATGTTTACTTGGTCAAACCACTTTCCTACTTGGTTAATTTTACAAATGACAGGACCGCCTGCCTAAAGGGGATCCAGTCTTTAAAATGGTTCGAATACCGATTGGATAAATGGCTGACTGATCGTCTAGCCTGGAAACAGACAACCAGTCGTCCAGGGGCATAGGCGGCGTGACTAACTATCCGTACCTGTCTGCAACTATCGGCCATGTAAAACAGTCGGTATAGTGTACAATTGGATATCAGAATATTCAATACTTGAACAAATTTGAAGCAAAACAAAAATATTCATTAAAAAGAAGCCGGTCATTAAAGACCGACAAAATATTCAGAGCCCCGGCCCCCTGGCCGGGTAAATACAAAACAAACGGCACGCAGGCCGTGGAAAGAAGACATAAAGCTTAAGAAGGGGGCAGATCTTCAATATCAGCAGCTGCCGCCTGGTCAGCACTCTTCTTGCTGGACTCGGCTTCAGCTGCATCCTTCTTTGATGCATTACCCCCAAGCGGCACAAGCGCCACTACCGGCTGCTCCTCCTCCAACGCCTCTTCCTCAGCAGCCGCCAGGATCTCTTGATTATATCTATCAGAACACTAGCGGTACGTTTTTTCCCATGAGGCAAAGTCGGCATTGGGGAAGAGGCGGCCCCAAGTCATGCGCTGGATTTGAGCAGAGTCTTCCATCATCTCCCGGACCAGCTCTTTCTTTTCTTGCTCGGCCTTTTCCGAGAGCTCCTGAGTAAGACTCTTCTCCTGGGTCACCAGGCGTACCTTTACGCTCGCCAAGGATTTCTCCAAGGTTTCGTATGAGGACATATTTTGGCGAAGAGGTTTCAGCTCGGCCTTGAGGTTGTTGATGGTCTCCTCCAGCTCGCTATTCCTCTTCTGGGCCGCCTCTAACTGAGCCCGGATATCGGCGGTATCCTGCGCCTGATAATAAAGAATATCAATGGTCAGAACTTCATTTTGGGCAATGTGAAACATTGCCTTATCACAGTTAGAGGCGGCCATAGCTTTTGCAGCCTTTACCTCTTTGTTCTTCCGGTCAAGCGGCTTGCGAAGGCCGTTCACTCGGAGCAGGGCCTAAGTAAAAAGGGGAACAGGCGTCAGTTTCCAAACAAAAAGAAAACAGGCGTCCTGGAAATCAAATACTCAAAAATATGCTAAGTATACCTCAGCAAGGACCCCTGCAATCCCGTCTAGGTCAAGGGTGCCGACACCCCTGACCGCCTCCCTTTCAGCTGGAGGAACGGCCTTGATCATAGACTTGGCCACTTCGACCAAGTCAGGCTCCTGAGGGCCGGCTGCATCAACCATAAACAAACGAGTTAGACCTAGTAAAGAAGGGAACAAGTCTAAATTCACAAAGATAGCTTCATACTTCTAGGCGGCCCAATTGGAGTTTTAGAAGGAGTGGTCGGCTGTTTCTCAGCCGCCGCATGTTTCCTGGCAGAACCAGGAGAGCTCGCAACAGTCGTCCTCCGGGCCTTGGGGTCCGGCTGTTGGGAAGAAGAAGCTCTTGGAGCGCCCGTCTAAAAAAGAAGAAAAGAGTCAGTATATACATAAACACAACTCCAAAAAGAGGGTGAAAGGTTCGAAGCCCACCAAGGGTGCCCCCTTGTTGGGGGAGTCGGTTGAAGACTGTTGCATGATGGAGGCCCGCAACATGGCCGCCGCAATCTTGGAGGCGGTAATTTT